>NC_085058.1:13826761-14133743 GCF_963662255.1 Cinclus cinclus
TGGCAGGGGCTAACCTTGCTTGTAGCTGGTGAGGGTGCAGCCTAAACATCTCCTGAGTCCTGCAGAGCTGAACATCACTGTGTCCTGCCTTAGAACCCCTGGCTGTAGGGGAAGGTGCATCCCCACCCATACGAGAGCAACCATTTTTTAAAGTCTTAATTCTCCAGGCTTTAGCAGGGAAAAAGAATTCAAATACCATTTGAAACGTGGTACAGAGTACTGGGTGTTGGAAGGCAGCCTTGTCTGCAGCGTGCCCTGTCCTGCTCTGGGGTTCTGCACAGTGTTTCTGGTACTGCAGCTCTTGGAGTCGTCTCATTCAGGGGAAAAAATACACCCTGCAAAGAGCCTTCTGCTGCAGAGTCCAGTTCAGAGCCCCTGAGTCTGAAAGGACCAAGGAGATTATGAATAAAATACTTGTGTTTCCTTTTATGTGGAACAGGGCAGTATTTCAGGATCTCAACAAGAAAAGCTACAATTTGCAGGAAAATACTCGGTAAAGTTTGAGATTTACAGTCCCACAAGAGACCCATTTTAGATGGTTAAACCCCCCACAGACAGAGACCAATTATCTGGTGTTTTCCAAACCATTTCTATGGAACCCTGTTAAATTTTTATAGAATCCTCAAAATTCCCACTCTGGCGGATCCTCCGAGATTTTGTCATTAAGGCAATTCCTGGAAGATCCCTCTGTGGTAGAGGGAGGAAGAAATAAAGGACGAGTTGCATCCCCAAAGAGCCAAGATACACACAGAGCATATTCACAGGGGCTACAACAAGCAACCCAAAACTGAAAAAGCTGATGGCACATCCCTAAGTTGCTCTTTAGAGAACTTTGCAAAGTCTTGTTCTTGTATCAGTGATAATGAAAGCCATTAACACAGTACCATTAAACTCCCCCTAGGACATTTTTTTTATTTTAAATTAAAGGTTGGAAGTTAGATTTATCCTCTTCTATAATGACTTTTGGATTATACCATCTGAACTTACAGTTTTAACTTGTATAAAAATACTAAGCCATGAGAGAAATCACAGAGGTCAAAGGTGTTATCAAGTCACAAAATCCCATCTAAAAACTTCCTTTCACCACCTTTTTCTTTCCCCCCATAGGTCTTCAAAGTAATTAATAAATCCTCATTTTATGTGTTTCTTGTCCTTAAGATATTCGAAGCAGTATCAAGTGCAAGTGGTCCCTGCAAGTTTCAGCTCCCCCAGCCTCAGAAAAATGCTGTGAAGTTAATCTGAGAACAGAAGGAAGAGAACCTTGTGTTTTAAACAAACAAAAAATTAAAACCATGAAACCAAAACCCACATAAAACCACCTCAACTCTGAGTAGCAGCTCTGTCAAGGTGAAAATGAAAATCATCCCCCTGGGACTGGTTCACTTCCCTGCAGGGGAAAGAGCTGGAGCTGGACAGGGATTCTGAGCTCCCCAGAGTGTGGATGGGGCTCTTGGGTTGGGTTTGGCAGCTCCAAACCCTCATCCTGCCAGCCTGAAACTCTCACAGCTAAGAGCTCCAGGACAAATCCTGATCCGGGATGCTCACAGCCCCTGAAAGTCTGCAGGACCCCCACAGGGCACTTTGCTCCCATGGAAAAGGGTTTTCCACACCCACAGCCTTGCTGCTTTCTCAAAGAGCTCCTAGACAAGAGCTACAGTGTGTGGATGCTGCAGGGATTTGCCACATCCATCTTTCTAACAGTTTCACATGTCACTGACAGAGTAGCCTATTTAGTTTCAAGGCCTTTGAAGAATTAGCGTGTGCCAGACCCACAGTGCTAAACAGACTCTCTGAAAGTTAATGGCTGACAAACTGCATATATTAAATGCTCAGAAAATTGATCTGATGTCAGGTGAAGGAAATTTTTCCACAGATCCTCTCTTTGGGCAAACAGCTAGAAGAAAGGACTTCAGACATCTCCCATTTTATGTGTGGGGGATCTTGTCAATCCCCTTATTAGCTGAGCTCCCCTGCAGCAGTGTGCCAAGGATTCCTGCTTCCATCAGGCCAAAACTAGAGCCCCAGAATGAGGCTGGAGAGCCCAGCAACTGCATCCCCCAGATACACACCCAATAAGACCATGTTTCTTCCCATCCCAGACTAATTTTCTATGTATTATCCTTCCAAGAAAAATACATTTGCTGGTTTTGTACCCAGATCTGAACTTTAAAATTGTATCAAATTTCTGCCAAATTTCAGGATCCAGTGGACTTTTAAAAGTAAAATAAACCAAAATTCAACTGGCCAAACCTTCTCCCCTCTCTTTAATATTAAGATCTGATCTACTTACCTGCCCATTGAATTCTAAAGTACAGAGATAAGGTCCAATATTTGCTACTCAGGGAAGTGAGAAGTCTGTGTCTCTTGCTGAATAAATTCTGTCTCTGAGTTTGAAAGCAAATTACTTATTCCTTAAATATTTGTGTAACATTTCACCAGTATAAAAAGTCTTTAGATGTCATACTTTTTTTTAGAGTTCAGCTTTTCTTACTGTTGCTCATCAAATCTGACGTTTTCTACTCTCTTGACTTCCACTGCACAATGCCTCTCCTAGGATGCAATTATATATGCTTTTTTAGTATTCTTAAATGTTATCATATACCTCTGTCAGATCTCTCACAAAAATCTGAGGGATTGTTGTTTTGCTTAGAGTGCCTTTGCTTACAATAAATCAGATTAACAAGACTAACTAAGTGCAGTTTAACTCTTCCCACTGTGACTTGAGACTTGTCCGAACTACACGTGCTGCACTTTTCAAGCTGTGCCAGCTATTTTTACCCATTAGCTGAAAATGAGTTAGGGAAGAAGCACTCCATAATGTACATTTTTTCCCCTCAAATCAGCATGAGGCATGAGCAGGGTGCCTGGCAGTTGTCTCAGCACATACCTCTTCCCTTGTTAGACCAACAAAAGGGATGCACAGCCCAAAGCAGCGAGTGAGGACAGTTTGGATGCTTGAATTCAAAGTGCTGCTCTCAGAGTTGCCCTCAATAAACACACCAAGCTCCTTTGTGTCCTGTGTTTTGCCCCTGCAGGCTGCTGGAGTCCTGGCAGGAGGCTCAGAGCCTTCTTCTCATCTGGGAGGGACCTCCTGGGCAGTGTCCCCGTGTCCCCCCAGCCCTGTGCCATGGAGGGCAATCCCAAGACATCTTCAGCTGAGCGCACCACAGTTACTAAAGTTCACACCAGAGATCTCTGTGTCACGCAGAAAGGGTGCTGGGAGAGGGGATTTGGTCCCCTCAGGCACACAGGGACTTGTCCCCTGGTCTACGCCATCCCCAGCTAAGGCTCAGATCACAGCAGCGAGCAAAACCAAGAGGAGAACCTCTGCCTCCTCCCTCAGCACCAGCCAGGTCCATCCTTCAGGATCTGGGGCTGGAAGGAGAACCCAAACAGAGAAAGATAAGCACCCTAGATTAGGATCTTAAGGCACCAGCAAGCAAAGAGGGTGCAGAAACCTCTCTCCAGCATTTCCTACTGGATCACCCAGCCAAGTCTCTGGCATCCTACACACAATCCTCCAGGGAATCCTTCCTCATCCATCCTCATTCAGGGATAACAGGAGCTTCACAGAGCACCAAGGATCCCTGCTTGTCGACAAGAGCCTTATTAACCCAGCAATTAAGGCTAAATTCGACCAGCTCTTTACCAAGAAACCACTTTCACGCAATGCTTGGGGTATTTAACATTCCCTGATCACTGTATAGCTCAATTAACCTGTACCACTCATTTCCCGAGTTTATAAAAAACAATAAATAAATCAATATACAGCTATCACTTCTCATCTGAGAAAATGAGCAGCATCATCTCTGTGTTTAGTGTCCTGAGATGGAAAGGAGCAGAGAATCAGATCACAGAGAAGGTGCCATAAACCTGTTACCATCAAAACAGAGAAAAGCCAGTGGAAACAAGGTAGAAATACTTAAGAGCAGGATTCTCATCACTTGAAAGGGACCTGGATTCCATCCTGTCCCTTTCAGAGCACAGAGCTCAGACAGAGGGTACATGAACACCTTTCCAGAGAAGCATTACCTTTTCACACACATAAGAACGTGCATTTGTAAGGACACAGATGCACAAAACTTCGAGCTATTGCTTTCCAAACAAGCCACTCTCATTGAAATTCCTGATGGATTTGTGTTCCCAGGTATTCTCCCAGAAAAGCCTGTCACTGTCAGCAGGGGAGTGACTGGGAGGAGAATGCACTATCTATATCCTAAATCAGAAGGATCTCAGCAAACAAGCTGGTCAAGGAACAGCACAAGAGAAATGGGGCATGTGATGCAAACACATAAATCTGTCCTCCAGCAACCTTGATGCCACAATTTCCAGAGACCCTCTCAGAGTGCTGGACCTCTTGTTTCCAATTCTTTTTCATGAGTAATTCAAATTCCTGAAGTGGACTGAAAGCTCCAGCCAAACTCCTATCAGCACATACAGTCTCAAATACTTGTAGGAATTCTGCATTGTGAATGCCTGTGCGAACTGGGGTGTCCATGGGCAGCTGGGCCATCTCTGGCCCTGCAGCTCAGCTCAGAGGTGCTTAGGCGATTCAAAAATCAGTAAATCACCACACAGAAAAATCTCCCTAAGTCTATTAACCCCTCTGACCAATGACACCTGGAGCAGTAATTTTAGGACTGAGCAATCCAAATGGCAGACACGGTTACAGCAGATCTGAGCCACCAGCAGATCTCTCCTCAACCTTCCAAGGTCACAGCCCTGTGACACCTCCTGTGCTCAGCTGGGAGGTGCTGCAGACCCCCAGGGCACTGCTCTGAGCTGATGTCTGCGGGCACCCAGCCCCACATCCCACTCCCAAGGTGGCACACAGCACTTCCATCTCCTCCCGTGAGGCACCAGCGTGGATAGGAGCCATCACTCACCTCCTAAACTGCCTGGCCCCGAGCATGAAAAACAAGGATGAGAACAGAGCAACAGCAATTTCTTAATGCACTCTTCCAGCGTGAAACTCGCCAGCTCGTTCCAAACCATCAGAGAAACTTGCACCAGCTGCGAAGTCTGTTCCTTCAGGAACCCACTGAAAAGGTTAACTCAGAAAAACTCACTCTACTAAATAAGCTTGCAAGGCTTTTCCTATGATCTTGTCTCTCACCTGGGCTATTTCCTACTAATTGCTTCATAACAGCTCAGCCACCAGTGCTGTAATGGGTGCCCTGTTTCCATAAATGCTCTGAGCTGAGCCTGGCCGCAGAGAAGCTCACTGAGAACAGGAGTTGGACCAGCTGTTCATTTGACCTATGTATTTTTTTTTAAATCTGCAATTGTAAATCTTATCTCTTCTACACATATGGCTCCTCTACAGAAAATTCTTTTTCTGCTAAGAGACCCTCTGGGGGCATAGCATTAGCTGCAAGCAAGCAATGCAAATACTGAAATGCTTTATCACCATACAGAATAGAAATAAAAAAGTAATATTTGATACAGAGCTATTTTTCAAATTATTTATTAAACAAAAAAGAAAAGAAAAAAAGAAAATAAAATAAAAACAAGCCCAAAAAAATCACACAAAAACCCCAAAGTTTTTTGACCAAAGTTTTCTGTAAGTACATCCAAATAACAAACAGTAAATTTAAAATTACAATTTAAAAAGCAAAATGCTTACTGCTTCCAGCAAGACACAGTATTAAAAAACTTAATTCCCTTTACTGTGACTCTTCAGATGACCTGCACCCATAAGTAAGCCAGAAAGAAACCAAGGACAGGGGAGAACTAAGGAATGTTTGGTATGGAAAACTGCAGGCAGGAGGCTTCTGGGGAATAAACATCCTGCTGTGTCACTTGCACACATCAGAGCAGAGAAATGAGTTTTCAAGGAAAAGTTGAATTTTTACCTGAACTCAAGACTACTCATGCAGTCTTTCCCCAGGAGACTGAATCATTGCACTGCTTGGCAAAAAAATAGATCAAGCTTAGTGCAAGCTGAGGAACTCCATGGAGCAGTTTGGAGCAGGAAGCAATTCCTGCTGCTGTGGGGACTGCTGGAAGCCAGAGCAGGGACAGGGCATGCAAGAGCTGGGTCATGTCAAAAGCACCACAGATTTTTAACACTTTCCTCTGGGCTGCCATGTGAATTCCCAGTAGGTTTTTCATGGTTAGTTTCCAAGTTCATATATATGATGATTTTACTGAACCCATAAACTCAGCTGAAACTGCTGAGCTTCATCCAGTTATGAGGTAAACCAAGGTAAAACCCAAGCAACATCTGGGCAGCTGAGTCAAAGGACAAAATTTATAAGAGAGCAAACCTGAGGTAGTTTCCTGCCTTTTCAGGTTTCTGACACTGCAGAGGTAAGTTTTGATCTATTTGTACAGATTGACATTTTTTAAAACAAATTTTTTAATATCATTTCAAATGTCTTGGCATCCTGAATGCTTTAGCAACTTTTTGGCACCTGCCATTAGCCATCTAGTTTTGCAGGAGACACTTATGGATTTATCTGGAGTCTGGGTCCAGTTGGGTTTGTGTGAATCCAGCCTCACACCTGGAGAAGTCAGCCAGCTCTGTGGTTATCACCAGCACTGCTGCCTTGTCATTCTTGGCTGCTTCTGCCCCAGCTGGAATTCCCTGTGTGTGGTGACTGAGAATGAACCTTGGACCATGACATTTACAGAGTCAAGACTAATCAGAGAAAGGAGAGTTATCTGTTTGCAGGTGAGCAAGCCTTTACAGAGTGAAACATTCTCCTTCTACCGCATGTGCTTATTATTTTCCCTCTTAATTTATTCCTCCTCACACCCTTCCTCATCTGAAATATAACTGTGGTTTTGCCAAGACTCACTTTGTGAGATGAACCTGATTTATTGGAGCACCTTTGCCAGGCACTGGGTTGTTACTGGTCTCTTCCCAGTCCTCTCCTTTTCCTGCAGCCATCATTATGTGCACAGGAGAAGTCCATAAACCTCCAAAAGAATCATCTTGTGCAGAGGCTCCAAGCAGCATAAGATGGTGCCTAAGCAAACCTCTTCTCTTCAGTACATCTGTATTTATTTTTCTAAACCGCTGAGGATACTCCAACAAAATGCAAAACCCTCACAAGTGATTTTCTAAGATAAGAGAGTTGTCAGCTTTGCTGTTCACATCAGGTTTGACAATTTCAGGTACAGGCTGAGCTTTTGCTCTGCTTTTAGATTGTTTCTGAAATCCACGAGCAGCCTGCCAGGGAGCTTGACTTTGATAGGTAGCGAGCCTGGGTCATCTCACTGGCAAGCTTCCACTTGGGTATCCTTTCTAGGATGAAGCATCCCTATTTATCATGCAAGAAATGACATTTTCATGTTATTGCAGTAGTTGGCTGATTTGGTACCATCAGAGGAACAACTGAGGTACAAGCTACCTCTCCTTTTAACTAGGAGGAAGAACAACAGAGAGATTCATGCTCTTGTCAGCTTTCTTCTGATCTGCAGAGACAATTCTTCAGCATTCACCAAGGTGGGAAAGGCAGAAATTCTTTTCCTCGGGGTAAAGACTGCACCATCACGAACGATCACTGAGGCTCTGGTTTTATCATCAGCCAAACTCAGTTCCCTGATCAGAAAATGGTCTCATTCCTGGAAGGGCAGCAAGATTACTGCACTCCTGGGTGGGTCTGCATAAACAGGAATGAGGGATCTGCTCATATCTTTATATTTCTGTAGAAGAAAAGAAAAACACTTAAAGCCTGGCCAGAGCAGGGACTTACCCAGCTCTTGGTCTCCCTCATCCTGGTCTAATCACTGGAAAAACTCAGCTGACCACATTAAGGTAGTAGAAAGCACTTTGAAGTTGATATCTTAAATAAAACTGTAGTTAAATGAGTGATTTCTTGCTTAAATACCACATGGGAGCAGGGGGTGAGAACATTAGGGCCTGCCCCACATAGAAAAGAAAAAATCCTGGCTCATCTATGTGTGCCTGCTCAGACATGAGTGCATCGGGGAGAGAATATCAGCCAAAAATAATGATGCTAATCCTTCTATTAATATTTTAAAACTGGAAAAGCTGTGTACATCTTCAGGGAATACTTGGAGCAAGATCTTGGAGCATGGCACATCTGGAGTGCAGCTGTAAAACATATATAATGGTGTAAGATGCCAAAGGAAAAAGCGTCAGGTTGGAGCTGGGAGTCCTGAGCACAGCCCCAGCTCTGCAGAGCCTGCAGTGCCTCACTAGGGGCAGGCAGCAGATCCAAACAAGAGCCTGCACTCTGGATATTATTTATACTTTGCAAACGGAGGGTGCCCCTGCTCCCCAGATTTCCACAGCCACAGGGAGATGGAGGAGGAACCTCTGCAGCAGCGATGTTCTCCCCCTTCCATGGGAGAGATGTGCCTGCTCCTCTTCTGTGTTACAAAACACGTAGGCACTATCTGCTGGCCTAAGGCTTTCCAGGAAATCTTAAGGACAGACTAAAGCTGAATCTAAAGACACATGATTGATCACAAGCCTGAAGGTGCTGAGCAAAGCACCAGGACAGCAGGACCCCATCTCTCACTGATGGAGAGGGTTGGGGGGTGATAGCCTGAGTCTGCTGAAGCTATTGGTAAAACGTCCTGGGTGACCAGGATTTCACTTCCCAGGCTTTCCTGGGAGTTTCATGCAAGCCAGGCTGTTGGTCCTGCTGCTGTGCTGCACAGCAAATTCTGGCTGAGGGAAAATCCATACCCTGTATCAGATACTGGCTTCTTCCTGGCTTTGTGCAGGACTTCAGGTAATGGGATACCTCTTAGAAGAGCAGGGATGAAGCTGTTCAGAGATGTTTCCAGCAGCCACTGACAGCACTGAGCAGTCAACAGCATTCAGGGATGACAGAAATAAAAATTATCAGTGGAAGGAATCAGAAAGAGTTTCTCTGTTTTCTGGCTTAAGAAAAGCAAACTATGTCAGTGTTTAAAAAAGACATTTCCTCTCTGTAATCACATGAGTCAGAGGTCCATAAGCTTTTATTAAGGGCTCAGACAAGAAATCTGAAGTATGTGGTTAGTGAATGCTACAAAGCCAAATGGGAAATGTCCTCTCTTTCCAATAACAGGTGAGCATGCAAAGCTGAATCAACTGTTTTGTGGTTTTGAATGTACAGTGGGACACAGTGGGATATTTCAAAGGAATTAACATGGCCAAACTAATGCATCAGAATGTGTCAGGTGAATGAATTGTATGTAGGGCTGGAAAGCAAAAACTGGGGGTTTACTTTAAAGGGAACCAATGCCTCACTTTTTCCTACTGTGTTCCATAAATCCTCTCATTTAAAACACGGGGGTAGTGAAGATTAGTACTTCTGTTTTCTAGCTCTTTGGACTGGGGCACTTTCCCCCTCATAGTGAAGCACACAAATCACTCTGAATAAAAAAATCCACTGCTGTAAAGAGCAAAAAAAGTAGTTATTCAGTGATTTAGTCACAACCGTTGGAGAAAAAAAGTTTGCTCTCTTCTCTTTCCTTCCTTTTAGCTTCCAGATGTGGGTAGAGGGAAAATTCACTTGAAAAAGGCTGCAGCTCTTTGTGTGATGATCTGATTGAAATAAACCTTACCTGCCTTTGCATATATTTGCAGTTTAAAATGGATCTGTATTTACACTAGATGAAATATTTACCAAAATGATTATGAACATTTTTCATTTGCATAAGTCAATGAATTATATCTCTAATGCTGTTTGAAGGATTGGAGCATTTTTTGCAATGAGAAGCAATGCTTTGGTAATACTATTTTTTCATATAGTTAAAGAATTGGCTATTTTTTTGGCAGAACATTTACCATCAAACAAATATTTGAAGCAGTTCTGAAGGTTTCTCATTATTAATAAATATTAGAGTCCCAGCTTTTAAATCCTTTGCCTCTTATTAAGAAACTCAAGCAAACAGGTCTGCACATTAAAACTCAGGCCCACTTATTAAGTGGGAAAAATAAATTCTGAGACAAACCTGTTGCTGTCAGCAGAGACACCAGAGGAGAGGCAAAAGGGAAGGAGAACAAACGTTTGTTAACTGAAATGCCCACAGCAAAGCCAGGCTCCCAACAGTTATAATTGCTGTATGTCTCCAAAGGCCGTGGAACATCACAGTGTCCCAGCAGCCAAGGCTTTGCCCACACTGCCATGCTCATGCAACTCAGAAACACTATTTCTTCTCTGGCAGAGCCTCCATCTGTTGTGCTGTTACAGCATCTGAGTTTTCTGGGGTACTGCCAGAAAGGATGTTTTCTTCTCTCTTTGGAGAAACAGCCATCTTCCAGATGATCCTTGCTCTACTGAGCATTAGGAAGCCACACTGAGGTGTCCTCTGAAGAGAAAGAACCCCTGGGAAAGTGCTTTGCCAGCCTTTATCTGAAAACGTGGCTCCAACTCTCCAGCCCAGTTTTGGTTGGTCCCAACTCTTCTGTTCTTTTGTCATTTGAATGGGAGATTTGCAGAGTCCTTATATACTTACACTGTCCAAGTGTTGTCCTTTGCTGTAGAAACTTATGGTGGCAATAGCATCATAAATGCTTTATTTCACATTATTGTCAAATTCCTCACCTTTGTCTTCCAAAGAGAAGAGGAGCTTAACAGTACAACAGCAGCGTGGCAGCATTAGGGATGCAGGAATAATCTTTCTAATTGATCTTGGAAGGGGTGAGCAGTGATTTCCTTTGAGTGATTTTCATTAACTGAACTCCTTATTGCTTGGGTGTGGGTTATGAATATAACAGTTTTCACATGAGTGTACCTTCAGTTCAAACACAGTTCAAACACAATATAATCTGCTTCAGTAAACAGGTGAAAGAATGCAGCTTTCAGCAGCATTTTTATTAAGTACTGGCAAACCCTTATGCATGTTAATGCTTGATAAAGATCCAGACAGCCTAGATGCAAAACACTGTGATGAATTAAGGCATATGACAGGTTAAGCAAAATATACCCAGTACCAAATGATAGCCATCATCCCTGCAAACTCAGGTCACAAGCACTGGGAAGTGGTAGGGGTACCTGTGTTCCTCAACATGTTAAATTTCAACCACCCACTTTCTACAAAGCTGTAATCTACCCCAGGAAGACTGTCTAAATAACCTCCACTGAAAAATCTGGTTAGCCATTTGCAAGTGGATTTCATCTTGTACTGTTGTTGAACTCATTCTGTGGGAGAGCACTGACAACGTGTCACTTCATATTCACATTTACAAACACAGTGAGAAGAATGGGAAATTAGATGTTCCTATAGCCTCTATGTACTAAACCCTACAATTTCCTACAATTGCCATTAGTTTTCATTATTCACTTTTAGTTATATATGTATCCTACACAAAAATGAGCTGGGGAAATCACTTGGTTAAGCAACCAGACAATGGTCTGTCCATGACCACAAGCAGTTGTGAACATGAGCTGTCACCTATTTTATATGTGGGCTCTGTGATCACTTTAAATCACTGTAAGATGGCTCCGCCACCAAAACAGCTGTTCCTGTCCTGCCTTGCTCCATCCTGTCCCATCTCTGCATTTCAGTCAAACATCTCTACAGCTGCATGGCAAAACAAAGCAGGGATCTGAGCCAAATTAAATCACTCTGATGAAAACCAACAACTGTGTCTTATGGTGGCCCTAAGGCATTAAGAAAGGCATTATTCCATCTTGGAACAAAATATTACAGGATGTTTCCAAGTATATTGTAGTACAGCATTTTCCATGCCTGTAAGAAAAGATTTCTATTTAAGCAGTAAATACCAATCCTTCTGCAAAACCAGTTCTGGCTCCCAATTGTCGCTGTTCCAAATTTTGCACCACCGTGCTGATTTCAGAGCTCTGGAGCAGATCTGATTTAGTGTGACCACGTGCAGTGCCCTGGGTCCTCAGGGCTGGTGCTGATTTCATTGGGGATCCACAGTTGTGCAGCAAATGTGAGGCTGTGCCCATCATCCACGGCATTCACTGGAACGACTGCAGCTACCCTGGGATAAAATCCATGGATTTCAGGGGGTTACACCAAGAAATGCCCTTAGCCCTGGAGCTGACAATATGAGTAGCCTGAGCTGTAAGAGAATGAGAATTGGTGAGCAGTTCAGAGATGCTTTTTCAGACAGTTGTTTTTGCCACATTATCTCATTGCCGTTTTTCTTCTCCGTTAGACTGTGCTGTTATGATCTCTCATTTAGGGTCATCTCAGGTTTGCAGGACATAGCATTAAAATGGAGAGAGGGGGATATTTTTAGGTCTACTGTAGAAAAACATGAGTAAGCATGGATGTTTACAGAAAGGCTAGAGAATGGTGCAAGGAAGAAGCATGAAAAGGAAAAGATTTTGCTACACATCTCCCTTCCCTGAGCAGTAATCACAAATAAAGATCATTTAGGTAGGAATATCTGAGAGCTAGGGTAGAGTTGAATCCAACTACACCATGCATAACCCACTCTGGGAATGACTTGTAGGGCAGGACTGACTCTTCAGTCAACTATCCAGTTGAGGCTAATGTGGATCTGTGCCCTGGCTACATCCAAGCTTCCTTCCCAGCATAGGGAATCACAGAAAAACCACTACCAGGTCTGTATCTATCATAGTTCTGCTATAAACACATGCCCAGCCCATGGTACAGCAGTGTTGGGGAGCACAGGGGTTTGGTTTCTCGGGGCAGTGAACAAGCCAGTGATTGTTGTTTCTTGCTCCTGTGTCAAGTTTTCACAGAGCTGCTTAATCAGTACTGCTGCAAGCAGGGAATGTGGGTTGTGCTAGTGCTTTTGCTGCATTGCTGCTGCAGGGAAATTGTACTCTTTATACATGGAATTCTTCACCACAATGATGGCAAGAAACAAGGAATTTAATGCTTGATGGTATTTGCACTGTGTCACTGAGAGAATGTGCAAGAGAAAAATCAGCTCAGTTCAACTTGGGTTATTTAGAAACTGCTTAAAACACTGCTAAAGGACTATGTAATGCAATGAGGCACCGGGTCAGAAGAGCACCCAATCCAATAAATAACTTAGTTTTGGAAACATCTTTTCCTGTTCATTAGGAATAGCAAGTGTTAAGCAAGTAATCAGTCTCTTCAGTGCAATTTCAACACAATATATGTCATGACTTGTCTTACAAAATGAATTACAGGGCTCTCTGATAAGGCTTCATTTTACTAATAGTAAAGTGGCTCCATACACCCAACAGGGCTTTGTTAAGATGGAAGCATATTGTAGCACTAATGAAGCATGAGTTCAGCCCAATTAACAGGATGGCAACTGCAATCATACATCCTTTCTATTCACTTTTATACACTCTGTCAGAGTAACAAAGTTGTGTTTCGACACTGCTGGAGCCCTCTAGCTTTGTTCCCTCTTTGCACGCCCTCTATTCCAGCTCCTTTGTTCCAGTGGGCTGGATCCAGCCCAATGCTAAGCCCATATAATCGGGGATAATAAGGCGGGGCCCCTGGGCAATGGCCCTGCTCATCACCCACCTGCAGCTCCCACTCCTCACATTTAACTTCAGGCATGAGAGCTGATCCTTTGCAATCAGTGGGGCTGCTCACAAACTTCCAGTTAAGCACAAACTAAAGTGCTTTACTGGATTAGAGCCATGGTTTGTATTGTTAGAGGAAGAGTCACAGGCAGAATTTATTTTCATGAGTAACCTATTCTGGCCAGGTTGGAAAACAGTAGCATTTTCATTACCCACTTCACAACTCACCTGAATGAACAGGAAAGGCTCCTTGCCTCCAGCTGCTCTTTCATTTGGGCTTGTAAGATGAGCCTTTGAAGGGCAGTCCAGGGCAGGTGAGTTATTTGTGTCTGATGTGGGTATGATGGAGGAGATATCCAGAGAGAAATTAACTTTATTTCATTAATTTCAACATGTTCCACTGAAATCCCTCATTTGAAGTGGTGGAAATAAGCCTGCAGATGGGGAGACACAGATCCCCTGCCTTGGCCCAGCTCCAGCTAGGGTAATTACATGCTGTCTGGATGAATGCCCTCATATGGCTTCACGTGGAAAACTCATCCTCCACTTCTCCTCCTGAAACACTGCAATGTAGGGCAGCAGTCACAGAGTGGCAACTGAGCAGTATCTGCAATTCAGGAACAGTCTCTTACAGATGAAATACAGGCTGAATTCCTTCAGTAACCACTACAGCTCCCCCGGAGAAGATTTTTGTGTTTCAGGGTATGGCTCCTGGCCCATGAGAGCTGCCAGACGGCTCAAAATGTGCACAGATAGGGTTGGTGGAAGGGTCAGCACAGAGACACCCCCTATACCACATGTTTTGGGGAAAATTCATCTCCAACTCTGCAATAATGAAACCCGACTGCAGAAGGGCACCTTTCCACTACACTGTAGTGAATGGTGTGGCACTGCTGTCAGTCACTTGGGACATCCTCTCCAGAGCACCTTCTCCAAAGTCATTCAAGGTCTACGCACAAACTCAAGCTCAGTGACTGACCATCTCTTGCCTTCAGAATGAATTTGTCTTTCCTTGGTTGAAGTAAACCACACACTACATTTTTACATAGAGTAACTTTGTAAGCAGCATGAAAAGAGATGAAGGAAGCTGTGATCAAAGCCTCCAGTAAGACAACAGTCATTGAGGGCATCTAACAAGATGCCAGATTTTGCTCTTGTTCTAAAGTGCTCTTCAGAAGCTGCATTTTCATTTGATCGCATATTTAAGAAAATCAGATCACTGCAGCAGAACTGGAAGAATTCTATTTTCTTCTACCAGTTGCAATGGCAAACTGATAGGAGTAGGAAAGATAACCCACTGTTACTGGGGGAGACTTGAATAAAACAAAAATCAGATGGAAAGTTTTCATAGGCTGACAACGTGTGGGGAAATCTCTCTTTTGGTTAATGCATTTTGGGTCTCACAGTCACTTCTATTTTTCACTACAAGGAAGCAGGACAAGAGAGGTGGGACAGTTTGGACATCAAGTGACGTCTCTCATGTCCCGTCCTTTGCTGGATTGTTTCTTGCTCTCCATTGCCATATTGTTCCAGAACACAAAAATGGCTGCATGTTCCATCTTTGCAGTGTTTCTGAATGGTTATATTTTATCTGCACCTTTTCTGAAACATAGAGTTCTTGTAACCTTGGTATTTTACATCCCTGAAGAGTTTTAGCAATATCACCTCAGCTTCCTGCAAACATCAACATGTTTGAATAATGAACATATGAACACATAATGTTCACACAATTAACACATAATGAACACATCTCTTCCCACTGACCTCATCAGACAAGCCAAATACTGAATACACCCAGGAACAAGATTATCCTCTTATTCCTAAAAGTTTGTAGAGGAGTTCTTCCAAATTAGAGGTACATGATGATAAAATCATGAATGCAATGCTGTCCTTTACTTGACCTGAATATAGCTCCTCAGTCCCCAAGAGGTTCTTCCCCTTCAAGGAATCTAGTTTACCTAAAAAAGATACAGTTCATTTGTACACAGTGAAAAATAACTCATGTGTACTAGTTTATCATTGAATAAGATTAAAATCTTGTTCTATGGCTATTTTTTTTGTTATCTTTATTGAACAGCAGAAATGCCTGCAGTGAAAGTAAGATGAAAAGCTCCAAAAGTATTCCTCCCTTAAAGGCTCAAAAACATGCAAAGAACAATTTCTTTCCAAGTGTTTCAGTTAATACTAATTTTGCAGGAAAGGAGCCTGACAAGCTTTTTCTAAGTATGGCATCAAAACAGAGCTCAGGAATGCTCAGGACATTTTCAGTAGCAGGCTCTGAACACACACGTTGGTTTTCAGGTACCTTCTCCCACATCTGGCTGATAAAGCATTACTGGGGAACTCCTGAGAGCTGAAGAAAGTAGTTTGGGAACAGAATGTAATAATACATTACAATGAAGCATTTTACAAGTGAGTGTCAAACCATTTTTGTTGATCTTAGAAAAATATTAGAATAGGAAATGAAACTATAGAATTATTAGGAATTAAAAACTTTGAGACAAAATGTCTGCAAGCTCAAGACACAGACAAATAGTTACAAAATGGCTTTATTCTCCCAGGGAACATAGCACCATCAGCAACAAATATGTTGCTTGTCTGTATTTTTATTCCAAACAGTCTTGTTTCCCATAAATCATTTGTTCAACATTTGCCTGGGTTTTGTTCTTCTAGTTTTTTGTTGTTTTGTGGTTTTTTTTTCCCCAAAATAAATAATATCCATTTACAGATAATGGCATGGGACATATTCCCATGGATAGGCAGAAGTGTTTCGCTCAAATCTGTCTGGATACCCCAACTCCTGGGACATTTTGATTTGTGTGACATTTTCACAACACAGTCATCAACTTAGATGCAAAATAGCTGATTTTCCCAACAAATGCTGCCTCTGCAGATGGAGCTGGCAGGTCCATGGCTGAGGGAAGAAGACTATGAGCCATCATGGGTGCCCTGGGAGCAGCAGGGTGTCAAGCAGAGGGGGATGAAACTACAAGAAAAGGAGGATGCCCAGCAGCTGGATCTGAGGAAAGTCTCTGCTCATGGAATGCTGACCCTCACAGCACTGAGTGAGGTTAAACTGCAGGGCCTGGTGGGTGAGATGCTGCCTCTTCAGAAAACCTGGGAAGTGGGAAGTAGGACTTCAGTAACTCCAGGATCTCACCCTCGCCATTGAAAGGCTTTGATTTTTCCTGCTATAATCTATTTCTTCCAGAAAATAAGACACTTTGGACTCTCTCTTACTTGAAAATAAAATTTTAAAAAACTCTCCCCCCCTCCCTTATTTGAAAAGATTAAGGGGGAAAAATAAGTACTGCTGAAAATACTACTAGAAAAAATATTGCAAGTAGGAAAGGGAAAGGTTACTCAAGTCATGCTTTGATAAGAGGAGCTCCAGCTCTAGACATCCATACACAGCTCAGCAGATGGCAAAACACTGCAATTCACCAAACTTTCTTTTGTCTAAGCTGGGACAGAAGCTCAAGTGCTGTGAGCTGAGGTTTCCCATCTCTCCACCCAAACCTGCAAGTCCTCTGCTGAACTCTGCTCCTGCTTTACGCTGACCCAGCCCCTCCAGAGCCAGGAGGCCACCGATAGCAGCAAGTGGACAGACAACCTCCAAAACCACTGCTTGCTCCCTCAGCTCTCTTGCTTTGAACCCAAATTTCAGGTGGGCAGCAGTCTGGGAAGAGAGGAACAGGGACTGGTTGCTGCAGTGTGTAGGACAGAGCAAGCTGACCCATCCCATCTCACCAGCACGAACATGAGCTCCTGCAAGGAAAATGACAGGGAGAAAAGCACTCAAGGTCTTTGTTTAAAATGTTCTTTCCGTTTTTTGAATTCTGTTCTCTATTTCAGGTAGCTGACTGAGGGGTTTTCCCCTTTACCCACAGCTGGAAATAAGAACCCCATGAGGAAAACCCTCATTGCCAATAAACGGCTCAAAAAAACTTCCCCAGCTGGAGACCTGCCAGGGCAGGCGGATTACAGTAACCAGCATCAACAGATTTGCATATTCAAAGACCGTAATTGAGGAAAAAGCAGTAATTCCATTATGCAAATCCCTGGGATCTCAGTGGCTGAAGCCAGAGCTCATCTTACACATCCTTACCAAAATAAACCCAAAGAGGCAGCGCGGGGCAGGCAGAGCCAGGGATTGCTGCACGGCAGAGAAAGGCACCGTAACTCATTGGTGACTGTGCTCAGTCAGCCCTGAGCTCCGGCAGCTGAGCCACCTCCTTCCCCCCTCAATATTAGATATATTTGAACTCACAGTGCTCTTCTGGGTCCATGGTGAGTTAGAGGGCAAAATTATTGCCTGCAACAGGAGAAAGGCCATAGAAGTGTATCAATAAAACAACATCCTTTCATGTGCTACCGGTGAGCTAAGCAGACAGTATCATGGTTCCTTTCTTATTTTTTTCTTAACCCTTTTCCACCTCCTCATCAGCAGAACTGGATCTGAGGAGATGTATTTCATCTGAAGGATAATTATTCATCAACTCCACTTGTGAACTTGTGCTTCAAGGTCAGCAAAGGTTATAGAGAAATGAGTAGTTCAATAGGCACATTTAAAAGCAATCAGTAATTACAGGAACTTTTTTATTTGAAACATCTGAAATACAGCTACGCTTTCAGAAGGATTCTGTTCAAGTCTGTCACATGTTATTTTCCACAATACATAGCTGACTCTGCACCAGCAATTCACCTTGATTCATAACTATCCCTCACTTCCTACTGTAAATACAATTCTAAACATATGGGAGAGAATTTATAGTGAATTAGCGTTGTACATTATCACTGTGATTAGCTGCATTTCTTACCCAGCAGATGTCTGGGTAGTAAAAATCCCCATGAGCACAATATCCTGGAATTTCCCAATTCCTTGATAACTGGTCCAAGAATTTCTCAGTCCTGCTGCGCTCTGATCCTGGTGGCCCAGAGCAGATGCTCACTGTCTGCCCATCTTCTACAGCACTAATCCCATTCTCCCCATGCTCCCAGCAGGGCATCATGCTTCCCCTGCCTTTCTCGCTCATGTTATCTTCCCCAAAAAGCTTTCCTAGGGACATTCATCATTCTCACAATACCAAAACACTTTGACAGACTGAGCCAAACACCTCCCTGGTGTTGTATCGCTGATTACCACCAGAGTTACAGATCTGATGACTGATCTGGCTGTAACTATTTATGATACTGGCAATGCCATCATAGGCATCGAGGTGGTGCTTGTAAGATTTCTCAGTCCTTGTTTGGCCCCTCTTTTCCTGGGCATCTCATGACCCCACAGCAATGGATGAACTCTATTCCAAGCAAATGCCTGAAGAGAGACACAGTGAGTAACTGGCACAAAACAAAAGCCCACAGAGACCAAGCAACTAGTCCCAAAACATGGAAGACATACGGTACTGCCTTGAGAACTTTCACATGAAATTATCTTTTCCACTGCACTGCTTTTTCCATCCCACAGATGCCTTACTTTTGGCAGCTCACCTCTTCCAGCAGAGAAAAAAGTGTCACTACCCCTCATCCCTCCCCAATGGCTCTTGTTCCTAGAGGCTAGGACAACATAAATGGATATTTTTGTCCTCCATCAGATATTTTCAGGCTGTTGTAACTGATCACTTTGCCAAGCGATTGTTGGACACAAGCCCAGGGTCTGTGATGGTTGGAGCTGCCTTGGGGATCAGTGGGCTCATGCATAGTGTGACTTGGACATGTCCAGGCATTTGCTTGCCCTGGAGGTCCAGTCCATGTCAGTTCCTCAACACTTCATACTTTTGAGTCCCAGGGAATGAGCATTTTACCTCTAACAGCAGTGATCTTGCACATACCACATCCCAAACATCAGGCTATTGCTCCAGATCACGAGCACTGAGTTTTCTTCTGGCTGTCAGACCAAGCTTTGAAGAAGTAAACAAGTGCTGTCAGATACTGTCTCAATTCCTGCCTCAGCATCCTGAAAATGTTTTTCCAACCTCTTCTCTCCAATTATCACATGAGCTAGCCCTCATCATCAGTCATTTGTCTTACATTATGTCCCCAACCTTGAATACCAGATTAGCAACTATCTTTTTACTATTAGTAAAAAAGGCTACAAACACTAATTCATCCTTCTAGCAGAAAGTGACTTTTTTACACAGTAAGAAAATGAAAGTTTAAATCTAAGTAATATAAATTAATTTATCATTTACTGAACAGTTATTGCTCACTGAGTCCAAAACAGCAGGAGGTGTAACCCTCAGGGTAACACTAACATCCACTTCAGTCTCTCCAGAGCAGACATGGTTAAAAGGCCCATTTTTAATGCACTGCATTCATAGACATCTGCTTTTGAAACCTGGAACTAAAAGGCATGCAAAGCAGCAGAAACCCAACTGAACCAACTCACAGGGCCAAAATTTTCAAGTCTTAATTGCATAAACAAAAATGTATAAAAAAATACATATTTGTGTGTTGTGCATGTACCACTTTTAAGGCATGGCTGTTCAAGGAATTAAGAGCTGTAAGGTGAGCAAAACATGAGCCCTGCTTTATTGAACAACCATTAGTCATGCTTAGAAACTGCACCATAACATTAATTTTGCAGCTACAAGATATTGGCCTTGAACAAAATTAATGCATATGCACATATTTGCTACACAGTCATAAATTTTACTAATGCAATTTTGTGAGCCTCTTAAATGGTAATCATTGCAAAAAAAAAAAATAGTAACAGGAAAAGCAGGGTAAAGTTCAACAGCAATATTTCATTACCAAGACGAGCAAAGAAGATAAATGACTCAGCTTCCTTGTTTCTCTCCTCTCCCTCCCAACACTACTTGAGGAAAAGCATGCTGCACAACACGAATCTCTGTTATTGTTGGAGGTGTGGCAGTCTGGCAGGACAGCAGATCACGAGGATTTTTCAAAGCAGAGATATATCTGTCACTAAAGCAGAGTTTACAGCAAAGGTTTTCAAAAACGAGCAGATTCCACATGATTTCCAGGGACAGACAAAATAATTAGCATTTCTTTAGTCCCTCTTTTTACTGTACATAATTAATTCCCTCTTTCCCCCTTCTTCCAGGGGGACACCTGCTGTTGTGGACACAGGCTGGAGCCCCACCACGTGCTGGGGAACCACATACAGACAGCACACTGCATACAGGCTCAAGAGGAGCAGGGAAAATAGAGCAATTCTGCTGTGAATAGCAGGATTTTCCATTTTTCTGAAATGTGAAAATCAGAACTGCGTGTTCCTACCAAAGGAGTTCACCCATTTATTTCCATCCTTAATAAATGGAATCAGTTTTCAGCTCTCTAGTTGCAGAGACTGGCAGGAAATGTGGCTTCCACAAAGCCCAACATGAAAGCAAATGGGACTTGTTTTGTAGCCTTGCCATTTCCAGGGCTGTTTCATGATTTTTGGGGGTGATGAGAGGAGGGGCCAGGCCACATTCCCTTAGTGCTGTCAGCCTCTCCAGTGGGACAGGGAGATCACAAATCTTGGGATTTTTTTCTTTAGCTGAGGCCAAAGCATCAAAGCCTGGCAGAAAATTCCCCCTTTTTACTGTGGAAATCTGGTTAACTTTGAGATAAGGCAAGATCTGAGCCTTCACTGTATGCCCAGAAACTTGCTTAGTGCTTCAGAGGAATATCCCAATATCCACAGGTCCAGGGTGCAGGAGAGCAGGGAGGAGCAGGACTGGGGATGGGTAATTGCTGCCACAATGCTCTTAATCTCTAAAAACCTCCAGCCTCAGCAGCAGCCATGTCTCCAGACACCCACCATTTCCTCAACCCTGTACTGTGTTATGCCTTGTAGAAAACTTCCCTGGTCCAGAAAGTGCTTTGCACATCTCCCCACCATCCACTGCTGCCCCACCAGGACCAGCAGAGCCTTGTGGTGCCATGCACACACCAAGCACAGCTGCTTTCTTGTGCTGGTCTCCCTTGAAAAACTCAATCTGGTGCTGTTGGGAAGGTATGGATGTATTGTTGCTGCTGGAAGAGCTTCATGCCCCTCCTGCACATAGTTTGTACTGTATTGCAGAACATAAATAAAACCATAGGGAACTTACTCATGGGAGGAGTTTGGCTGCTGACCCAACTTCTGAGCCCACTTCTTCATTGTTTGAAGATTTTGCTCCAGTGTCTAAGTGAACATTGTAGATTCAGGTAACAGCCTGCAAGATATCAAGAGATCCAGTGTCTCAGAAGTCATCCAAAGTACCCAAGTTTGCTGGAGAACCACTAGCAGGGCAGCAGCACTTTACAAGATAGAGTGTTATTTCCTGAAAAGATAGAAAGGAAAAAATGACATTACAAAAATTACCTTGTCTCCACAGTTACTTCTCCAGGTGCTTGTCTTTTCCCAAATTGCACCAACATAACTCACCTTACCTTTCAATAGGAGACACTGCTTTGGACGGGGCACTGCCTACTTTCCCTTCTTCAGTTTGCAGATGCAATTGGGTGGAGACACAGGAGTTCCTTAAAATGAAGCATATGGCCCTGAGATCCAGTGTTCTGCTTGTGACTTGTTTGTGCAATGGGCAGAGCCATTCACCAGAGCTCGATCTGAAATCAAGGATTTACTCAAGCAGGACAATTGATGGATGCGATACATTCAAAGCAGCAGCGAGCTCATGGGGCTGGGTTTTGGTTGCCAATACAATATTGTGTGTAGGAGTTTTCTTCTACCTTGAGACTCAGTGACTCCATCCAGCAGATATAAACCTGGCAGCTGCTCCATCTTCCAGCACAGCGCTGACCCAGATGAGATCTATATATCCAATATACACAGCTTCATGACTGGGGAATGCTGTGCCAGAGTGCTTAGGATTTTTTGGCATGAGCCTGGTCCCACTTATCATTTTCATGAATGTTCCTGCTCCTGGATTCATGCTGTAATGTAAAAATCAAACAGGCACTCCTACATGTAAGCTTCTGACTTGATGGGTACAAGAGAAAAACCTGAAATTGATGCAAACCCATGATAAACCATTGGTGCAAATTAATGCAAAACTATTTGTGACTGACAGTCCCTCCATGGCGACCTGTGGTGGTTTGCAGCCTGATTCACAATGTGTCAGCACCCAAAGTTGGAGCTGGTGGCTCTGGCCCCAGAGCACCCAGCATTCCCCATCCTGACCAAAACTACTAAGCAACACATTGAAGATGTTTGTGCAGCAGAGAGGAAGAAATCAGGATCTCACATTACTGTGTTTTCATGTCATTGCTCATTGTTTATATGTCCTCTTCCACAGCTGCTCTCTGTAACCTCTGACAGTGGTAGGCTCAGCTCTACCTGTTTCAACACCTGGAATTTTAAAACAACCTGATTTTGCAATTATTGACTCACAAGCAGCAAATTAAATTCATAGAGGCACCTTAAATAAACTGACTGCCTGTTCACAGGTGATTATAAACGTTTATCTATAGTACTGACATAAAAGGGCCAATAGTTGCATAAGCATGTAAGTTAAACAGGTACCAAAATATTACTCATGACCTTGTTAAAACAGTTGATATGGCAAAACTTAGTCATTAAACAACCTATGAAATGAAATATGATTAGTGTCAAGAGCTAATCTTCCACAATGTGATGCAAAGGAGCTTTTAAAAGAAACCAAACAAACTCATCTTTCATTATCTTCTGCCATCTTATTATTTCACAAGTTAGAAATCCATTAACAAGAACTAGATAGGCTGCTTAGTTATCCAACACTGAGACACTCACATCCCATGGCTATTTTGATGTCCCTGGGAAAAAAAACAACAGGAAAAGCAAATGGAGTAATAAATTATTATAACTGTTTCATTAAAACTTAGGACACTGTAATTTTCAAGTTTATTTGGTGTTATATTTAAATGAACCAAAAGGCAACATTGTACAGTAACATTATAAAATAAAATTATTACATAGTACATTAACCAAAGCCCCATTTAAAAAAAAATCCTAAAAAGTCATTTGGGGACATATCCTACTCTTGCTCTTCTGCACACATGATTTATTAAGCTCATTTAAAGCAGCACTCTTTTTTTAGGAAAAGCAAAATGGAATTTGCCCCCAAAATTGAGTATCTTTTATTATAGTTCTTGCAGTTTCACTTTATCATGTGTAATATATCAAGTTTATAAGGCATAAATACGAAAAACAGTTCAATATGCTCATCATAATTTTAATTAAGTAATATAATCTAGGACACTTTTTCAATCACACCAAGGATTACAATGTACCTATAGCTTTAGTTTCTTTTTTTTTTATACAAAAATCTATCATATAGTATACAGTGTACTGTAGTTGGTAATTGGTTCACAAGGTGGATCACGATATTCTTGCAGGTTCATATGTCAGGATTTCACAGAGTTTGTACACTCTGTGCAGGCTTCCTCCTTCCCTGGCTGCTGTCCTCCAGCAGCAACATCCCATTGCTCCATCTCCTTGCCTATTTTAAGAAGGGCTCTGTGCCAGATGCAAATCCCACCGGGAATGGCTTGGGATGCACATCCCAGTGATGCCAAGGAGCTGCCAGAGGCAGCCAGGGAGTGGAGGAGATGTCAAGGCAGCAGCTCACACAGGAGCAGGGAGTCAGGCTCTGCTCTCCCAGCTCCCCTCAGGCTCCTGGCACCATGGAAATGCTTCCAGAGACTGTAGGAGCTGCTTGGAGCCCCAGGAGGGAATCCATGACAAACCACAGTCTGGTGTGTAAGGAAACCACTGACCAATGGAGTGGGTGCCACTGGCTGCCCGTGCAAAGTAGGGATGGGCAAAAGCACCTCAATAAATTAGGAAGCAGCATGGATGTTTGGGATGCTGAGTGCTTGGGTTGGGCCAGCTTCACATCACACACAGCTCCATAATCTGCACAGGTTTCCCAGAATTTTGGGCATCTCTAATACAAAGACTCATCTGGTGCCAGCTGGATGACTTGCACAGACAAACCTTGTGATCAGTAACACCCCCCACACCCATCTCCTACCTCCCATTAAGTTGATACTTTCTAAAATCAGATTACTGAGATGCCCTGCTGCTGATTTGGGGCTGGGAGCAGCAGGGCCAGACCATTCATGGTAGTGCAAGAGGGGCTGGAGAAGGCAGGGGGTCTGTCCCCACTCATCCTGCCCCTCCAAGGGTCTTGCCACTGCTGGTGTGGGCAGCTGGGGGATTGACACTGTGACCCCACAGGGCCACACCACTCCCTCCATCAGCCAAGGAGGAGTGTCAGAGGGCTTTCTAGCATCACCTGAAACCAGGAACAGGTTTTTCTACATATACAATCAACCTATATTGTGCATGAGGTAAACTGCAGAGCAGTGTCCTCCAGAGCATTTTCCACATGTCTAATATTAGATATTTTGCTGGCAGCTCTTAATTGTCCCCAGAGGTTTCTCTACCTGTCTATATTTACTACGCATGGATCCTGAGCTCCTGTACTCAGGTGTTCTGAATCACACCATAGCCAAAGGCAGCCTAAAATAGACAGTGTGAATTGCTCCCTCCCTGCTGTGACTCCATCCTGCAGCATCTGGGAGAAAAGAGAAATTATCTTAGTATAAAGAATGGGCCAAAGCCACAGAATTTGGGTCAGGATTCAGGCCAGATTTTGTCTGTAGGCCTATTCTTGTTCTCTATCTGCTGATGGGACATCCAACCCTGTGCTTACACTTATTTTTCTGATAGATCAACAGTCTCAGGAATCACCTATCCCTAAATAAAGTACAGCACGTGAGCAGCACATAAACAGCTCTCCAGCTGCAGGGAAGAGCTGACACACATCTAAAGTCACAACAAAGCCTTCACCTCCCACACACCCTTCCCTCAATACTTTTTTTAAACCAGTCAGAAACAAAGAGTGAGTGCAGCACATCCCAGAGAGCCAGAGGAAGGAGCATCCAGTGCTTTCTCAGCTGCTGTGTCATTGTGTAGGGAGGCTGCTTCTGAAGAAACCAAATTACCCTACCTAAAGAGCATTCACTAAAAGAATCTCCTTTCCCTTGGAGGACAAGCAAGATCACTTTATTTCCTGAAAATACTTTTTTCTTTTTTTTTTCTATACTTGACAGAAGAGTAATACTGTCTGGGTTTCTGCTTTCACAAACTGTGACAGGCAATTTCTGTCCCAGTTTGAGAATTCCATTGAACCTTCTATTTGCATTTGGGATTAAGCATCAAATGGACATCTCCCATGGGATACAGACTGCTTGCTGTCTGATAGACTCAATCATCATTCTTAAGTGCATTAGCAAGAGGGAAGCAAAAGATCTCCCTGTGCTGAATTCATTGCATCAGCAGCAAGTTTCTACCATTGCTGAGAAATTGTGCCCTTAATAGAAGTGCTCAGTAACCACCAACCCTGTTGCTTGAGGAGCACTTGGAACTGTATAGAAGGCTTGTGGGAAAAGGACCTCCATTAGAATCCATTATGCTGTGATTTATGTTATGGGCTTAAAGTAGAAAAAAATTGAAGAGTCCTATTTAACCTACCATCTAAAAAAAGGCACAACGACTTTGTGAGAAAAAAAAATTGTAACTGTTCAGATTACATTTCCAAGAACTTTTAACAGAGTGTTGCTTTGATTTGCCAGTTTTGCTTGCTGGCAGGAGTGAAATTAAGACGATTTCACTGTCTGCAGAGATAAAGAACACCCTTTTGGCAAGGCAAGTTTGCCAACTCTATGCAAATGTTATTCAACAGAAGTAACTAAAACCTCTTGTGATTGTTTTAAAACATAATCTTTTTGGTCTGCAGCACATTGCACTTAACTAAGTACTCACTGATGATAGAGTGGGTCTTAGGGCAAGACCAAATACAAAGAGCCCTTTTTAATCTGAACATAGGAATGAACTCTGTTCACAGCTACACAGTCTGCTTTCGAACGAATGATCATGACATACATAAATACTATAAAATAAATACAATACATTCAGACTTTTCTACATTGTAGAGAGCTGTTAAGACTTCCCTAGCTCCCCGATGCAATGCATATAGAACATTCCCTTCTATACAGTGCTACCTCCATGTACCCATATCTCCTTTAAATGCAACATAGCTCAGACAACCTTCCTCTTTTGCCTGGATTCTCATCAGTCTCTGATTCTGTAAAACATTATATCATTTCTTTAGGAAAAAAAAATATTGCACTTTTAAAAATGCATAAAAATTGAACCGTGCTCCCATTAACTCTACCACACAGTCTATTATTTAAAATAGGACTTTTCCAAAAAATGTATCTCTAGTCGTTCTGCATTCTGCCTTCATTTACAGCATTGTCCACCAGGATATCCTCAGAACATTGTTCCTTAGCGAATTCCTTACAGTTTTGCCAGCAGCCACTTGAAACACAGCGTGAGCTATGCGAGACACACGCGGCTGGGAGTCACAGGTGTGTGCCCAGGCTCAGGATTTCATCGTGCAGATGGGAACCACAATGACCAGGATAACCGTACAAGCGGCCGCTGCGATCAGGGCAGCGATCTTGCAAACCTTTGCTCTCCTGAACTCGGCCTCTTTCCGTTTCAACAAGGAATCGTAGCCAGGAGTATAAATGTCTTCCATCCAGTACTCTAAGTTGTTTGGGTTTAAAGATTCTTGAGTCTAAAAATGAAAGGAAACAGTGGTTAATTGTCTGGGGTCTGCTGTTAATAAAATAAGTGAACAAAGCAGATGTGCCTGGAGGTCTCCCAACTGCCCCTGGATCTGCTGTCAGGATAAAGTGGGTTATTGCCATTTCTCACACCCCTTCATCTCCTGGTCCCAATTCCATAAAGCTGACAAAAGTGGTAGCAAAATACTGCAAAAAATAGATTCATGCCACAGTAAGATTCTGCTCCAAAATCCCTCACATACCTCTGATTTACCGGAAACTTCGTCATCTCAGATGACATTTAAATAAGATCTCTTTAATCTGCTCGACAGCAGAGGTGTCAGCAAGTGCTGGTCTATTACTGTTAGTAATTTTTAAATTATTAAAGCTCAACTGATGGGAAAGGTTCTTAATATACACTCCTCATGCACTACATTTTATAAAGCTAACCCTAATTTTGGCACTATGACTTGTTTGCAGGGCACGATTACCCAGCCCTGCTTCGGGGAGCTATTTACAGACCCCTTCTCTGGAATGGCATTGCCTGGAGACACACACAACCTGCAGAACTTTATCAGTACTTCCATCTGAATTACTTATTTTTTTATGTCTTACATCTTTTTATCCCTAAGTATTTAGGAGCTCTTGAAGCTTTCCCTTTCAACCTTGGTTTTTTTTTCCCTTTGAATCTCTGTGTTAGAGGAAAATAATGGGAAAACTGGGGAAACCCAAACACTATGCATTATATTGAACTTAGCAGAAAGGAATGAAGCAAAAAGAACATTTTGAAAAATGACAGCATTTTCTCAAAGCTGTCTCCTTTATCTGAGGCTCCAAAATCCTATTTCTTAAAAAAAAAAAAAAAAAAAGAAAAAAGAAAAAATATTCCATATAAAAATATTACAGTGAGAACACCCTAACACACACCATTTCTGTGCTTGTAACAGTCCTGATCCAAAGCTTGTTGGACCCTGCAAAGAAACTCCAGCTGACTTGAGAAGGATTTGAGTAAGCCTTTAATTGACTAATTCAGATTTTGTGGCCATGAGCTGGCTGAAACTTTGCTTTGCCTGATAACAGCATTTGTTTTATGTAAAGAACTGCTAAAAGAAATAGTTTTGTAGCTATCTCAGAAAAAAGCAATGAAAATTGAGCAATGGTTTTATGATCATTTAATGGACACCTCTATGATAGTGTTAGGATGCTGAAACAGAGGCCATCAGCCACATCTCTGATTCTATCTTTAGGGCTTTGAATGACCTGTTTCAGCCTTGTGAAAAAAGGCAGCAATCTCACCTCTAAAGGCATCAGAAAACAGCCTGATACTGTTTCATCCCAGGGGATCATCATACACAGAGCAAAGCAATGAATTTCACACAGAGCCCACACCTGGGACAAGCTTTGGGCCTGACCAGTTTTGCAATTTCTCTTTTTGGAGGAAAACCCAGTGGACTTGTCAGGCTCCAGGAGAAATTTTAAGTAAACAAAGGTAGAAAAACCCCAAAGATAGCCATACTATGCTTCAAGGAAATTGCAGTTTTGGACCCGTCTGCCTTGGCATTGACCTTTTAACTGCTTCAGAAGGAAGATGCATTATTAAAAAGGCCCATTACTGTTAATCAGCTTCCTTTCCCATTTCATTGCCAGACGTAGGAATGTTCATTAAGACATAATGTATTTACTTTCAGTTCTAATAAACTTAATCACTGGGGAAAAAAGCCCACTCATCAGTCTGTGTCTATTTTTTACGTTTGTCAGTAAGCTCCATTACAAAGTCTAGACGTGGGCTTTGCAGGGCAGATGCAGTTCAGAGTGTCTTTTTGGAGGGAGAGAATCAAACCAGCAAACTTCTATCACCTTTATCCAAAAGATAAATGATGGCAATAAGCCGATTTCTCTGGTTTGCTCATAGTCATGCAGAGCTGCTTACAGAGAACAAAACAGCCCAATGAGGAGCAGATGGAGAACACTTCTCCCAGAGGGGCTTTGCTTCCAAATATCACCTCCCTTATTGCCTCACACCACAGGTAAGTGATGCTTTGTGACTGTCTGCTGCAGAGAAACTTCTTCCAGCCTATTCCTACTCTAGCATACAGCCTGCAATGCCAGGGTTAGGAATTCAGTAAGCCCTCTAAAGCTTTTAAGACCCAAAAAGCAGCAGGGAGCTGAGGCAAGATGCAGCCAGCTCCCTGTGCTGCTTGGTTTCTCTCCGAGTGCACTTTAGCCACAGCAAGGAGCAGGGGCTGGTGAGGACAGGGAAGTTTGCATGAGCCAAGCAAGGAGGTGAATTTGTTGTGCACAAATTCCTGCACTAACACTCATGGGAATTGCACTACAGCACTGTGTGGGTGATGGTTTCAAATCCAAATCAGCCAGCTCGGGGTCCTGAGGCACAGCATCCTGATGGGTTTGGAGGTGGCTTAGGTACCTCAGCACTGAGCCACTGAGGGCTGGCGTGGAGCAGCAAAGTCTCAGACTCTTCCACACTACTTTCCCTGGCAGACAAGGTATGGAGACAAGCAGACTTCCTCCTTGAGCACGGCTGCAGCCCACAGACTGCTGCCCACAGAACCCAAAATGCCTGAGGTCAGCACCAGCCCCCCCCCCCCCCCCCCCCAACTGGTCCTACATTCTCCTGTCAAACTGCATTTAAATGATACACAGTTATTTTCACATCAATGTGGATTTGATTGTGTGACACATTTTAGGTCTCGAAACCAAGAAATGCTACATTTCTTTGGTCTTGATGCATTTTGGATGTCATTCTTCAGGTTTCCTCTTTAAACCTCTGCTCAGATATCTTCCTTCCTAAAAGATGTGTTGTGGTTGATCAGGCTACACAGGGAATCCAGTGGGGAATGATGGGGAATGCTCATTTTATGTCAGGTTTGTGATTTCATTTTGGGAAAATGTAAATGCAAAATTTGAATTTGTCTCCTCTGCTTGTTGCACAAGAGCCTGCACACTTATGAGCTGAACCAAAATGCAAACTAAACACACCACTAGTTGCCTGGCTGGTTTCCAACAGCCACTTCAAAGCTTCAACAGTGTTTCAAAACCAGTCATGATATTGAACATCTTCTACAAGCATTTGATGTCTCCTGTTCCTAGTAAAATGGGAAAAAAAAACAACCCTAACACTGCAATACCTTGTGAATAATTCACAGACAACAAAAACAGAAGACAGCAGACCCAGCTCCTGCACCACTCTGCCTTGCTGCAGTTATTCCCCAACTCTTCTTTAGAGCTACTAAACCCACAATGGCTTGGAAGACATCACTCCATTGCAGATTAAGCTGGGAGCATCAACCTGTCAAGGATCACCATTCAGCAATGAAACATTCACATTCTTCATTGTTCCTGGCCAGGATGGATAGGGATCAGCAAGATTAGAGGCTCACAAATCCACAGCTCTTTCCTGAGCTATCCAAATCCCTTCTTACATGCATATTCTGGCAACATCCATTTGCAATCAAGCCATTCAAATTAAACAAATGAGACTCACTTGTAGATCCAAGGCTGCAATCTTGCCTTTATCCCCCGAATTCCTCGTGTATTCCTCTATGGTCCATGATGGCTGGGCACGTTTCACTTCAGCCAGCTCTGTCAACCTCATGTCTGTGTAGAGAGGGTTGCTTTTCATGTGTGACTTGAGTGATGCAGGGTAGGGATGAGGACTAAAGACTTGTTCAATCAAGAAAGCGTCTTTTGGCTGTTTAGAGAGTCTATGTGGCTGTGGGATTTCATATTGCCTGTCTGCCTGCAATAGGGTTCAAAAGAATTTGAGAGAAAAAACAAGACTATGAGGGAGTTAAACACAAAAGACAGAGAAATTCCTTTCAGAAGCACCATGTGATAAAAAAATGGACCAGTGAGGTTTTGGATGGCCTTCATCCATTTGCCCACCTTCTTCTCACAAACAAACCAAAGAGGTATTGAGGTATTTTAGAGACACAACTCCATGTTCACTATAACATGAACACAATGCTGATGCAGTAGAAGAAATTTTAGATTTGTGCTCTCTAGAGATAAAAAAATATTTTGAAAATGGCCCTGACATCCAGAGAAGCCAAGCTGATCTGCAAAAGCTGAGAGACACAAGCAGGCTTCCAGGTTTCTATTTCCAGATCAAATCCTAACATGAACTATTGTTGAGGGATGCCCCCAGCCTGACACTGCAGCATCCATGGTACCACCCAGCGTCAGCCACAGGCCACTGAAGAAGTCTGGAGGGGACTCTCAAAATCAGCATGTCATCCTAAGCAAAGCAATGTACAAAGCAAAGAAAAGCCAAGGTTTGGGCTGACTAAGGATGGCCTTCTTCCCCCTCTGCAGTCTAGCAATAACCCATGGTTTGTGCTTTCTTGTTCACCCAACCCCATTTATTTCCATCTAACCTCTTCCTCTCTTTTCTCAACCCTTCTCTGCCCTCACACCCTGTTGTGAGGAGGCACAGCGTGCCTGTCTTGTGGTCACAATTGACAAGGGGCTGCAGGACCCCCTCCCCTCACAAACAGAAGCAAGCACCCAGCCGTGCAGTTTGAACAGAGCAGCACCCAGAGCCCTGCACAAGGGCAGCCAGGACATCCATGGGGTCAGTGAAGGGGGCACAGGGAACCTGCTGGGAGGATGGGCAGAGCTTTTCTGCCCAGCCAAACCAAGAGCACAGCTATGCTGTAGTTCCACAAGAGGAGGCTTAAGACTCATTTAAAAGACCATGAAAGTCAGAGAGAACATAACTACAATGAGCATCTTCCTGTACACATACGAGGTCTTTTTTTCCTTGAGGGATTTGAATCTATCAATCTATTTTGCTGGCTTTTAAATATGTACATGCTTCTCTGATAAAAGCTATCACAATTCAATTTCAAAATATCCCTTCTAAAACAACCACTAAAAAATTTCAATCTTCTCCACACCCTTTTTACCAAGGTAATTAGCAGGCCTCCTTAAATTGCGACAGATGATGAAGAGTAACATCACCTTCCCAAGACCTCACCCACATTACCACCCTCCCTTTGCAAAAAGCAAAGCTTTTAAGAGGCAACTTGGCCACTTTGCTGCTCATAAGCAAGAGCCTACAGGTACAAAATCACTCAATTATGATAACAATAAAGGCAGGCATAATATGGCAGGGCAAAGCATTGTCATACCCCGAGGCTTGTGATGACTATGGAAGACATTCATAACTGCATTATTTTTAAGCATTTATTATATGAGTTAAAGTTGAAATTACCTCTTTAGACTTCCTGTGCCAGTCCTTATTTTCTCCTCCATCTCTCTCTTTCATCTCCTCCTCTGTAATGCCAACTTGGTTGGTGTAAGTAATAGCTCTCCAGTCTCGGGGAGAGTTTGAAATACTTGCTATTTTGGATTCAGTTGCACTGTTTTCCTCTGTTAATGATCTTGATGATCTCCTAGTAAACAAACTTTTTTTTAAGGCCTTTACTCGAAGACTCTCGCTATTACTTCCACTGGCATCTGAACAGCACCATTCTGGATTATTCTCCAGTTTGCCTCCATGAGGAGTATTGTGGCACTGAAATATCTGCGGGGAGTTGCTCTCATCTGAAGCAGCATCGCTTGTCAAAGAGTTGAGATCTATTTGTACACTGACCTTCTCTGGCTGGTGGATCTTTTGATCCAGCTTGCTTAATTTTCCCAGGACTTGAGATATTTCTTCTCGGACACCTGAGAGAGATTCCAGTTTCTTCTCTATTTCACCAATCCTCAAGACTAATTTGCAGACACTTGTCTTCAGTTCATCATCTGTGTTATTGACATCTGCCCTGACCACTTTATCCAGTTTGTTACAGGCACTCCCATTGGAGATCTTAGTCAAATTGTGCTCAGGTGAGCTCTCACAGTCTGATTTATGCACCTGAGACAAGGAACCAGTGCTGTTGTAGCACGAGGATTGCATCACTCCGGTGGACCCGCTGATACTCATGTCATCCAAAAACCGGAAAATGTCACTGATGTCATCGCTCACGATTTCAGAGTCATCGTCTGAGTGCTTCAGAGAGTGCCGCTCACCGTACTTGGCTTGGCCTGCTGCACACAAATCCTTGCACTTCTTGTGGTCCAGAATCTGCTGCTCTGTTTGTGTCCCAACACTCATGGTCCTGTCAATGCTTACAATCTGGACAGAAGTACAGTTGATGCTTTTATCCTTAAACTTTTTGACTGGCTCGTGTTTCTCCACATCTAGAATGGAAGGAATTTCCTTAGGTTTATGTCCATTGGGCTTCACAGCATAGTTTTTCTGCATAATTGGTTGCTGATCCTTTGCATTTAGGTAGGACTGATGTCTGTCAACTGAAGGAAAGTTCGGAGATGGGTTGTTCGAACTCTGGTACCGTGGTTTCTCTTCAGACTGCTTCCTATTAAAAAATGAGCGTTCAAAGTCAGGGACCTCCTCAGTATTTAAGCTCCAGCTTTTAGCTGGCCAGGCAGTTTGTTTGGTTGGCTTTCCAGTCCACTTTTTGGTTTCCTGTGGTCCAAGAACAGTAGTTGGGCCAAAATATGTTGAAGCTTGAAGATCATCTAAGCTTTCATGTTTCGCTCGCCTTTTGTCCAGTATAGGAGAATAAATTGGATTCAAGTACTGGCTGCTGTATGGCATTTCAAAGCTGTGGTTGAAGAACGTTTGCTTAGAGCTTTCTTTCCTGTTCTGAGGCTCTCTGTGTCCATCTTCTGGCGTTTTGTTGGATGGTATTAAGTTGGGAGATATTGTAATCAGATTATGAAAATCTTCTTTGAATATATTTCTTTTCTGGACACACGACTGCATCATGAACGGCTCGTCATTTGAAATGAAAGTTTCTTTTATGCCTGCACTTATAGGCAAGGAATCCTGATCTGAAATAGATTCATTTTCAATGTTCATGGGGAAGTACGTACTCTGCATCTCACATGGTGGAGACGTGGCAATGGAGTAGGACGCCAGGGCCTGCAGCCTGTCCAGAGAGGCAGCCCGGCCCTTCATGTCCTTATTAACACCGAGCAAGAAGTTGGGTTCTGATGAGGGGACAAACTGCTGGCAGTCTTTGCAGTCCATCTTTCTGCATTTCGAAGACCTTCTGACTGGAAAGCCCCGGTTAAAGTCCTGGTCGTTGAGCTCACAGTTGGGCACACAGTCGGGCACACAGTCTACCATATTGCAGATCTCTGTGTCAGACCTGCAGGACTCGAAGGACTCCTTCTTCTTCACTTTGTGCCTTGCAACTGGAAGCTTCTCCTTGGCCACTCCCCCGTTCATTTGTATGAGGTTGAATATTGTTACTATATCTGCTGCGACCATGATTTTCTTTGATTGCTGATTGTTTACAGTGCATCTCATTTTGTCTTTGAACAAAGTCGCTGGGAAATTAGGATCCAGGCAAGCAGTGTAAAACAGCACGCTTCTGAGCTTGGCCAACTGGGATAAATCAAACCTTGCACACAGGGACTTGCAGAGATCCTGGTAAGAAACAGTATTCTGCTTTGTGTCCAGCTCCTCCAATATCTTCACCAGGAAGAGTGAGGATTCCTGGCTGGACTCCATGGCTTAAGCGTATTTTGCTGTTTAGTCTGGAAACCGTGTTCCACTTCTACAGGAACACAAAAAAGATTGCAAGTCACTGACAGATAATACCCAGGGCCTTGCACCTCAGACAGAGGTGGGGCCTGGCTCCCTAACCATGCCATCCAGGGCTTGCTTTTATAACCCATCCTCATGTTCCAAACTTCAGGCTGCACTCCTAGCATCCAATAAATCAATACTTAAATGGAATCAGGGTTTTATCTGAAAAGGCTCCTTTATGCCAATGTCAGCTAAAGCAACCAAACGAATAAACAGCAGAAGCCTTTGGAGAGGCAGATAGACAATCCCAGCCTGCTTTCTATGGGACTGGCACAGAATTTCCTACCAACTTATGAGAGGTTCAAAGCACAGTTTGAGCATCAAATTGTCTGCAATAATTCCAGTCCTAGCCTAAACAGGGCTGATCTACTGCACCATGACATGTGGTTTTCATATCTGAATGCAAATGGCTCTAAGGAAGATTTTCTGACAATAAACCTCTGATACTTTTTTAGAAGTTATCAGAGAACATAATTACCATCTTGCTTACTTTAAACCATTATTTTCTCCTCTACTCTGAATTATCTCCTTTGGATACCTCAACATATTTTTTCCAGAAATACCTTTTCTTAAGTCTAAGACTCAGGAATGGAAAAGTTTCCAGGTCCCACATGAAAAGTCTGTGTGGGCCCCGTTACAGCTCTTAAGTCCAAAATTTAGCAAAGAACAGAAGGAGTTAAAAAGAAAATCCTACTGAACCTTGAAACCAATCCAGCAGATGCTAGAGGGCTGGCTGCCAATCAGGATGGATTTGAAGACAGAGAAATATCAAGGACAGAGAACATCCTCTTCAGTGATGTGCTCCCAGTAAAGCCTAGGAGTGCATTTCCATTCACCATCCCGAAATGACGGGGCAGAGGTGAAGAGCAAAAGCTTCACATTTATGTGGATAACAGGAACAGCTTGAACAAGCACAGCTAACACTAGCAAACATCCTGGGGAGAATATAAACCCCTGCACTTTCAGAATTGAAACCAACATTTAGCTACTATGGATTAGGGAAGGATGTTGATGATTTTTCATCTGTCTATTGTGAATATCCTTGTCGGTGTCTCTGCTGTTGGCTACTAGGAAAGACAGAGCACAGGATGATACAGTCTGCCAATTGCTATGTTTGGTCGCTCTGTCTTTGTTATTCTTACTGATGGGAAATGGAGACTTCTGTAATTCCTATAAAGGTATGTTATCTTCCCCCATTCACTCCTACCCTCAGATGGCCCCTGGAACTGGCCTTTCCTCCATCAAGTGCAGAATATCCACCCAAATGGCAAAGCACTGAAGTCAACATTGCAAGGTTTGTTATTACTCATTCTAAAAGGCACCTTCTAGTCAAAAACCTCAGGACTCCTGAGTACCACTCCAGAATCCAGGGCTGTTTCACCTCCTGCCCTGACATCACACATCAGCATTTGCTATCAGTATCAGAAGCCAGAGTACTTCAGTTTTCATAACAAATTGTTACCCAAAAAAGTCTCCATATGAACTTGGTTGTTTATTTAAACAACATCTTTCTATTGTGCGTGATCAGGAGCTGAGCAGCAGCAATGTGAATGTATTTCTGTGACTGTAAACACAACTCTCAGAAAGCAGCGGCTACAGGGATTTTCCAACACCTCAGCTGCATGCATGTTTGCTTTTAAAGCTCCTGTATTATGCATAGCAGCACAACTCTTCTGCCAGCTGACAAAAGACAAAACATGTTTCACTGTTCTGTGCTCAGCTCCAAGAAGTAATGCAAAAGGCTGGAGGAGGGTGCTTGTATCCTTTTTCTCTCAGCAGTGTGTGCTTGGAGGCACAGCCTGCCCTTGTATTTCTCTGACATGTCACTATTAATGATGCTCCCACGCTAGGTCCAAACTCTGCTAGTTACCACCAAGGCTACCAAGTCCCCAGAACAAACTTTACATGTGGAGCTCAGAGACACTCCCAAATGCCAGGGGACTAGCACTGCAAGTCAATTTTCTGCATGTTATAAATCTGCCACTTGGGACAGGAGTGAAAATATGTCTTTTTGTCACCTGCAGGCTGAATACCAGCAAAAGCAACTATCTCCTCCTATTTGTAAATTCACAGCTTCTTGAAAACCCCTCACCTGGATATACATTTTCACAGCCTGATACACACCTTGTGCTGGCCTGCCAGCAGCCTGCCTTCTCCCCACTCACACTCCTGCTAAAACACCCAAGTAGCCAGTTTGTACTAAGGTACTTTTGAAAAGTGTCAACCCATTCTATTCCTCACTTTTCTGTCTTTACTCTCTCATCCCAGTGAGGATATCCTAGGTACAGTTTCTTGAAAATTTTTGCTTCGTACCAAGCCATTCTTAGCATCATCATAGGTTTTAACTTCAATTAGGGTTTCTAAACACTATTAATCTGGTAAAATTCAGGTGTAGCCTGATTTACAAGGCTGTTGAGTGATGACAAGCTCAGTAATTTCAGTGGAAACCCTGCTACATACCCCTAATCTCAGTTTGCTTCTACTTAGCACCAACAAGGACCCTTGTTTTGGGGTCCCTAATCCATATACAGTAAGCAGTAAGGCAAGGCACTGAAGCACAGACCCAAAGCAGGAGAGCTCAGCTAAGCCAGGTTAGCTCAGTCCTGCCCCTGTGCACCCAGATCCAAGCCTGGCAGGTGACAGTCAGCTATATAAAGCAGTGAGAGGTCAGGGAGGTGACAGAGGTTTTGAGACAAGGGTGACCAGGATAGAGCTGAACCTGCTCAGGTGGGAATTCAGCTAGTTCGTTCAACTGAAACTCAGCTATGGGAGGTGGAAATTGAAAAAGTAGGTTGCAAACTCAGATAGGGGCCTTGAGGAAAAGAAAGCTAGCTAGGAGCTGGAATAATTTCCTCTTCACCCCTTGGCTGTTCATGAACAGCTTTTTTGGTGTGAGAGCATTTTAGATGTGAAAGGTATCTTTGGGCTTCTGCCTGAGCATGGAAATTGGTGCTCCCTTGTGCCAGAGCATCCACTGCTGCTAGTGGAGCATCAACAGATTTGGGCTATGAAGAACAGGATGCACTACCCCATAAGGATAATATATAAGGGCCTTGGAATCTTGTTTCCTGGTTCAGGGCTGTAAAAACCTGGTGCCAAAATTTTTAGTGGCACATTAAGCTCCTCTGTCTCTTGTCAAGCCTCCTAACAGCCTGCGACAAAGACAGGTGCTTCTTGGCAGGCCAGCCCAGGAGCTGCCACATCCCGGGTGCCAAGCACTTGGCCATGCACCATCTCAGCCATTATGTCCACGTTCATTCAGTATCTCTCAAAGCAGGACCAGAATAGACCTAGACGTGGCACATAAATGCAGAGCTCTAAAATCAGCACAGGAAGGCCTTTTAAAGAGGGTACAGGGTCACGAATCAGTCAAAAGCAGCAAAGAGAATGGAAGCACCCAGAGCAAGAGCAGCAGCACAGGGTCTCCTCAGATGGCCTCAATTCCACCAAGGTCCTCGTGCCTTACCCTCACTGCCAGCAGCCATACACACCCTCCAAACCCCCCCCTCAAGCTGACTTTGATCCCAGACACATGGAGCTCCCCAGACAAAGGGATGGGATCTGGCTTATTTATCTTCACCAAGACCATCTCTCACCAAAGGAGCCACTTAACATTTCATCCTTAATTATTTTGTTATATTAACACTGGAAGGGTCGCTTTGACTCAGCTTCCCGAGATCTGACATTTGCTGTTCTAATAGCACAATTATATCCCAGCATGGACTTGCAGAGCATCATATTGCACAGCCAGTCGATGGGGGCTGGCTCTCCTTGCACGCAGATGAGCTCCAGACTTACCACAAATCGATGTCTTCTTGCCCTGCACCAGGAGCAATGAACTGAGCTCTCATCTTACCACTAACCCACTGGCTCAGCCTCTGGAGGAGAAGTCCAAGAATATTATAATTGCAACCTCCATCCCCAGTGGAGCTTTCTGCCGCACAAAGGGAATATACTGTTCTATTTTCTGGTGTCTTTAGGAGCCAAGCCTCCATGAAACTTCTCCCCTGTGGTTCTCCAGCCCAGGGGAACTTGCAGACTCTTTCATGCATCTTGCTTCCTAGCAGAAAAGCCAGAATTCACTTCCCATCCTCACCACCTCCCAAGTCAGCAGTGGGGTGGGGTGGTCCCCTCATCTCCTGACTACCCTATAAATTTGCCATCCACATGAATTCATCAAATTAGTACCGCTTTCCAGTTGAACTGGTTGCTTTCCTGTGACTCCTTCAGTCCAAACCCTGCCCTGCCAAATGGTCTAAGGGCAGCACACACTGGGGCAGATAAACCCCAGCACAGGATTCAAGAGACAGTCCCAACCTCTACTTCCCTCGGCAGCTGCAGGGTAGCAAGGTGTCCTGCACGAGTCTGAATCATGGCCACTGGCAGCCAGACCAGTCTTTCTCTCTTATTTCCTCCTCCATTTCCTTCCCTGTTCTTTGTGCCACTGACATTTGCTCTCCTCATTTCCCAGTATCCACAGCAGGTGCAGCTAACACACAGATGTGACGGCTGGAGTCATCATTTCCCTTCTCCCTTTGAATTGCCAGCCAAGAGGGAAACAGCATTCTTGTTTTGTTCCCCCCATGGTGACTAACGGGCCACCCTGGAACGCCACTACGGCAACGGCAGACAGCAAGTGATCCCTGCATAAATTCCCTCAGAAAGAGCCAGCTACTTCAGCACAGCAGAGCATTAATACAGAGCCAGTGATATGCTGTTTTACTATTAACTTCAGCTCATAAATCATTCAGCCTGTCTCCCCAACACCAGATACTATAAAACAAGGCAGGCAACACTTGCCTCACATGAAATGCAACCCATCCAGACGGAATTCAGTTTTTGTTTTCTCCCACACTCATAAATCCATTTCTCCGCCAAAACATTAAGAAATTTCTGATGAAGGAATGGGGACCTCGAGCCCCATCTGGCTTCTACTGCATACAGGCACTGGAGCTGGCACTCGGGGAAACAATGCCTGTTTCTGCACACCTTTTTTCCTCCTCCTCCCTCCAGCCTTCTGCTGCTCATTAAAAAGAAAACTAAAACACGCACTTTGGAGCCCTGCCCGCGCAATTCTCCTGCTCTTCTCCACCTTTCATTGAAGAGAAAAGTCCTCCTGCCCAGTCTGACACAGGCTGTCTCCTCCACACTGTCTCCTGGGCTGCGCAGGAGCAGGGTGGGCTCACCTGGGGCAGGTGGGAGGTGGGTGCTGGCTCCCTGCCTCGCCGGTATGGTTTTTATTGACCCCTTCAGAGCCGAAGGGAACAAACACCGGCATGCCGGGAGCTCACGGTGCCTGTGCACCCGCTCTCGCTGCTGCTGTGCACGGGAGCGATGCACACTCTGCTCCCTCCCGAGCATCCCACTGCCAACCTCCTCCGACGGTCACCGGGGGTCGCTGGGAATAGCACTGGAAGAAGTTGCTGTTTTCTGGCTCTTATCTTGTGTGAATGAGCCCTGAAAAACCGCGCTTTACAAACCCAGCTCATTAACAGAGGCAGGCTCTGCTGTAAAAGGACTCTGCACAACACTTCAGCTTCCCAACACCTCAGAATTCAGCTGTTTTAAAAGGATCTGAGTGCATAAATTAATAGGGAACTTGTGGATGAAAGCAGTGGACCCTCACGGCTGTGCCAGAGCTCAAGTCGAATAGGGTTTGCCATTGATTTTTCTTGCACAGTAACATTAGGCTGATTATTTGCATGTTTCAGTTATGCAATCCAGATTAAGGTACCTCTACGATCTGGGAAAGTGCAAACAATCATTCTAAAACTGTGAAAAAAATTACTTGAATTATTACTGCATCACATACTCTTGGTTATTCTTTGCCAACTCTTGGCCCATACAGGCACACACAAATATTGTCCTCCCAACACAATATTAGAGCACATTTTACTGGAATTTTTTGTATTAAGGAGACACCATTAAAAACACTGACAGACGGACACAAAAAAAGTCTAATTGAATTAAATGTGAGCCATTTATACCATCTGTGGGCAACCTGGATTTTTGCACAGCAAACCTATAACAATCTCACTGCCACCCCAGACCTGACCGCTCCCTTGCCCTGGTGGGTGCAGCTTCCCTGATCCCCATCCCTTCAGACTGTGTTTGGGTTTGGGGTCCGTGGGGCTCAGCCCAACGATCACCCACTTGCTCCTCTCGGGCAGATCCAGATGTGCGGGACTGAAGTGGAGCTGCCAAAGTCCCAGACGGAGTTTCACGATTTTGGAGAACCCTCTTTCCTAGAGAGCTTAACAAGGAGGCAGGACCCCGGGACACCGGTGGGGACCACAGGGGCTGAGGGGTCTCTTACCTGCACTTATTCCTCCTTCTCCCAGCCCGGCGGGGGAAGCCGGTGCTGAACCTGCTCCCCGGCACCCCCGGGTGCCCAGCGCATCCCCGGGGCTGGAGAGCGAGGGGGGCTTCTCCTCGGCACCCCTCTCCTCCAGCTCCCCCCTCTCCTCCAGCCCACCCCTCCGCACCCCCTCCCGCACCTGGGGCTCACCTGCGGGCTCCGCCTGCCTCTGGCGCGGGGAGCGCGGCCGTCACGGCTCGATCTGCCGCTGCAGCAGCCGCTTCCCGGCCAGGAGGAAGAGGAGGAGGAAGAGCCCGAGCCTGAAGCCCCAGCAGGATGCCATAGCGCCGGGCTGCGCTGACAAAGGCGGCAGCAGGTTGGCATGGGAGGAGGGAGAGAGGGGAGGAGAGAGGGAAGAGAAGGAGGGGAGACGAGAGGGAGGGGGCTACACAAGCCGAGCCTCCCCGCACCGCCCCCGGTCCCGCAGCGGCGGCAGGGCAGCCCCGGCCGGCCCCGGGCGCTGCGGCAGCGCCGGACCCGACCCCGACTCCGGCTCCGCAGGGATGGGGAGCGGCGGGAGCCGGGGGACCGAGACTCCGCTCCCCTAAACCATTATCCCTATTATTTTTATTATTAGTGTGAGTGCCGGCGCTCCTCGGGGCGGGGGACAGCGCTCGGCTCCCCCCGCACCGCCAGCCCCGCTGTCCGGGCAGGGGACAGCGCCTGGTGCAAAGGCGGGCAGGAAAGGAGGCGCCCGGCGGGAAAGGAGCCCCAGGCTTCCCAGTCGGGGACGTGGGGAGCAGCAGTCTGAGGAGGAGCGGCTGATGGAGCTGGGGCTGTTCAGCCTGCAGAAAAGGCGAGGCAAGGGTGACTTTATCGCTCTTCACAACTCCCTGAAAGGAGCTGGTAGCCAGGTAGGGTCGGTCTCTTCTCTCGGGTAACAAGCGATAAGGCAAGAGGAAACGGCCCCAAGTTGCACCAGGGGAGGTTGAGGTTGGAATTAGGAAATAATTCTTCACTGAGAGGTGAAGGCTGGAACAGACTGCACAGGGAAGTGGTGGAGTCACCATCCCTGGAGGTACTTGAAAGACGTGTAGATGTGGCACTTAGGAGCACGGTTTCGAGGTGGACTTGGCTGGGATGAGTTAACAGCTGGACTTGATCTTAGAGGTCTTTCCCAACCTAAACAATTCTATGATTCTATGACATGCAGTGCCCACCCTCCACACCAGTGCCCTCCCAGTATGTCCACCTTCCCCGAGGCACCAATGCCACCAATGCATATCCCTGTTCTGCATAGCTGCCCACACCCCCCTCAGGCAGGTGGTCCTTGCAGGGCTGGGCTCTGGTGGTGTGGGAAGGGGCTGCACGGTGTGGGATCCCCACCCAGGTGTGCCGTGGCGCACGTGTAGCACCAGCACACGCACGCTCTCCGTCTGGGCAGGCAAGGTCTTACCTCAATCAGAGCACTGCCTCTTCCCCTGCTGCTGGCTGGCTCGCCACACCACACACAAATACTGCAGAGAGTTTTTAATAGAGGTGTTGCTGGGTGAAATAAAGCAGGAAGATGTCAAAGGCTCGACTTCTCTCACTAGCACTGTTTGGGGAGTGGACTATCGGCTTTCCTTTCCTAGATGAACTAATTTGAAGGGTTTGTATGCACAAGCACACCACAGCCATCAGACCACTATGGACAAACTGGCCTAAAACTACGTGGTTTACTTACTCTGACAACCTTGGGATCAGAGCTCTCTGCTTTGCTGAGAGAAACAAGGGGTCAGGAGGAGGTTTTTGTTTGAAACCCACTGGTGTGCAAGTTCTTCCACTGACTTTGAAGAATATTGTGTGTGATTCAGTGTATACATAGCATCAGTAAGGACACTTAACACACACAACAGCTAATACAAGAGGAGAAGGTAAACATACATCCTTGCAAATGAAAGAAAACATGTTTATACTACATTATTCTTACCACTACTTAACAGCATTAAAAGAGTGTCCTTGGGCCCCATTTTCCATGCTTTTGTCAGATTTTTTTTTTTAGTATATAAGTATGCATTTACTTACAAATTTCATGGCTGGATGATTTCAGCCCTACACCTCTTCCTAGAGCATGTGCCTTCAAATCTTCAGAATAATCAGAAGGGCTCTCTGTACCCTTCAGAACTGCACACACCACAGAGAATAAACAGAAAACATTTCTTACCCCTAGTTCAGGTCTAGCTGATCTTTCTTAGTTTTGCCCAGGTTCTGAGAGGTTTCCAGAGCTGTCTCCCATAGCTGCCACCAGAGAAAAATTTGGCGACTTTGTCTTTTGCCTTTCTTGCTTCCACCTCAGCGTGCAGAAATTACATTTAATTGATGGCAAGGGTTTCATTATCTTTTTGTGGGCTGTGACTAGCAGCATATAATTAGGAATTACCTGCAAAAATTGGTTTGAAACAGTTAAACACGGTGCAGACTCACAAACACAAGATGATGATTTTACACTGGCTGGTGTGTCCTAAGGGCAGCTGGGCTGGCTCCCCTTGGGCCCAGGGAAATCCTCTCTGAGCAGCTGGGGTGCTGCAGGTCTGCAGGGGCACCTGCCCCCTCCCTTTTCCTTTGTTTTCCAGTCTGGACTCCAGTTCTTCTCTTTCTCCAAGCCAGATTTGACAGCAGCTTCAGTGGGAATTTCATCCAAGAGGAGAGCACTGGATCAGCTCTCCCTGTCCCCATTCTCCATCTAATTTAAGCACCAACAACTCCTGTCTCCCCTCTCCACCTTTCCTTGACATTTCTGCTTTATTCTTCACTCTTCTTTTCCCTTTTATCTTCTCTTTCCTTCAGCAGCTGACACATTTACCTTGTCTGGCTCCCCCATGGCTTCCATCTCCCCTCCAGGCCTCCCATCTTCCTTTCCCTCTGCTTCAGCAACCCCTTCCAAACTAAACAGGTCACCCACAGGATGCCTCCTCAAGCCAGGAGTGTCCAGGACTGAGCGCACACACCTTTCCCAGTGCTGCAGAAATAGTGCCCAATTCCTCACAATCTCTTCCCTATGTAGCACAGCCCTAATATAAAGATATTTCAACCCAATTTGGTTGTCAGGGCCAGAGCATATCCCTCATTCATACAAGATGCCAATTCCAGCAACAAAAAAATGAACACTTTGCCACTGTCCTCTCTCACAGAAGCAATGGTGCTGTTTATTTGTGCACAGGAATAGCTCCACAGGGCTGGAAACACTGAAGCTGATGGATGCAGAATGGGAAACTGATGTTGAGGGTAAGGTCTAGGAAAGAAAACCTGATTTTCGTCACTGCAACACTCACTAGATATTTCTCTGAAACTTCTTGGCTCCCTCTCCGTGTGAACAACTCCCTGTGGAGGGGCAGGTTTCTTCCACTCATGTCTTACCCAGAGTCTTCTGCAAAAATTCCTCTCTTTTGCAACCCCTCTAGAGCAGTGTGCATCCAAGGAGCCAGCATAAGCATCAGCAAGCCTGGGCTCAGGGCTCTCACTTTGCCTTTTCTCATGCCAGTGGCTGCAGCACCACACAGCTGCTGTATGCTCCTCCTTGCAGAGACCCACACAAACCTTTATAACTTCAAACCAAGCTGCTTGTCCCAGTGACAGCAAAAGGACTGCCTCAAGGGCTCATTTAAAAGCACTAACAAGTCTTCATGCAGCAAGTATTTTTTTCACCTCCTTTATTGTGTCCTCTGGGCAAATTTGTGCCTTTTGAAAAGCAAGACCAAAAACCTGTCAGTCAGCTTGGTGTGTTACCTGCTTTCAGGAACTCCCAAACCATTTCCTGGCGAATCTCTTTTACCAAGAGGCAAAGGAAAAAAAAATCATTTTAAATGGAACACAGCTTTACCTAGCACATTCTTCAGCACAGACATTTCTTAAACAGCTATCAGCATTCTAATGGTATTAATGGTATTAAACTTTAATGGTATTAAATGGTATTCTAATGGTAGAAAAAAACAGTCCTTTGCCAATATTACCTTTAGTGCAGAGACTGGTTTATATTTTTCAGTGCTCCAGTAGCAAGTCCTTAATCTCTTCTGGGTTTGCTTGTAAGAGAAAAAGAATATCTAAAGCCCAAAGCATAGTCTGTGCTGGGAGTACAGTTACTTACACTCCAAACAGACAAGTCTCTTTGAGCCTGCTGTGCTCCCTGAAGTCTTTAGCCAGGATTTGGGAGAGCAAGGAAACCCAGGGCACTGCTTTCCTCCCCACTGTCACAGTCTGGGTGAAACATTGAATCCTCTCCTAGCTTAAAGACAAATACTAAAACTTTCTGCATCGTTAAATAGCACTTAGCAATACGGAGCCTGCAGATTGCTATTTTTATCAAGTACTCCGTATTTGCACTTCCTCTGAAATCTCAGCAGGGTCTCAATATTGCTGAAGCTGACTCCTGCAGCCAGCATGCACACAGGCTGTGCCTGGAAAGATGCATCTTGGAGTTGGCAGCAGTTATCAGTGAGTGATTGATAATGGGAAAACTTCTTGTTCAGCTAAACGGGCTTTGGCACAGGATCACTTGAAATATAACAACAACCATAAAAAAAAAAAAAAATCAGCCTGTTGAAGAGCATCCACCCATACCAGATGTGCTGACTGGAGAATATGCCAAATTCTTAAAAGCAGTATAACTTGACAGCAGTTCTAGGCAGAAGTAATATTTTTTTTCCCAAAAAGTATTTACAAACAAAAAGATCAATAACTGCAGAGTAGGATGGATAAGATATTTTTGTGAATATTGGTCTAAATTTTTAAATTAGTTTCCCCTCTGCTAAATTGAATTTCTTTTCAATGGGCGTGGAAGCAACTGGCTTTTGCTGGCACAAACACCTATGAAAAAATATACAACCCCCCCATACTGCATGTTTGAGCATTTGAAAAGTGCACTTTTAAAACCATGTAGAAAAATGATGATGATTAAAGTGGCCATGGGCTAATCCATCAGAGAGAAGAAATGTTGCATTTAGGTTTGTTTAACCGACTTAAACTCACAACCAGAACAATTTTATTATTTATATTCATGACCAATACCTTTCTAAATGAGCCTTCACTTCTCAGCTTTGGTCTTTGTGAATGCACTGGTAACCAAGGGTAAGATTCAGACATTTCTCAGGTCATGGCACAGACAAGCTCCCTTCTGGAGTGAACATGCACAAAAGCACGGGTGCAACAGATTTTGGGTCAAAAGTGAAAGGAAGGATAATCAAGGGGTTGTTTTTCAAGTGCAGCCCCCAGGAGGGAGCGAGTGCTGGAAGGCTGGGCAGATGGAGTCACTGTGGCTCACGTTCCTCTGTGCCCGGCCACCACTCTGGCTCTTTTTCCCCTTGATCTCACAGGTGAAGGCAGCAGCAAGTGTGACAGGAAACCACCTGCTACTTTGCAAGGTCCCCTGGAGCACAGCTCCACAGCAGGCTGTGTAGGATCTCAGGTCAGGGCTGGAAACACATTTGTTCCATGGGAGCCCTTGGGAAGGTGTTACCTTCCACAGTAAGTGCCAGAGAGGTGAAGATACTTCCAAGCTGTGCAAACTACATGCTAGTTTCTTGCACGTTCAGGTGAATTTTCTATGCAATCTGTCTCTCTGTTGGTTACTGGCTCATCCCCAAGTCCCCAAGCCCATCAAGGTTTTCTAAAGGAAAATCAAAATAACCTTCCCAAAAGAGTCAAAACCTGAAGGAAGATCTCTCTCATCCAGAGATGCTCTGTGATGGAGGGTGGCACAACTCTGCCTCCCTGCTGGCTTTATCCCTCACACAATTTCCACAACTGTGACCTGACCAAATGTCCACTGAAGCCAGAGGAGACTTTCCAGTCGTATCGATGGATATCTGATTGTGCTCGCTGGCACTTAGTGATACACTAAACAGTCTTCAGATTTCTTGTGGTCACCAAGGAATTCACAAATGCCCTAGCTTTTACTGCCCTGAGTAATTATTTATTGGGATGGCCTTTTTATAGAATCTCCTTAAAATGTCCATCCAGGTTTTAAGGCCAGTAGAAACTATTAGCTCATCGGTCTGCAAAATAACATATCCCATAGTATTTCACTCAATAACCACCACTGTGTTTAGCTCAGCAGTTAGCATTTGATTAAAAAGTATCTTCCAGAAAAGACTGCAATTTCCACTAAAGAAATAAAGAAATTAAGAAGCTACCATTGCCTTTGGTGGTTTATCTGCGCTTAATCTCTCCTTGGGTTTAAAAGTAAAATGTATTTAATACAGAATATCCCCCTGCCTTTGAACACCTCTGGACACTTGGCTGTGGAGCAGCAGCATCCTCACAGGTTTGTATCCCCCACAGCAGTGTGACACAGTGTGTATTGCAGAGAAATGCCTGGAATTGTTGTAGGGGATTGAGCTATTTATCCTAATTTCAGCCTTGTAGTCTGGAAAATGAAGGAAGAATCTTTGCAAATCATTGTTTGAGAGAAAGGACAAGTTCTCATTTCTGCCAGGTGGGTTGGAGGAAAGCAACCATCGCTGTGATGGAGTGGTTTAATTCTGACTCCTTCTCCAGCTGAATCAGAAGTTGCACTGCTTTGCCTTTTTCTCCCTGAGTATTTCTGTCTAAGCTCCAGTTTCCCATCTCCTCTGTCAGTTTTGCTCCATGAAGCAATATCACATTGTCCAGTTTGTTCATGTATGATGGTGGGTAAGAACCCACCTCCACTTAACCTTGGCTTCTTTGGCCCTGCTTTTATTTATAACCATTTCCTGGATCTTCACTGGGGGAATGAGCATCATGTATTAACCAGACGCTCCAAGGCTTTCAAGGGATGGAGCAATATGTTCTGGCTGAGCCCATGTGAAATGGAGAGTCAAAAATGAAATTTTCAACAACACCAACAGCTGCTGTGTGGGGTCCAAGGTCAGCTTCCCTGGGAGGGCATATGGGGAAGGCCTGTGGGAGAGAATTTGTAGAAGCTCTAAAGGAGCTTTTTCACATGTTTCAGCTCAAATCTCTAAATTGTTCCCTGTTCCTAGTATCCATACCTCTGAGCTGAGTTTGTCTGCCTTAAAATAATTTGAAATGATGTATGTTTTTGTGCTCCCAGAGTGAAGAATAGTTCAGAGTGTATCTATGTCATTCCCTGCTGGCTTCTCCGGGCCATTTTGTACCTCGATGTGGTGCAAAATTCACTGGCTGCAATCCAAAGATCCAGGCAGCAGCACTCATCAGGTTGTATCTTTGGGCTTGGTAGGGTTAAATAACTCCCTTCATTTGAAACTGTCAGCAAAAATCTTATGGAACTCAGCAGCCCTGGGATTTCTTCAGTAGCAGGTAAGGCTGGAGCAGGCAGTGTGACACCATTGGTCTGCCACTGGAGAGCAAGGGAACAGTGTCTTTATTTCTTTTTTCAGTATTCCCATTCTCTTGTATTCCTCCCCTGTGTCACTGGCTCACTCACAGGAGGCTTTGCATGATATAATAAAAATGCATCATAACAAGATGCCTTTATAAGCCAAAAAGTCATGATTCTCCATGCTGGGGAAAACAGCAGATGAATGACCCATATGGATCACAGTAACTTAAATTTCATTATGGAGACAGTGAACTGTTTGTGACACATCCTGTACAAGGATCTTGAACCACAACAAATATATTGAAACCTCTCTAGCATTTAATCTTTTCTCCCATTGACCATGGGCAGGTCCTACAGAAAAAGAATCTCTTCCTTCTGTGTCTGTATTGCATTTTATTAGGTTTGCAAGGTTTGCTTCCTGTGTGAGTTATTCTAAGTCCTTACTCTTCCCCTGTGATGTTCAGGGGATTATACATACACTGCAGCCCAGCTCTTCCATAATTGCTTTATCAGTGGGGACCATGTAAAACACATTTTACATGGCACTTTTGGCATAATTTGTTTTGCTTATGGGAGAAATAGAATACTTACGGGAATTGCTTTTCTGCTCTGCACCAGAGAGGATCCATGAGGTGTGTCATACCTGCTCGTGTGCATCAAATCCATGAGGACTCAGGAAAGTCTTGCCTGGAGGTACAGAGACAAGTCCAAGGAGCAGCAGCATCCCAGGGAATGCCTCATGCCAAGAAGCTGCATCCATTCACATCTGGGCTGGGGCTGAGCAGGTTTGCTCAGTGCAAGAAGGTACCAAGAACCAGTCAAACCTGTATCCTGGTGCCAGCTTCTGGGCAGTAAGAGCCAAGGTCAAAGATGTACGTGCCCTGTGAGCTACACCCACAGGTAGTGATGCCATGCCCCCTGTTTTCAGCTCTCAGCTGAAGCTGGGAAGGATGGAAATACAGCTGTTGCCTCTGACCTCCGTGCATAGGGAGGGAAGAGAGCTCACCCTGCTTTGCACTCTCACACCCCTGCTGACCTTGAAATGCTTTTTGAGGTGGTTTCTCCTTTTGCCACAACGGAACATTTGCAACATGCCCAGAAAGAACCTGCTCCTGAATTTGCAAGACAAAATTACTTTAAAATATCTTAATTTCATCCAACAACTGTGCAGAGAGCCAGAGAAGGTGGTATAGGAGACCTTTTCCTTTAAGTATCAGTACTGCAACACTTCACCACCATCAAGTAATACCAAAGATTAAGAGCTAAAAAAGCTTTTTAAAGTCTCTTATACCATCTAGACTTGGAGTGATAAGCATCAGAACTCTACATGAGTTTTGGGGGATGTCCAAAAATAGAGAGTGGGAAACAGATGTACAAAACCAGTGATGAGACAAATTTAATTTCTGCTAGTAACTGGTTTTGTTCTTTCATGGCTTACTCTGACTTCACTGTGAAGGCACTAATATATGTTGTTTTCTTAGATGAAAATTAATCCATGACTATGCATTTCTGCAGTGCTCCCCAAAATGCCTGCTGCTGGCCCTCCTGGTGACAAAGCCTTGCACTGGAGGGGCTCTTCTGATCCAAACTGTCACAGCAGTGGCCCGGCTTCTGTGCTCCAGCAGGGCATGCCAGACTGCATCCAAGGATAAAAAGGTAATTGATCCCACAGAGGAAAAGAAAGAGCCTGAGGCAAGAGACACACACACACAAACTGGAAGAATGCAACGTTTATACTTTTACCAAAATCAATAGTGACTATGAGAAAGCTGCTATAGCTGCAGGCTCGTTGGCTGTGGCTGAGCCTCAGACCTGCAGAGGGGTTTGGAGATTCTTGTGTGCAAGAAAGTACCTGAAAACTGCACGGAACTGGCAGTGCAGGAAGAAAACCAAAGCCACCAGGAATCAGCTACACTTACACCAGGAGTAGTGGGCAATCTTCCTGCACCAAGGCCATGCCATTTTGGAGGTGTCAAAATGCAGGCTGAGACCCATCAGTTCACTTCACATGACCCAGGGAACGAGTGTTTTTCCAGGTGTTTCCTGACCTAGGCTGCATTGGAAGAGGCAGATCAGACATCCATCAGTACCCCACGCACTCTGTCCACTGGAGATCATTTATTTTGGCTCCAGTGGCAAGCAGCAATATGTGAATTCATCACGGTCAGATAAACACTAATAAAATGTCCCAGGTTAGAGCAATAGTGATTTTTCTGTCAAGCCCAAACTGAGTAAAAAGCAGAAAAATTTCATTTTCTGCTCTGAAGCTGGAAGGACCATGGTGCAGAAACAGAACAAGAACAAACCACATGAATTCTTTGCAGATAGCTTCCTCTCTTCTAATTGCATTTCCCATCTAACTCCACTTTTGCTATGGCTTGTGGAGGTAACAGCTATTGATCTACAACTATTTTGACAAGGAGAGGCGCTGCAGAAACAGCAGAATTCTCCTCAGGTCGTTGTCAGCTAATCTGGCCACACAGTAAGGGAGAAAACAATTAACACCAAGCACTAGCTGCTGGGCTTATCATTATCCAGCAGTATAAGGTCCTCTGAGGACTTGAATTCACATTTTGGTCCAGCTCATAACACAAAAGCCACACCTGAGTAACATGTGCTGGCAGAGCTAATTTCACAGAGTACAGAAATACAAGCAGAGGAGCTGCAAACATGTTTTCCATTGACTGAAGCGTACAATGTCTTATTTATCACAAGCCAATTGATGACTAAACTCACCCAGCAAAGTCATAAAAGCATTAGTTTGTATTTGTTGTTCACATTTGGAGACATTATACATCAAAAAGGTCAATGCTTCCCAACTTATTCAATTATAACACAGCCATCTATCATACTAGTTCAGTTAATACCATGTTAGTTTGCTGCTTCTGAGGAATGATAAAAGTTGAAGTGTCCATACAGGATATTCCACTTTAATGACAAACCTGACAGTGAGAACAGAGCTCATTGCAAACCTTTCTGCAGCCATTCTTTGCCAAATTCTTTGTGTATCTGAACTACTGCTCCTTGCAGGTGACAGGGTGTTTAAATGCACTGAGACACAGTGCTGCAGCCTGAAGACATGCTACCTATACAGAGCTTGGAAAATGAGAATCCCTCAGGATGTTTTATTTGCCTGCATTTGTTATGAAATGCATGGTGACTGGGATTCATTTACTGGTCTCTTTCCAATAGATTTCATCAAAGAAAAAACCATCATCCTCCCTGCACAGGTTTGAAAATCTAGATGTAAGATAGCTACAAGGCAAGGATTTATTTAATAAATCTGTGCGATCAGATAGAATGAGAAAATATGATATTCCAATTTTTTAGAAGTGCAGACAAGAAATCTGGACAGCTTTGGGTTCTCCAGTCTGATTTCACAAGCAAGGGAGACTGTTTAATACATGATGAAGAAAAGGGCTTTTGGAAGCAAATGGTGGCAGGACAAAATGCACCAAGATAAATCACACCCAGGGAGACCATTATGTTTCTTTGATAAAAATCCTCATTTTTTAAAGCAGCATATATAACCTATGAGGACTTCAGCAAAAAAGCTGACATTGAAAATTAAGTTCACTGGAAATTATTTGGATTAATTCAAAACTACTAAATATTTCTCCACCCACCCAGTAGAAGAGAGGCTGACATGCTATTTCGAGAGGAGGATGAGCAGGCTGGGGAGATTATTAGAGGCATTCCTCTGTGTCTGGGACCCATTTCCGTTACTATTTTCATTAATTATCTGTAGACAGAGCAGAAAGGCACTAATGCCTTCAGTGGCATTAGACACAGAGCTGGGAAGCATTCTTAGAGGAATTGCACAGAACAAGAGGCTGAGGGATGGGTCAAACACAGAAAATCATTTATGATTCTGTACTGAAGGAGCAGCAAGAATATCTGGGAGCATCTGGGAACTTATCAGTGGGGAGGAAGGGGGAAAGCAAAGCATTGGTCTAGCACAGGATGCTTCTGAGCATTTGAGAGGCTGTGGCCATTCAAAAACAAAGGGAATGGGATGAGTAGCTCTGCACACAGCTGCTGGGGAGGATGCAGACACATTTACAGGGCACAGATAAGGACGAGCATCTCATTGGGAATACCCTGCCCCACACAGTCCCCTGTGCTCAGAAATGCCCAACTCAGAGCAAAAAGCAACAGGGATGAGCCAGTGTTGTAAGAGGAAAGTGGACAAGCTGCTCCATTTAGCTTTGCAAAACGAAGCCTGAGAGGGGCTGTGATTATTTTCTATAAATACATCAAGGGGGTAAACACAGGGGAGAGAGAAGAGCTATTTCAGCTGAGAAGGAATATTGGCACAAGAACAAATAGATGTAAATTGATGGACTAAAAAAACTTCAGAAACGTCAGGTTTTTGAATAGCCACACAGGCAGGGATAATAAGCTTTCCCTCTCTCCCTTGCTCTGTTGCTGAATAGGTTTGTGTGGCCCATTTGGGTGGGATGATACCATGCTGCTCCCAAGCCATCCTGTGAGGTCTAGGTTCTCATGCTGAGCAGACACCAGTCCTGCTAATTCGTATCTCTGATACCACAGAGATCTCCAAAGCCCCCTTCAACCCATACCATCGAGAGCTTCCAAGAGTTTCACACTCTCAGGTTTTTAAACAGTGGGGTTTTCACCACAGCTGTTTTTTCCTGGTCACAGGCCGGTGGCCAGGAGGACCATGGAGCTCCTGCCCTGTACCCTGGCAGGGAAGTGGTACAGATGCCACCAAAACCTGTTGATGTGCACACAAACACCTGGGGCCCTCCATCCCTGCAGGACCAACCTGCTGATTGCTGCCCTGTGCCTCTGCTGACAGGCAGCCAGGAAGGGGTCATGCAAAGGAGAGCTCAGAATAATGGGATTTTTAACATTAATGGGGATCAAAAAACCATAATGCTGGAATCAGTTCTTTTGCAGGTGGCAGAGAAAGCTTTTAAATCACAGAAAATAATCATTATCCATACTTATACAGTAACATTACTAACAGACTCACAAATATCATCCCTAATCATCACATACTATGACACTAAACAATATATGGGAAAGTGAAATCAATGTCACAAGTCATCAATACTTTGATCATTAATTTCCAGGTAAATTATCCGGCTCTAGCCTTACAAAAGGTGCAAAAATCATGGCTGTCACTGGCAGGAGATCTCCACAGACACCAGGGGTAGCTTTTCCCAGCTCTGTAGCACCTTGCTCAAGCCCTGACCATGTCCCCCCCCTCCCTGTGCAGAGGCACAGCACCCCAGGAAGGCATTTTGTCAGGCTGAATTTCTCAGTGCAGCACGTTCACACTCACTGCTTGGATGGCCCTCCTCCATCACTTAGTACATTTTAGCATCTCCTCCAAGCAGCTTTTTCTTGGGGCAAACACATCATCTTCTGGACTGTTTTTACATTATCACAGCAGAGCTGCTCTGATGACGCACAACTAATGTGGGACTTTGCCTTTACATTTTGTTGCAGTCCGCTATAAAATTAGATGGAGGGCTCCTAAGATGTACATTTTGAGTCCTTCCATATCCCACTGGAAAGTGCCAACTCATCTTGCAATGAACGAGTCAAATTCAGAAGTAGAGACTTCAGTAAAAACTGGTATTTCGGTGAGTGGGGCAATAATAATTCTCATTGCTCTTCCTCTGAGTCACGCATGAGAACTCTCCTGCAGACCAAAATGAGCTCATATATACCTCAAGTGCAAATAGGAAATGCAGTCCTCTCCTCTGGACATCAACTACCAATTTGTGTGTTGCCTCATACTGTTCAGATCATGTTTTGGGCTGATATTATCACTTTTACCTTCAAGTTTATTGGTTTTATTTATACCAACTGGAGTCATTCTTTTTAACAGACTATCACTGTGCTTTATAAATCTTATCACAAGAATAAATCAAGAATAACATTTTTTGCTAGTCTATGAATCCATAATTGTCATTTTCTTTCTGATGTTTTATGCAGATGAGGATCTTTCTCAGTACATTACTACACATGCAGAAAAAAGCCCCCCCACCCTTCTCTAGAAAACCCAATGAATTTTAAATTGAAACCTTCCAGATTTTTTGTGCACAAAGGTTGATTTTATTTGCACACTGAACAAACTCCTGGAAGAGAAACACATTCATTTTAATACCTACTGCTGGATCTTAAAGCATAATTTCTTTTACATAAAGAAAACCTTCAGAAAAAAAAAAATAAACATTAATAGACTATTTGCTCAGAAACTCCTCTGGTCCTGGGAACTTTCTCTCTGAAACTGTTGGATGCTACATGGCATGGCACAGGGGGTCCCAGGAGCTCAGGACCCACATCCTCCCTCCCTTTTCCAAACATCAACTCAGAAACCCCAGCTGGGCCACGGGTCAGTGATGGCTCCAACTGATGCAGTGATCACCAGGAGCTGGGAAATATGGCAGCAAAGCCAGCTGCACACATCCCAGCCCTTCCTTTTATTCTGGTAGATCTAAATCCTCCTAATGTGCCAGGGCTTTAGTAGAAGGGAAAAAACTTAAAGGGCCTTATTTTAGTCTGAATCCATTACAGAGAAAACAAGGTGTCACGAGTGTGATACTGCTTGGGGGAATATTGTAGCTTCTCCCTCTTTCCCTAGCATGACATAAAGGGTCTATTAAAAGGGAAAATACCACTCTCTCATAGAAAATAAAAAACCTATGCCCTTTTGAGACGAATAGATGTCAGTCCAAACTGATGGCTTAAATTAAATATTAAAGATTAAAAAAACAAACCTCCTGAACCAGAGTTTGATTTATGTAGTACTATTCCTTTAGAGAGGATTTGTGGAAACATGAACTCCTTCTCTCTGTTGTTCTTTGTAAAAGAAAAAGAACAAAATCAATTTCTATAAAGCAAGATTATTTTAGGACTCAAGTTATCAGAAATGCCTGCTCTATCTGGGACATCTGTTTTTCTCTCCCCCATCCTTTCTCTCATAAGGCAGGAACTGCAGAAAAAAAATGAAAAATATCCCAGAGCCAGCCTAAAACTAGGTTATTACCACTTTTCTCAATGTGATTAAACTTGTCTTTGTTGCAATCTCACCTATTTTCAGCTAACATGATCAGCTCTCTTCACAGACCCACCTTTAGTGCAGCATCCCTGGGCCCACTGGGTGGTTTTCCATGCTCTCCTCATTTCAGCAGGACACCATGGGGCACATGGGCACCCAGCATCCAAAAATCACCATTTCCCCAGGGGGACTCTCCCACAGGCAGGGATGATGCTGGCAGCGTTTGTTAACAAAGCCAAAACAAATTATTTCTCCAGCAAACCCTGGACTCTGAACAGGAAATTACAGGGTGATGTTTAACAGCAGTTATGAACCTTGTGCCCCATTTCCAAAATCATCACAGGCACGGACAATTCTTAGTGGACTTTGGGCTTCTTAATCTCCCAGGCTCTTCTGGAAGGGATTACAGCATACAGCACTGAAAATTTTGCAACGCTTTCCCATCTCTCAGGATTATTTGGCACACACAGCCCAGGAGACAGGGAGAGTTCCAAGCCCCTTACGCACAGCCAGTGTTTTACATTTCATGGTTGGCCTGGCACCAGGTTTTCAGCTGCCCAAAGGAACCGATCCCCTAGATGTGATGGACCAACTCTAGACCTAAACCATGGGAGGAGGTGACCCAGATACCTGGGAGCAGGCAGGAAATGTGAGTGAGGGGAGCTGGGCTGGGGCTGCAAAAGGCAGCCTCGGGTGTGGGAGAGTTTAAAAAATGTGCTGGGCACAAGCTGTCCATGGGGGTGGGAGGGTTAATCACACAAAAGCTCCCATGAGAGCCTGTCTCACAAAAGCTATCTTTCACAGGCAGAAAAAAAAAATAAGAGGAAACAGCTGCTAAAGACAGAGAAAAGATACTGCAATGTTAGAGAACTCCTCTGGGCTTGCAATAAGTCACTGGAGCAAGTTTGTTCTTGAATGTGTCTGAAATGCCTCCAAAGCAAACATGTTCTTTTGAAGAAGGATGTTTTTATACATAGCTTAAAAGAGATTAGTTCCAATAGAAGAGCACAGCAGAAGAAAATATTCAAAAACAACTGGAGATTAGTGGTTATCACACTGGACGGCAATCAATATTAGAGTTAATGCTGTCACACATTAATTTAAATATCAGAAGTCTAAATGAAGAAAGGAAACCCACATAAGCATAATTAAATCATTCACCTATATCCAACAAAATTAGAGGAGTTTTCTCCCATCCTGCATCTGCAGCCTCTTGTACAAGTGATATGTGAGTTTGCATCAGAATTTCAGATAGAAAATCCAGAAAATTGTTCAGATCAAGCTGGATTTGGCTCCATGACTACAAACAGAAAATGTAAATCCTGTTACATGGTGCACACTCACAGCAGGACAGAGATAAAGCAAGGGAGATGCTGGGATGTTCAGTAAAGAAACCACCACAAAATTTGGCCTTCCTTTCACCAAATGCCCAGAGAGAGGCTGAAAGACTGTGCTTACTCATTACTATTCCCCATGCTTATTTTCTCTCCAGAAGATGCCAAAATATTTATCCAGCTGCTGTGTTTTAACACTGCACTGGAAAGGGACTGGAAATTCTTGGCAGCTCTTTTGCAAGTTTGGGTTTTATGAAAAAAAGTGTGTGGGGGGGAAAGGATATGGAGAATCTGTGTAGCTGGGTAAACTTCCACTTGAAGCTCTCAAGTGCTGTTAGGCAAAACAGCAGGATTTTATTAAAGCAGAGAAGTGCCTGTTGCCATACATTAATATGTGCCTTTCTGGATGCTCACAGGTGCAGATACTAAGGCTACAGGAGGTTTATCAGGAATCTAGCCTGATCCATGTTGCTGGGCACTGGGCTCAATAGCCCTTGAAAACAAACAAACCAACCAACAAAAAAACCCAAACACCCCAGCTGAGTTTTCACAGGCAAACCAGGTTCATACAGCTCCCCATCACTTAATTAACCCAAACCCTTTAAGTCTTACAGAAAACCCACAGACCTAAAATCACAGACTTTGAGAGAAAAAGTCAACTGGCTTTTAAAGGTTAATTTCTAGGCCATTGGAAGATTCTTTATGTGTACAGCTCAGTTGGCTCCATTATTAAATTAGCAGGTTACAAAGCTGGTACACCATGCTCTGCACTGGGACATTAAGCTGCAGGAATTTTCCTCTCAACACTGGCATCTCATTACTTGCTTCTGTTGATTATTCAGATTGCATTAGATGTCAAGGCTTGCTAGATTCAAAGACCTCACTGAGACGAAGGCAGTTCTATCCATCACAGACAACACCAAGGAAATGAGTACAGAAGCTACACCATCCCCCAGGATAGCAAGTGATGCAAAATATACCACACCACGCCTTATTTAAGTCTTTTGAAATGTCACAACAGCTTAGATTTAATAGGGGAGGTGCAGAGGAGGGGGAAATCCCCCAAGTTTCAAGAGGGTCTGCAGCCAGAGCTCAGTGAGTTGTCACTGTGTTTATGTCCTCACATTTACAATTCATACCAAGCTCACCTCTGCAGTACAGATTCCAGCCCTGAAAAGTGGGAGGCATCTCTAAAACAGAGGAACAAACTAATTAAGAGATTATACTTCCATATCCTCCTCTAAACAGAGTACTTGTTGTAGGAAGAGTTCCCCCCTGCCCCAGCAGCTTGAAATATCCTCTATGGACAAATAATAGATAAAGATAAAGATAAAGATAAGATAAAGATAAAGATAAAGATAAAGATAAAGATAAAGATAAAGATAAAGATAAAGATAAAGATAAAGATAAAGATAAAGATAAAGATAAAGATAAAGATAAGATAAAAGGTAAAGCAGCCCCGTGGTTTGTGGCTCCAAGGCAGCCTCATCCTTCCTGCCTGAGGTTCCCTAAACCAGGAGTACCTCAGGGTCCCATCCCCTTCTGCTGCTCCCACCTGCCCTGGGCATAGAGACACTCTCCAAATCAGAAACATTTGGTTCCACACCCTCACTCAGGCACAAACAATGGAAAAGAGCCTGCACAGCCAAAAAGGTGAATTTGCTTTGGTTTAATTAAAAAAAAAAAAAAAAAAGTGGAGATTTCCTAATTGTTCTCTCAGCTAACAATTTTAGACTTCTTTCCTCCTACTAAGTGAATATCTTCTGTGATTTCTGTGCTAAAAGCAGCTGAACATCAGAGACATTGATCTCGGCTCCAGCCTTTTATTTTTTTACATTATTTGGATCTACTCTGGCTTGGCACCACACTATTGGTTTCTATCAAAGTGCCACTTTCTGTTTTGTTTTTGCTTGCTCACACACCTCAGCCCTTTGGAGGGTGAGTGCCAGCCTAAGTACATGGGGCAATTAAACTGTCATGGGAAGAGACTTTTCTTGTGTCCCCAGAGCATAATTTTGGTGCTTCCAGAGGACGTGAATGTACCAGTGGGATGGGAAAATTATTCCCACAGTAATTCACTGCCTCCTTTTTGTACCAAAATTATTACAGACATCACTTCCATCACATACCAGCACAGTGGGACCAAACAATGCTGGTGGTGCAGAGGCAGACTTCCCAACTTAAAATCACAAATTCAGTTTGGAAGAGGGCAGCTCTGTCAAATGAGAGAGGGAAAATCCCTCTGCCCTGCACAAGTCCTGGGCTCATTGAATGTTTTTTCTTTTTTTAATGACTACCTTCTGCATTCAGAGCATCCTCATTCTTTTGTTTCTGTTGCCTTCTCCCTTAAATACAGGACGCTGTCTCAGGCTCCCTGCACGCTCTCTAGAAAACAAGTACAAAGCACTTTCCTCCTTCTAGGACAATACACTATATAAAACTACATAAAGGCACATCAATCACAGAGCTCACATTCATTTATTCATGCCATTATAAATGAGAAATATCTTTTGGTTTTAAAGGTTTCTTTAATAAATGAAGGTTGAAAAGCCAAAACAGAAAAAGAAAGAAGAAAACAGAAAGAAAAGAAAACTACATCAAAATATTAAATATGGGAGAATATCAAGCCAATGCTCTCATAGATTTCTTGAAATTACTTAAAAGGCTTTCACAGCTGAAATCAGGACAGAATAAAAAGACTGAAAATACTAAAAGAACATGCTGAACAACTTAAAGAAGAAAGTGAACAGAAGGTCTGACTGCAGAAACTCAACTGAGATCCCAAGGCATCTCCATCACCCATGAGAACCCAAGCTCTTCTCAGGAGCTGGAGTTTCCCTTCTTTCCCTGCCAGCACCAGGACAGGGGTCCTGTTTGGGACATTGCTCTCAGCATTTACAACCCCAAATCATAACCCCAGGCTCTAGAGGAACAGCATCTTCTGCAGAGGTCTAAGAGCAGGGAAAGGGACAAGTGCGGTGACAGATGGGAATTAAAACAAGGAAATGCAGATCAGTTCAGATTTGGGCTGAGGAGACCATCAGGAACCCCTTCCCGAGAAGCAAGTGGGGATACAAAAGCAGAGAGGTGTGGGCAGGGCCAGCACTGGATCTGGACCATCTGCTGGAGAAGGTTCTTCATTTCCAGGTCAGGCTGCTTTGAAGGAAACTCAACACCAAATTTTGGCTCAAGACCATCAAAGAGAAGAAACAGATGTGGGTTTTGGAGCAAACAGCAGGAAGACCTAAGAAGGTGCAGCGAAACACAAGAGATCCTTGTTGTCCATACTAAGAGTTTAACGAGCCAAAGGGCTCTGAACATCTCTTGTGGGAAGATATTATCCACAGGAACAGCGATCACTCTTGAAATCCAGTTAGGCCTTGCCCACATCAAAATGTCAAAGGGAGATAAAGGTGTCTGATCAAAATTTGTCAAGTGCATCCCAGCATTTCCGTAACAGATGGTGTGGTTTTTGACAGAACTATGATGCGTGAAGTCAAGATTGACCTGCAAACTGCAAATGATGAAGATGTGATTAAAGAAATAAGAATCACTCTTGGAGACAGTGGTCTTAATCAAGTAGTTTACATTCCTTGAATACTTGCCAGTGTAAAGTCTGTCCTGTAGGCCATTTGTAAGTGACCAAGGACACCTCTGTTACCAGTAGCTTCTTTTAACAGCCAGAAAACACAGTAACTGATAAAGCAAAAGGTGAATGCAAGTTTCCAAAACCTCTGTTCAAATTTGAAGTCAGCTATTATTTTATAGCTAATCTTCTGTCTGTTTGTGGTGATGAGGGAGCCAGATGTTTAATTAGTTTTAACAAAAAATTCCATTAAAATTTGTCTTGCTTCTACTGAACTAGATTTATAACCTGTGTAGACAGAGACAATTGAAAATCCCAAGAAAAATATTCTATGGGGAATCCAAGAAAATCTGTATCTCAGAACAGTTTCTCCTGTACTTGGGGACCTTCAAGGTCTGTAGACTCTGATAGAAAGACCAATGCATTTTTCAGCTGTCACCATCACTTACTTGCTTAACAAAGGAAAGAGAAAAGCCTAATTACTCATGAGTCCATTTTTAATTTGCAGTTAGCAATCTTTTAGGAAAAAAAAAAAAAGGAAGGAAAACACAAAGATGAATTATCCCTTCACTTAGAGCAGTAAGAAGATAGTGGTGTTTGCAGGCAGGCAGGTCCAGGGGGAAGTGCTCAGGAAGCTTTACAACCCAGAGCACCATTCCAGCCAGCCACTAACATCACATCGTAGCTTCCAGTTTGCAACCCTCTGCAGTTTTTGTTTACTTCTTTTAAGTAATATTTTGCTCAGGGACTTGTTTCTGTGTTATTCTACCCAATCTCATCAAGGCAATTTGTATCCCCATCCTCGTCAGGCACAACTTCCCCAGAATCCTCATTTCAACAGGTCCAGCAATCAGATTTTTTTTTTTCTGTACAAAAAAAAAAAATAATTCCAAGCTACACTAAGGCCACTATTTTTTATTTAAAATAAAAAGTGTCCTTTCATCATAGCCTCCTCAGCTGTTATAGGAAGACCCTCCACATGCAGACAAATAGTTGTGAACAAACAACTACAAGCAGTTCCAAGCTAGTGTTTTGCAATCATGTTCTACTCTTATTCTGTTAAGAACAGAAAGACCTACAGTCATGGTTATTTTGGCTCTTCAGCCCTCTGAGTGCCCCTCAGGTACTGCTGTGACTCAGAACAGATCCATGCCCTGGAGGCTGCTAACATGATTTTCTACTTGTTGCAGTTTCCTTTCCTCTTCTCCTAATTAACACCGTTGTGAAACTGGTTGCTCTCCCTTAACCTAACCGATTTTAACACATGCAACAACATCGACAAATCCTTCCATTAATTATTTAAAAATACAAACATGTTTTGGGGCACTGTACAACCACCTCAGTGTAAGTTGGACTTGGATATAAAGCAGATCCCTGTCTGAACTGAAAGGACTCAGTTTTGATTGTAGAAAAAGCCTGTAAGCACAGTAAGACCTTGGTCTTTTTCTAGGCTGCATTCTCATGCTTTCTTGAATTAAAGGAAAAAATAAAATTGCAAGCACGTTTCTTTCAGGGCAGATTTCAGCCTTACACAAAATTGAAATCTTTGTCTTAAATAACACTACCCTCTTTGCCATTGTGAGGGGCAAACTACATTAGCCAAGAACATTTTTTAAACCACTGTTGAGAAAAATAGGTTTTTCTAGTAAACACAATCCCAGGTCTAGACAGAGCCTGAAAGGAATCTACTAAAACCATCCAATGAGAAATATGTAGAAGCAGCATAGTCTCCTTCATGCAAGAAAAGGTTTTTCCTGGAGATAAAGTATCTCCACAGGCTCACACCCAGCCCTTTCTCAGAGGGTTCAGATGCATCTAAGGGGAGATTTTGGCCTCTCTCAGGAGGGTCAGGAGAGTTGTTCCAACACCTGACACCTTGGTCAATATTTGGATCTGTAGATGCTGCATCCCTGTCCCTCACCAGCAAATTCCCTCCCTGGCACCAGCGAAAGACCCTTTGGAGCATCACTGTTCATGAGGAGCAAGATGTATGAGTCAGAGATAGAAATACAGCCCCAGCATAAAGGGGACTTCATGAAGGTCTTTACATTTCCCCTGGTCCTCGGAACAGGAAGAATGTGGGAGAGGGGGCTACAGCCCCAGGGCTCAGCTCCTGCCTCTGGGTCCATCCCACTCCTGTGGCTGGCCTGACCCTGCAAACCTCCACTGTCATCTCAAGGCCATTCCCTGCTCAGGAAAAGCTCAGACAGTTTACATTATCCTCCTCCCTTCCTATAATGTGTCTTGTACTTGTGCCTTGGGCAGGAGCAGTTTAGATAGCATAAATAGAAATAAGTGATAACTATAAAGCAAATAACAGCAGCGTGGAGGGAACGGCATCTTCCAGAGTGTGTTAAGGCAGTGTTAAGAAATACGGGACAGGCTGCACTGAATATCAATTAGGAAGAATGGCTTTTTTCTTCCTCCTCTTCTCCCTGGTGAAACCCCAAGGCATTTCTCATTCTGCTCTGAGGCACAGTGCCAGCACCTCTTTTAACAAACACTTGTTTTCTGGCCAAGCATGGGGACTGGGAGACTCTGGTTGAGCAGAAAATGTTCTGGTCTCAGTATTCCAGTGGGTGCTGTGTTTTTCTAAACAACTTCTTTGCCTCCCATGACAGCAACCTACACAAAGCACTGGCAGAAGGACTCTGTTTTCCCTCATTTACCCCAGTTACAGTCATTCCTCCCTCTGCCCCACCTCAGACACAGGTCCTCTTCCCTGAGTACATCCCATTTACCAGCCTTCCTTGGGGACACTTCCATCCTCTTACACCTCTGAACTTTTCACTCCCATTGGCCATCCCCACAGATCACCATTCAAGCCATGGCTTGTAGGAAGAAGTATGAAAGCACACTATGTGTGGAGAACTGATCATCATAAGAATGGTTTTTCACTATGCCATGTCTCTTACCCATTTGGTCCAGCCAGTGGAAGTGAGTGGAGAGCACTTCTTGCAAAGGTTCAAAGTGCCCTGCACTGATAATAAGGCTAAACATCAAAATACAAGGAAGAAAATAAATTCAAAATGTAAGGTAACATCAATGTCACAGCAGACCTGGGAATTTCTTGCATCTCAAACAAGGTAAACCCTGGGAGGATTTCCAGAGTGTTGCTTTTCCCCACCCAAATCAAGGCTAAGATCCCTGAGCACAGGGAGGGGAAGTGAAGAAACACCCCAGGGACATTGCAAACAGCATGTTCGAGGTGCTGGTGGAGTTAAAAAAACTTCACCTCCTTGAGGGAATCGAATATGGAATTGAATCTGGCAGGTGAGAAACCATCAAGGCACGTGTGAGACAACACAACAACCCTGAGCAAGAGCTTTCAGTATCCAGCTTCAGCAGGACTCAGAGCCAGCCACAGGGTGTTGGAGGCATTGCTGCCCAAACAAACCAGAGATGCTGTTCAGCATGTAAAACAGAGAGCGAAAAGGCACAGGGCTCTTTATGACACGTTCAAAGCAAATCACTGAGGATTTATACTAGGAAAGAGTCACTACATCACGCCCTGCTCCTCCTGTAGTGCCATCAGCACAGACCGAGGCCTCTTCTGTGCAGCTTTTATCATGGAGGGGGCTCTTGCATGGCAGAAATGGAGTAGAAAATAAATATAACTTGGTACAATCCCCAACCTAAATGAAAACTTAGCTTCAATTTGCACTCCAAAAAGTGGATTTTGAGTGCTGGGACACAAATAGGATGACTAATATGAATGAGTTAATAGAAATGGAAATCACTCCCATCTGAAGTGAAAGTAAGAGCCAGAGCTTAACGCACTTAAGTTCTGGGGACTGGATAATTCCTGAGGATAATGATGATTAAAAAAAAAAAATCTATCAAGGCATAAATGGCAGTGTGTGCTAGGAAACAGCAAATATAAAACTATGTTTAAGAGAAGCCCATTAATCCAACTGCACCAGTGTGCAAGATTTCCTGAACAAGTTATGAAGGGAACAATAATTAAAAGATACGGTGCTTAATGGAAAGCTGTATAAAATGTAGCATGGGTGTACAAAGAGCTGATGCCAGACTGAATCCAATATCTTTCTTTAAAAAGATAACTAGTTTTCCATGGGAAAAATGTGGTAAGTCTAATCTATTTGGACATCTGTAAGGAACTTGGAAATAAAACTGCATGGGAAAGCACTGGTTGGAGCTAGGAAAAAAAAAGGGGGGGCTACAAAAATTATTAGCAGTGAGAAACTCTCCAAGGAGCTGACCAGAATACATTCATGCTATGTTCTTGTCCTCCCATCTTTTATCTTAGCAGTGACTTAATTTTTTTAAGGTTGGTCTGAGTTTCTGTGGTTGATGAAATTCAATTCTCACATCTTAAGTACTTAATAAGCCTACACATAAAGTAAGCTTCTTTTTATTTTTTTGGGGGGGGGAGGTGGGGGGGGAATGTAACAATTTATTATTCTTTGAAGTAGGCAAGGACGGTGGTGTGTATGTCCTTAGCTTCAGGAAAGTTCTTTAGAAATTTTATGTCTTAAACCATCCAGTTTCTAATGCTCCCCAAGCCTGTATTCTGCTCCACAGCTGCAGCACACAGTTTGTTTCTTCACATAGTTTCAGTCCATCCTCTCTCCTCTGCAAACTCAGTCATGTCATTGCCAATGATCTGGTGTGAGGTTTGCTTCATGCTGACAGACAGGAGGCTCAGATACTCCATCTCCAGCTTTACTCCTGAGGCACCAAAGGTGGACATCAGGCATGTCCCAAATCCCCTGTCCCACAAGGACCAGCAGCGCTGAGGTGTGGTTTAGAAAAATACAACCACTGGCAAAGGAAAGGATGAGGACCATTCTTCTGCCACCTGACAGGGAAACTCAGTGTTTATGGCTGTTAATCAGCACAGTCCCAGCACCAGCCAAATCCCACCTACTGTGGAAAAGCCCAAAGAGCCATTTCCATGGGCCATGCCAGGAAAGCCCAGTACCAAACAGGAATGACATTGGTCTGCACTTTAGCTGTCTGTGTTGCCCTCTGGGAGACTTTCTACAAAGGAACCTTGCAGGAGCACATTCCCAACCTGAGTTTTCCCCAGGCACAGTGACTCTTCAGCTCCGAGATTGCAAGCACAATCTTCCCTGTATGGGCAAAGTGTCAAACACTTCATCAGCAGGAAAATGTCTGTATGGATATTAAAGAAATAAAACCCAGAAAGGCTGCACACACCAAGTGGTACTAAACTGCTATAAAATTCAAATTAAGCTGCATTGCATTGCACAAACCTCCCCCCAAACCCACCCCATGTAAGGTTATTAAATGAATGTGACTCAAGTGCTGCAGAGAAAAGAAAACAATATGAAAATTCCTGAGAAGCCAGTGCATAATTTTCCCATCTCCAAGCCATAATATGGCAGTGCTAGAAGGTTTCCTATTTTGGAAACATCAGGCAGGCACATTCTGTCTCCATCCCAGCATGTCTTAATCAAAAACATCCTGATCTCAGGTTCAGCAGCTATTTGCAGGAACAACCAGCAGCACACAAGTGATCAGAGAGATTACAGAAGAGAAAATTCCTGCACCAAGGAACCTTAGCAGGGTCTCCAACCCTCTCCAAACACGTGTCTTTGCGCTTGAGCATCTCTATACACTGCTGCAGGAAGCAGAATGGAACAACACAGTAAAGACGTGAGCAGTATGGCTAAACCAGACTGTCCAGGGCATCCTCATTCATGGATGCTGAAGATAATTTGGGTTAATTGCATGTGCTTGTCTTTCAGCCTTTGGGTGCAGTGAAGAAGATGGGAGAAAAACTGGGAGCAGGATGGGAAGGTGCTGAACCAGCCTGGAAAGCATCTGTAAAGAGCAACAGCATGCAAAATCAGAAGTTGGCTTTCTATAGGGAGAAAGAAGAAGGTCCATTCCTGATGTAATTTAAGGTTTAACTGTTTTAAAGAGATTTAGCCATGCTCTGCCCTCCCTGAAACCAGAGGTTCAGACATTGTGAAATTGAAATGTGTGGATGAGCCAGAGCTTCCTATTCATCACAGAAATACTGAATAAACAGCTACTTCTCACAAAGGGCAATACAAAACTTTACAAGACCATCCACAGTTTAAATTTTAACAAGCTTAAAATATGTTAATACCGCTAATATTTGATCTTTTGTGAGCAGGAAGACAATATTAATTTACTGCTGAAGAATATTTTGGGTTTTCACCTCCTGTGATTAATCTCTCAGACAAAATCAAATCAATTCACATTACTACTTGTCTATCATCAAATCATACTGAGGTACCATTCAGAAGGTAATTAAATAAAGTTTTTAATCTTAGATGACATTCAAATACAAGTAAACAGCTTTCTCACTATTAAAAAAAAATCATCACTCTTACTTAACAGGTGGCAGATGTAATGATGGCTTTTAAGGAGATTGCAGTATTAAGCTGAACAAGAATGACAGAGCTGACAGTGTCTCTTCGGTGGTCTTTAGAAAACAAAGTTTGCTTGCAAACTTCAGATCACTGTCTCAGAAGCTCCCTGGGAAAGATTGGCTCTCCATGGAAATGGTCAGGTACACACTTTTGGTTGAGCTCCCTCACAGCACACCCCTCAGTTCTCCAGAGCCTGTCCTCCAGAACTGGGATAACCAGTGCAGCTCAGGTGCTGCTGTTCAACCCTGCTTCCACTCGTCACCTTTTGGGGCACATCTTCCCTCTGGAAGATTTAAGGAAATCATTATCCTCTGGTCTATGAGTGTAAGAGAGAGACATTGATTCTTCTTGGAAGCTTTATCTTTTATTAGATATGGTTTAAAAAAAAAATAAAAACTGAATAGGAAGGAACATACTTGCCTGGAAGCCTTCCTCCCTGTCTGCTTTATATTAATACAGGTATTGCAAACTTCCTTCTCTAGACATACGACCACTTAAAGAATTTGCTGACCTGGCTCCACCTTTACACAACAGTTCTCACAGCACCTGCAATAACATCCATCTGAAAGAGACACTGCCATAAAAACCCAGTATCCCTGCTAAATTGAACAGTCCTGCAGACAGCAAAATTCCCTCAAGACAAAGACAAAACAGTTCACAGGAAGCCAATGCCCTCCAGGTTAGCAGTGAGTTCACCCAAGCCAAAATCCCCCAGGGTGTTTTTCAGATATCTCAGCTCCTGGTTTCAGAGAACCAGCTTCCCCCTCACTGCCTGACCTATACACCAAATTATTCCCTTCCCTGCTGACCTGCACCAGTCTCGGTCCTGCTTAACCTGCATGGTGCCCATCACATCTCCATGCATTTGGGAAACCCCTGCAGCCAGAACTGCTCACTGTTCAGAATGGTTAACAATCCAATTAGTGTAAAATTAGCTAGTTTTAAGGTGCAAGGCAAGAAAATATTTAAGTCAGGAGGAATCCTCCTCTTTAATTAACTTTAGTGGAAAACAAGTTGTCAAACTGTATGGATATGTTTGTTTTGGTTCACTAGATTTCTTAATAAACACATTAGGTGTAACATACTATGGTGAGCTTAATTGCACAGCTATAACAAAATTCAATGAAGAACATAGTTAACAATTGCTAAACTGCAGCAGCTCCTGTTATTGCTTACAGAGTTATTACAGCTGGCAGTGGTCATCCGGCTCCTCTGGATCCTAACAGAGCAGAGACTGCACCAACCCATAAAAGAGGTAGGAGAGGGGAGAGAGACCAATATACACTTAAATAATTGTGCAGCAAGGCCTTGTAAATTCCAGTTTCTGCTAACACTGCTTCCCATGGAGAACAAAGAGCTTTGGCTGGCATGGTCCATGCTTCTCCCACCCAGGCACTGTTCTGCTCCCTTGCCGAGAGCTGAGCTCTGTGTGAACTGAGCTGCAGAGATGCCCCAAGCAGAGGACCAGTCCTGCCAAGCCCTCCATCAACACACCAGGGTGGATGCTCAAGGCATCTGTCACTCCTGTAGCCCTCACCCATAGCCCAGGGAGGAGCAATGAATTGTTCTTCTCCACAGATCAGTACAAGCATTTCTGTCCAGGAGCCCGGAATTCTTGGAGGGAAGAACAGAAGGAAGAGATGGCCCTGCTGCCAGGGCCATCCCAGCTGTAAGGATTATGAGAGTTTGCCCAGTGTCTCTGTCTGAAGGTAACAGCCAAGCAAAATGCACACACTTGCTCAGTATCAGCATCACTGCACCCTCAGCTCAAGCATTACTTGTCCATGTGCTGCAGACTTCACTGGGGGGAGCTCTCCTTTTGCAGCAAGAGGAATCAGTGCTTCTCCACACATGTTCTTCCTCTGGCAGGGGAAGGGAAGCCAGCCTCAGGTGTTGGAGAGTGATCCTTGCATGCAGTTAATGCAGAGAGTCTGATGGTGCCAGAGCATGGCAAGGGCAGATGAGGTGAGAGAGACCCTGTGAGTCCCTGCACCACGAGCAGCACAGAGCAGCTCTGCACACAATGGATGAGACATGTCCCACCCCACAGAACCCTCCAGGACCACCCCCTCCACCTCCCAACACATGCAAGTTTCAAACTCAGTACAGGTTGATCCAGCCAAGACAAGGAGCAGCAGTGACAGAGACACAAATAATTTAAGTTTTGTTTGACATAGCTTCAATTTTCTACCCCTCCTGAGAAGCTGAACAGCAGCAGTGGATCCTAATACACACACACACACACATACACACACACACACATATATATATATAGAACACATTCCTGTGATGGATGTCTCTCTCCCCTACCACATCTCTCAGTCAGCACACAAATTAACTTCAGTCAATCAATCATTCTGCTATCTGTGCCTATCGCCATATATTAACTCCAGTGATAAGATAGTGATAAGATGAAGTTTAGATATAGGCCTCTAACCTCTGGCTGGTGCAAATGAGTTTACACAGCCCATACTTTCACAATCCCAAGAGAAGAAATAATACTTACTATCTCTTGTTTAACGATGAGCACAAACTGCATATCCGTACTTTTATAGATACCCTGGAGAAAGGTGAGGGAAGGTGCACTCCATAAGCATAGTGATGAGTTATGTAGAAGTGCTCCCAGTACCCATTAGACACTCTAATATGATGCAGTCTATTAAGAGGAACACAGGCTGCACTCTGTTATTTTACAAGTGAGAGGCAGAGAGTCCATGGACAGAAAGAATTCCTCTGACTAAATCCAATCAGGCAGGAGACAGTGCACAGCAGGGTTTTTGCTGCTGTTTTACCCATCACCCCTCAAGGGGAGAAAAACAATCCTTGCTTAGCTTTGGTGGCAGAGGAAAATTAATGCCACACTGGGGGCGAGGGTTGAGGACCTTTTCTCCGCAAAACCGTCCCCAGGAGCTGTTCATTCTTTTTTGCCTCTTCCCAAAACCAATCGTGTCCCAAGCCATCCATTGTGCGCACCCGCAAAATGGTGTTGTGTGTTGCTGGCCTAAAATAGCATCAATTTAGCAAAACAAGACTAATCCAACTTCTTCTGGTAGACCAAGTTTATTAATCATGGAAAAAAATGCATAGTTCTCCTCCCTCTACTTCCAACTGTAAACTGTACTCCGCCTCAGATGCTACAACACATTTTCATTTAGAAATTCTGGCTGTTTGCAATTAAAACCATGCAGCATCATTCAGGCAAAGTATAAACACCCTACCACAAAGCTTTACATACTCATGTCAGACCATACATCTCTACATGGTGGGTGTTCAGAGAGCCATAATGCCCCACCCCTGGAGGGGCAAGGGCAGGTAAGGAGAAAAACCCCTGGAGGTCATGGTGAGGAGTGTCTCCCTCCCACAGACCTTTGCAAGCACATGCTAATCTCTTAAGCTCCATTGGTTGTTATAGCTGACATCGCCCCTGTTCACCCTGGTTCAGATCCTGTTTTCCATATATGTCCCTTCCCTGGGATGTTCTTCCCTCTCCTGATCCCCACTGGTTCTGATTTGTTGCAATGTTCCACCCTGTAACCCCATTGGTTCTCCCAGTTCATTGCCCTGCTTCTGCACCACTTTCCCATTCCCATTGGCCCTTGACCCTCAGATCCACCCCTTCTCCCCCCTATTTAATCCTGTGCCCTCGACTCCATCTTGTCCCTGGACATTGTTTGAGACCCAAAAGGCTTCTCTTGGATTTCCATACAGTGACCCATCCTTCACCTCTTTCATCAGCCAGCTCTGTTTTGTGCAAGCGTGCTCCGGGCCCCGAAGATGCAGGTCACTCTCAGAGGAACCCATTGAAGCACGCTGCTTCACCTACAGACCATGCAGCCATCCCAGGAGGCCTCTCCAGTGACTCAGCTGTCATTCCCCCTCTGTTTGGTGAATATTCTCTATTCAAAGGTGGTAACAACCAGAAGAAAGAAATAGCCCGTTTCAGTTGTGTCGCAGCAGAAAGCCTGGAGAGCATCAATTAAGGTCAAGGGACAGAGCTAGGAGGGTTAAGAGCACAGGAGCAGTCAGCAGCAAAATCCTGCCAATTAACATAAAAAGCGCACAAGTTGTTCATTCTGTTTAAGGTTGTTAAATATTGAAATTAAGTGTTATGAACTATTAAATAAAATTAAAGTCAGAATTAACTGCCATGCACGCTATGCCTCGCCTTATAATGACTCATTAGTGATGCTCACCAAAGAGCATCACCCCACACAGCACCAACGCTGCTCTGTCTCCAGCTGGGGTCTGCCTGCAGAGAATTCCCTGGCAAATCCCGCCACGGCAAAAAGAAGATAGAGCTCAACAAGTCCCCATGCATCAGGCTCCTGGAAAAGTTGGTGGGCAAGAGTTTGACACTTGTGGATCAGTAGCCAACTCTGTCTGTCTGAGCTAGACACAGCTGGAGAGGCATAATAACCACCAACAACCTCCTGAACGTTTCAAGTGACAGAGCTTTTCTTAGAGCAGATTTAAAATCCCCCCTCTACATTTGCTAATTAGTCACACCTAAAAATACATCATTTGCCCCAGAGACCAAGAGGATTAAGTCACTTTTTTTTTTTTTCCTAGACATGATATTTTTATAGGAAGAAAATCTGGTAAATATATGGAAATGAACCAACTCTCCTAAAAGGTTCTCTGATTTTAAGTGAAGACTCTTCTGCATCACCAGCGGTTTATATGCACTGACTGAAGGCATAATTGACAAGGGATAATTGCTTATTCTTCCTAATACATGGTGAATTACATTTTTCTGACTCAGCACACCCTGCTGATGAGAAGCCTCAAAAAACACTTGCAACAGAATCAGTTTGGAGGGCAGGAGCCAGATACACTTTTCAACAGGAGGGGCCACTTGGGCCTCATCTTGAGCGCTGGAGAGTCATGATTAGTCCCCAAGAAAGTTGTGACACCACCCAAGGGGGCTGGGTCTCCTTGGCACTACAAAACAGCTCAGCTAAAAGTACTACATGCCTTGCCTGATGGCAGATTTGTACCAAACACAGACATATTAAAAGTACAACAGGATCAGAGTTCAAAACTGTGAGAGGGTTTAAATATTGAGTATTCACTAATCAGGTGAATGTAAGATCTACTTAAGACCACAAACATTTAATAATGCTGATAAAAATTAGCAAAGGCTGATAATTGCTTTGCAGAAAATACAGCCCAAGGTATGAGTGGGATTTAAACCCCTGTAGGATTTGTCCTTAAAATGCTTCACAGCAGTTTAAAGGGGGCAAAGAGTTTTCAGAAAGGGTTTTAGGGATTTGAGAAGTGCATTTGAAAGTCCTTCCAAAAGTCTTGGCAATTAAGTTGGAAGAAGGTATTATTGAATGTCGTCGAGACCAACCAATTCCCCAGGCTCAGGCCAGGAGCAGAAAATGCTTCCTTGTTTTAGTACTGCTGGCAGGCTGCTACAAGGTCAAGTCAGTGTTGACACAGGGTCCTGTACAGACAGGATGACAAAACTCTCCCTTGATCAAACACTAATTGCAGGGCTCAGGCAAATACTTCACACAAGGGAGGCCAGGGTGAACATTTATGAATGTTCTCACAACCCACCCCAGCCCTCCTAACTTCAGAGACTTTGAATGAGTATCTCCAGCTTTATCAGATAAGAAGCTTATTTGAAATTCAAGGCAAGGGTATTCCAAGGCTCTTCCTTTTCTGCATGTTCATTCTGTTTCAAGGGAAAGATATTTTATCTCATGCTTTTTAATTCTGACTACAGAGTATAATTGGCCAGTACTGGAAGATAAGCAGTTAAAAATCTCCATTTCCTTTTTAAATTAAGGCTTTCTTGAAAACAACCTAAATCACATTTACTGAACTCAAAATATTTAATGCTTATTCAGTAAATTTCACAGGAATTAATTTTTGGTTTATATCTAAACAACACTTCCGATTGTTGAAATACAGTGTGTCTTCAAATTAAAATATGCCGGTGGGAGATGTAATCTAACATTTCCTTCAGATTAATGCCAATACTAGAGAAGACATTTCTTGAACAACCTTACTGCTCCAAAGAGCTATTAAAGGATGCAGAAGAAGTTACATATGCAGAGATCATCCTCCCTGAGAGTTCCTCTTGCTGGCTCTCCCATCCTCACACATCAGGGATGGCTGCTGAGCCCAGACAGGTCCAGGTTCACCTCCCATCACCGCAACAGGACAGGGGTCTCTGAATGCCCACAAACTGACCAGATCAGGGTCTTTTTTCTAAATCTGCCTCCAACCTGTGCACCCCGTGTAGTCACTGGTTGGGCTGCACTTCACAGCTGGGTGGTTCTCAGCCACAGCCTGAGTTCTGATTTATACAGGTACTCAAAAGCATCCCAATGCTCAACTCTTCAGCAGCATCCTTTGCACAGACTTCTTTTGGTGTCAGCAGCAGTGGGCAACAAATTCTGTCAGCTCATATAAAGCTTTGTCCTTTGTCCATATTTTCCCCAAGTCCAAGCTGGGCAAGGAGGAACTAAGGTGGGACATCATCAACCAGATCAGATCTGAAGATAAGCGATAATGTCCTAGAAGGTGGCACTGGAGAGGATTAGCAAAATGCAGAGAAGCCCTAATGAGACACCAATTAACAGTGACTTTGGCTTATCTCTTCCATCCTAGGGGAGGGAAGAATTTCTAACAGCAGGAGCAGTCTCAAGCAGCAGTTGAAGCTTTGGAAAGTCTTCTAAACACACCATGTTCCCAGGCCCCCCATATCCATATTTCATCAGTGTTTGCCTGGGTGGAGAGGTGGAGCAGACCCCCTTTGGCACCCCAAGGACCAGCCCCTACTCAGTGCCAGTGAGCAGTCATGCAGTGTTAAAGGCTTTGCAGTGTGACATGGGAATACAGCATGTGTAAAATCTCCATTTCAGAATTCTGCTGTTTAATTCAGGGAGACAAAAAGGGAGCGGTGGAAAGCTGTGAGTCTGGATTGTGTCTTTGAGGCGTTATAGGGCTCCAGCAGTGATGCTCAATTAACACAAACAGCCAGTGCCAAGCACACCCCAAAGCACTCGGTGCAGATTACTCTGCACAACAGACATTGCCTGGCGTGGAGGGTTTTCCAGAGGCTCTGCTGCATCTCACAGAGTAGAGTTGTTTCCTTAACCTACTGCTGTAGGCTATGGGTGTAGAAGCAATACAACAGGGAAAAAAAAAATGAGGATAACCCAAAGAAAATAAACCTGCACTTGCTTTCAAGGAAACTGCTGGCTCATTCACCAAGCACAGCTCCAAGCCTGCCAAAGTTTTAGAACTGGTTGGTCAACATTCAGGTACATGGTGTGATTCTTGGGGTGGTCCTAGGCAGGACCAATTAGATTTCAATAATCCTTGTGGGTTCCTTCCAGCTCGGGATAGTCTACGATTCATCAGCCAAGAATTAACTGGCAATGGTTGCTCAGCTTGGGTTTTGCTGGCCAGGATGAGTATCTGCTGCAAAAGCATGATGTGTGCTTTTAGAAAGGGTTAAAAGATGACTCCAAGGCAAGCAGATTTGGTGTTTCAATAAGGTACCTCTAATCAGGGCCACAGGCTGGGGACAAGAGAGGGACAGCCAGCCTGAGACCTGGCACAGCAGACTGCTCACACCAAACTGCTGTGTTTTACAGGGACTACTGGTCTTACCCAGATCATGGGAACCTGAGCAGAAAGCTCCAAACAGGCTGAGAAAGTAAGGAAAGTGAGTGTGCTAGAGATGCAGACCACGTAATTACAGGCAGAGACACCTGGATGGCTTAACAGAGGTAAATGAAGTAAAGTTCATTAAGGATCTAACACAAGACAGCCAAGGATCTCAGGCGTCAGTACTAAATAAGGTGGAGGAATTTAGCTCTTCTGGTCCATCACCAGTTTGTTTTGCGTATCAGGATCTCAGCAGGGCTGCTGGGGCACAGTTGGGAGTGAGAAGCAAGCAAGAACATTTTCCTGCAAGCTCATATAGAAAGGACAACACAGGGAGAGCAGGAAAAACCAGGAGATTAGCCAAGGCACAAACAGCAGGGACTTTGCAGCCACAAAACTGTCTCAGGTTTGCAGCAGCTGGGAGATAGCTTTCTTCATGCAGCAGCTCTGGCTTATTGTGACAGCCTTGTGCCACTGCCATCGGCTCCACATTCAGACAGAAAATGGCTTTTTCAGCCCTAAGCTCACAGCACCTGAGAGGCCACTGACTTTGTGCTGGCCAACCCTTATCTTGTACGTTAAGGGGACTGTGCAAGGAGCCCAGAGGGGCAGCAAGAAAACATTCAGAGAGGTTCTGGGCTCCAAAAACACACTGGGCTTCTACTACCTTTTCCACACTAGACAGCTGGGAAAAAAATTCAAACCAAAATCTAGGCCAGCAGGATTGCATCAGCACACTTTGCACCAACATGTGTCCAGTTTGTGCTGCCTTCCTGCTCTGCCCTTACAGAGAGACTTTTCAGTGCCATCCAACCACCTAAAGAACATTGCAAGAAAGCAGAGAAAAATCCGCTCTCTTAGATTGTATCAGAGATGTTGGCAAAGAAAAGGAGATCTCCTTCTTGCAGGAGATGCTGAATGAACAGCAGGCCTGACCACTGAGGGCACCAGGTGCTTTGCAGATCTGGACCCTGAGCCATGGACTGCCATCCCACCTCTGGTGGCAGCTCACATCCCAGAGCCCAGTGGGAACCACCCTCGGTGGCACAGGTGCTGCCTCACAGTGCTCCAGAAGAGAACAAGCTGCCTCATTCAAACAAGAGAACTTGAATTCCTGCCCAGCAAACCATCCTCTTGAAAGGGAACTTTCAGATCAGCGTTTATTAATTCTGGAGTGTGATTTTGTTTCCAAGAAACTTTCTCGGCTGAAACAATGAAAAATTGCTGGTTTGGCAAAGTTTCTGATTGAGAATTCAAGTGACGGAGCAAGTGTTTTGCTGATAACGAAATCATATACATTTTTGTTTTCTAGCCACTGCTATTTGCTGCAGAGTATTTATGGGGTGTGATTAAAAAAAATCTACACACTCAGCACAGCTCAAACTTCTTTCCACAGACAGGTCTTTACCCCATCAGAAGTTTTGTCAGGACAGAGGAGTTACCTCTCAGAGGTCCAAACACAGAGTAAGCCAACTCACCCTTCTGCATGGGACCAGGACTGCCAAGAGCAGCTAGGAGCTGCACAAGACTCATCCATGTTCTTGAGTTCCTGTTAACCAAACAAATTTCACCTGGGAAAACAATCTGAAATTCAGTTTAGCCAGAGGAACACACAGTTATCCTGTTCCTGTGCACTAAGCACATAAAAGCCCATTCAAGAGCTCTGTTTCCCCCCATACTTTAATTTATATCAAATCAACATGAGGCCAAATAGATGTTCTTGTATAAGCTGTTCATGGCAGCCTGGATTATGAGTGTAGTTTTGACTACTACTTGAAAGTCTTTTTTTTTAACCCTTGTTTTTTAATCCTCTGGCTGTTAAGACTGGAAGCATAAGGAAATTTCCAGCTCTAGCTCTTGCCTCGCTCGCTTTGCCCAACAGATCTTCAGGCCACGGTGCTGATTACTTGATTGTTGCTAGATCTCACACTGCCACCTCTGAAAAACTGTGTTGACAGACACCAGTGACTGGAGGTCAGAGCAAGCAGCTGGCAAATGGCTACCAGCACTGCTGTGGGGGAAGCAAGGCTATCAAGCCTGGAGTATTTATCAGACTGCAGGAGAGCTGACTTGCCTGCTAAACAGGGTGGGTTGGGTTTTTTTCCTCCATTCAGATGAGGAGGGAGTTGGAATCTCATACAGCTATTTGCTGGAAAGGAACAGCTTTCCACTCTAGCAGCAGCAGCCCTGCCCCAACTACCACCCTGACAGCCAGGATATATTGCCTTACTACTTTTGTTAAGAACAAAATCCAGGGACTTGCAGCTACCACCCCCACCATTAATCATCTAGGTTCAAAGATTTTATTTTACTTTTGTGCATCTCCAGAAGAGCCCTTTGATATGCAGAAGCTGTATTAACCCCCAGGTGATGGCTCTGATGTGGGGAGGTTCAAGGGCACAAACCAAGACCATGAGTTTCCATTGAGACAAAAGGCCACGATGGGAGTGGGGGGCACTGTGAAGAGCCTGGAAACCATCCCTGGGGCCTGCTTTGCTTAAGAATATGCACACACTGGAGACTGAAGTCTGACCCAACTGAGAATTGAAGACTCCATCCGTCAGGTCAGGATCCCCAGCTGACCTGGTCAGGTCTGTGTTTCCCAGGTAAAAACATCCCAGCTGCGTTCAGACAGGAAATTGTGATGTCTCTGAACACAGCTGGTTCCCTTCATTGCTCAGCTCATCAATCCATGGAGAGGCTATTACTGTTATTGATGTGCCTCAGACCTCAGGAGTCCTCAGACTTCCAACCCCAAGAGCTGTAAAGTCATGAATTAAACCCTAAGAGTCATTATTTTAAAAAGCTGCATTATTTTCATCTTCCGTCTGTTTAAATGCTCTAGGCTATACTTAGATCAAGGTTTCTTTTCACAAGAGCTAGAAATTTACTTGCTCTAAATGAAAAAAAAAAAAAAAAAAAGAAAAAAGAAAAAAACAAACAAACAAACAAACAAAAAAACCCTCCAATTGTCCTGGAGTTATGAGTTATGCAGTGATTTGAACTGAAGTTTTCATTACTGTGATACTTGCAGTATAGGCAAAATGCTCCAGTGCTTCCAACTTGTCCTTGAGAATATATTGCTCAAGGTAGAGAAGGATGAAAATCCAGGGTCTGGCCAGAGCTCATCTCACATTATGTTCTCCCATATGCCTTTGGAAGACAGAAGTGCTGCAGTCCACATCAAGGCAGTGATTTCCTTAGGTGCTTGCCTGCCCTCCCCATAATGGATTTTAAACCACTAGATCAAGTGGAGCTTAGTTTACCTTAAGTTTTCTGCTTGGATTAATTTTCAAGACATCACAAGTGAATTGAAAAGGAAACCACAGATTCAGTTTCCTAATCCAGTCTGGTGGATCCACCCCATTCCTCACCAACAGCCTTCATTCACCTGCTTTCACCAAGAGCAACACTGATGGCAAAAAAAAAAAAAAAAAATGGGTGGAGGGAAGAAATAAAAATAAGAATATCTAGCTCAAAAAATAAGGCCTTTTTAAAATTTTCTTCTTTACTGAAGCCCCACTTCCAAGTCCTAAAGAGGAGCAAAGATCAACTGCAATTGATTAAAAGATGTTCTATTCTGCAGCAATATATGAAGTCCTTAGCCAGAAACAGCCCATTAAGATTTTAATTACTTCTAACTCACATAGTAGAAAGTTTGTGGTTACAAATTAGGACCCAGTGCTCCTTGAAATAAGTGTAAAAATGGCACCAAGATCAGACTTGGCTTTGCAAGAGAAAAATAAAACCCTTATTTTTCTTTAAGAATAGTTTTAATTTCTACATTCATTAAGAATTCAAGCAAAAAAGCCCAGTATGTTTCTCAAGCTGGAGAGTGTTCTGTTTTATTTTCTTCTTTATAAAATAATCCTGCTGGGAACACCTCTCTGCATACATTCAGTAACTCTATTCCAACCAAAAAGGAAGTCCTACCCAATACTGTAGGTAGCTTTAACAAATATTGGAAGGATTGCTCTACAAACAGCACAGCCCTGCACAGAGTTGGAATCCAGAGCAGCGCTGGAAGGTGAATGCATCATCCCCAGACAGGAGGAACTCTCCTTCAACAATACCCTTGCTATGCATTAGTCCCCTCTATGGGTATCAGCTTAGTCAACAGCAATATAAAGAAGATTTACTGCAAGACATCCACAAAAGAAACTTATGAGGAACACACACATCCCACTGCTGGTAAGGTAATTGCTCCATTAGGGAATGAGACCCTTCAGTGAAGTCAGTGCAAAGGGTCTCATTTGTAAATGAGTGCCCCAACAGCAGCTCCACCTCGTCTGTCTCACAGGGACTGACTCCTGGGGAATTGGGAACAGACATCTGTGGGTCCTCACAACTTTGAGAAGGACCAGGCCCTTTGCACAGCCCCCATTGCATTTTTGGGTGGCTAGATTCCAAGAGGAAAAACAAAAGGACTAAGTCAACCTGGGTTAAAGTAATTTGCAGATTCAAAAATCACCCCAGTCCTGGCTGAATCAATTAGTATTTCCTCCTCCTGATGCCCAGGTCTCCTTTCTGAGATCATCAAAAGTTCTAAAAGCTATACCACTCACACGGGCAATAACAATTCCTTTAATATGTAATTTTAAACCACCCACCACACTCAGTCATTCAAGTCTTTGATACTCATCTGCTGCTTTACTGAGGCCCTTTGTTAAGGCACAGTGTGATAGACCTGAAGCTCTCTAGGGTGAGCCAATTTTCACAGAATGTGGCTTTAACAAATTCTATGTAGCCAACTGGAAAATTAAGAACTGTCTTTTTTCTCTGGAATTTATTAAAGTTGAAGTAGTCTTTTTAAGTGTCTTTTCAACATGTCAGTACTATCTAATCAATGGAAGATAAATTAAGGGTTTGATCAAACTTTCTTTCACAGGAATTGACCTGATTATTAGAACCAATATTTTGTGTGTTACTTCATCCACTGCAAGAAGGTGAAAAATCACCTGTACCTTGCTATGAGTGGCCAGTTTTGGGTACTTGAGGCCACCTGACCTTAAGCATTACTCAGTACCCACTGTTGTCTAAAAAGGCCTGCAGAACATGCTTTGCATTTGACTCTGTGGGAGAATTGCCATAGTTATTATTTAAATAGCTTAAAATTGGGACAGCTTGAAGTGCAGCAGGGCAGACTGGAACCATGAAAACCCAAGCAGTGCCACACAGCCCCCTGAGGTCACAACAATACCTCCTCTAAAGCCTTCTGAGAGGAGAGACAAACGATTACTTTACTCAAAAAGACACCACCACGGTCTTTGGGTAGTCAAGAGAGATGAGAGGTAAAACCACTTTAAAAATCACAGAGTCCACTAAGGTTGGAGAAGATCTCAAAGATCTTTGACTCGAGTCATTGACACAGCACCACCGTGTTCACCACTAAAGCACATTCCTCAAGTGCCACATTCACTTGATTTTGAACTCTTCCAGGAACGGTGATTCCACCTCTTCCCTGGGCACCCTGTTCCACTGCCTCACCACTCTTTCAGTGAAGAAATTTCTCCTGTCATCTATTCTGTAAACCTCCCAGCACAGCCTGAGGCCATTTCCTCTCATCCTGTCACCTTCTCACATCCAAATTCCCACCCTTACCATTTCCTAAACCAGGCAGGGGAAAGGTTGGAAAGCCCACACCAGTCTTCCCTCCAGCCACCTACAGGGTCTGCAGAAATTCATCCACAGGGAGGGATAAAAGCATCTCCACAGAGGCATCTTCCAGCATCCCAGTGCAGTGCTTCCATCCCTTACCAGGCAGGGACTGCCCTTAACACAGCTACTCTGATTTGCTGTCCAGGAGCCAGGACTGCTGAGCAATACTGACAAATCTGGCCCAATATCCTTCATCCTGAGATGCTTCTCAGACACACAGTACTGATGGCTGCCAATCTCCCACAAACCCATTGAGATCCTGAAACAACCAGGCATCATTTCAGGGAAAGTCTTGAAACAAGAATAGGAAAAAAAATAACCCACTGGAAAAATAGTTTCTATTTGAGTGTAATAGATGCCCTGGGAAGATGAAAACCTTTGTGTATTTCTTGATAGAACAAGCTGATGATGTGACTGGGCCACAAGAGAGGCTAATGAGTTTCTGCAATTATTACAGAAGGTCTGCTCAAGAGAAGCTGAAGATCAGTGTTATTGCTCAGGCCTAGCAATCCAAATTTAGGAAAGATCTCATTTGGACTGTAACAGGTACAAAGAACTACACATGCTTAGTTAATCTCACAAAAGAAGATTAAAAATAACTCATTTCAGTTTGCAAATGAAAGTGTAGTGGTACAATTGCAGTCTTTGAATAGATCAGGGAGATTACCAGCATCAGACCCTGCCTATTTTGCACTGAGAGCTGGAGTGACCTTTGACTCCACCAACAATGTGCAAGAGAAAAAGCAGTACAGGCACAAGAGGAATTTTTACATTTAATTTCCAAGCACAAATAGATTGGCTAGTTAAATGTCTAAGTGTTAGATGAGGGCATAGCTTTCCCATAGGAGAGGATAAGATAAGCATCCCTTACTAAAAGGATCTCACCTGCTTGCAAGTTCTCTGAACAGGACTGGGATCCTTCCTTGAGCCAAGACATGGAGTTAAACTTTCAGCAGCTTCCCTTCTTCTGTGACCCCACAATGCAGCTGGTGTGCATACCAACAGCCCCAGTAGCATCTCCAAAGCTGCTCATGTTTCCCAGTCTCCTCATCACTGAATATTTCCATGAACCTTTTACAAGTTTTTCAGTAGAGGGATGGGGGGAAGCAAATTTAATATACTGAAAAATTAATAATTAAGGGGCAGGGTAAAACTGATTGAATCTTGTGTTAAATTATACAACTGCAGGGATGCCAGTGCAATTTTATCATTCATACTTAGTGTAATAAAACTCTCAGACCTTTAATTTATCTCCACTCCAGCACCATCCTGCATCACGGAAGGGTTTTGCCAAAGAGCAGAGGTCAGGCTGAGGAGCTGCAAATACAGCAACTGGCTTTAGCTGCCTCCCTCTTGGGAATGACATCAGGATGCTCTTTTCTAAGGATAAATCAGAGATAAGCACAGCACCTGACAGCTCACTTGCTTTCACGTGCTGTACACCTGTGTACAGTGTACAACTGCTTTACTCTCAGAAGTGGACATAAAACTATGCAAAGCAAGGATGGGGAAGTCTCAGCTGGGCTTGGCCTCTAGCACAGTGTCTCCCACAAGAATAATTCAGAGCTTCTGAGGTTGTTGCTGATCAAGAGGACAGGAAAACAGCTTTCCTTTCTCCAAAGGCATGGTCCATCCCCTCACTCTGAAAGGTGTTTAAGACACCCTCAGGATTTAGGTAGCTTTCTCAGACCAGTCCTAAATTATTTGTAAAAAGGCAGGGCTGTGTAACAAGCAGTTGCTATACCTGACCCCAGGAGACAGAGCAGATAGTGCTGGAGCTTGCACAGACTGCAAGAAATGCTGTACTTTAGTCCTCAGGTCTATAGGGATCTGTGACAGATATTTTGTGCATCTTCTGGGCTTGAGACTTATTGCACAGTTGCCTGAGCTCAATGCACCAGCTGTTCCACATTAGCTCCTTGCCCCTGTACTCATTTGAAGCCCTGTTTTGAGCTGATTGTCCCAAGATGGGAACTCAGCAAATTCTGGAAGGTCTGTGTGGCTCCACTCTGCCTGAGATCTGGGTGGATTTTGATTTCACACAAAGTTGCTCAGTGAAAACTTCCTACTCCATATCTGTTTCCCAGCAGGCTTCACAGGACCTTGCACTTGAAGGAGTAGTGATCCCTGCCAGCCACCCACCACACTTAACACTCAAGCTCAGCCTGTGCACCAGCCCCCCCAAAACAGGCAGGGTAAAATTTCCAGTATCTTTTAAGACAGCTTCAACTTTAAAAACCAACAAGAAAATGAGCAGCTGACTAAACTGTTGCATGGTTTTGAGGAATTATTAATTTCCTTTATTGGTACAAGCTATGCATTCATAAGCAGCCCAGAGCCTCACCAGACTCCTGCCAGACTGAATCATTTCAGCTGGAAGATGAGAAACTGCAAAAGTTCAAGGTTGCCACAACAGCAGTCAGGTTTTAGTTCAGTAAATGCTATAAACAAGTAAGCAAAAAACCTCCCAGCCTCAAGATGCTGAAGACTCAATTCCACCCTTCAGAGCCAGGCACACAAGATGCACTGGAGGAGGGCATGGTATCTGTGGGAGCTCTGCAGTGGCCCCATCCCAAAATGACACAGGAACACAGGGCTGTGGTGCCTGTGAGGTGGAAGGACCCACCAGGCACCAAAGGGTACGCTGGAGACATCAGTAATTTCTTTGCTGCAAAGATGCCCTTCAAGTAGTTCTTATAACTCTTAACCTATCCCAGGATGAAAAAGACCATTGGAGCAGCTTCCTCAGGCTGAGAAAAACAACACAACTGCTCTGTCATGCTGCCTCTGCAGGGATATCTAGGACAGAAACCTGTAGAGCTGTACTGAGTAGGTACATATGGTCAGGGACCACCTTCAAAAAACACAGTAGTTTTAATTATTCTTGCTCCTGTGCCAGACATACGGCATTTTACCTTCAGCTTAAATGCCATCAGCTTCTATTCCCATTTTGTTCCTTTCCAAAGCCTGTCCTTTCTCCCCACTTTAATATTTTAAGCTGCAATGGAACTAGATTTTTTCAGAGGAAAAGTTTGTAGCCAAGCAAATATGTCCATGTCATAAGATGAATGACTATGCAGCTAAAGGAGTGATGTTTTCAGGATTAATCTTGGCTAAATATTTCATTTTTTCATTTTGAATTATGAACATCTTTTTACATAAGTACTGATGGAGTTTATAGATCATTCCCAAAAGGTAAGTTTGATTCAAAACCTAGAAAACCACTTGAGGAAGAGGACTTCAGTCTTATCTGAAGGACAGTTTTTACCACCTACTGAAGAGCCTATGGTAAGATGGTAGGTCACTTATTTTTTGATAGTGTTTTTATTTTGGCAAAAGAGGACTCTCATAAAGTCTTGTGCTACTTTGCCATTGTTGGATTAATACAATGAGACATTTGCTTGAGTCTAAAACCATTAGATATTGTCAGAGGTTATCTGGGACTCGGCACTCAGCAAGAATTTGGCATCACATCCACCTCCTTGTACTGTGGGATTCATGGAGAGCTGTCAATACACATTTCCTTCAGGAAATCAGAAAGCATAAGAAACCCCGTGGCAGAGAAGATGCAAGCCTGATGAGCTGCAATCAGTATAAATTAGCACCTGCAAAGGATAAATCCAATGCACAAGCAAAGAAAATATCTATTATGACTAGCAGAAAAAATCCAGGTGCAACATGAACTTGAGCATGTCACAAGGTTGTTATTTACAGCTAGTCCTCTTCAGCAACTGGAGTTTTGCAAAGAAAAAAAAAAAAAGAAAGAAAAAAAACACCAAAACCACAAAAACAAATCTGCTAAGATCTCGGACACCCTGAAGACGGGTGTACACCCATCGGGGTACCATCCTTCCCAGTTTATGTTAGTTAACATCCCAGAACTCCTGGAAATGCTCAGCCCCCAGCTGGCAGGTGATGGAGGGCTGGCTGGAGAGGGAGAAGTGTTGGATCTGCCAGAGGAGCTTATTTGCATGTTCTGTAGGAGCAATAGGATCCATTTCCTCCCCATGCATTGCTGTGTAGTAAGGACAGAGACCTAGAGTTTTAATAGACCAAGCAGATGAGAAAAGGACCCTGGTGTCAAGAAGCACTGCCCAGTGTCACCAGGCAGCCCAGCAGGTCACATAAACCATCTAAGTTAGGAGTTTCATTTAGAGCTCCTTGTTCTTACTACACCTGCAAAATCCAGATACTGATCTCATCCAATACTGCCTCTTAACTAGGAGATAAGTACCATTAATTACCTGCAGGCCCGAGGACATCTCCTTTCACTGCTAACCCACTCTCAACTGCTCTGATAAATACCGAGTTTCCTCTTGCAGGGGGAGGGAGCCTATCTGCAAAGTGTCAATAGTCTAAAGCCACTTTCAAAATAGCATCTACCAGCTGATAAGTTTATTCTGCATCTCAGCACTTCACAAACATCAGCTCCGAACATTTTTCCCTGACCAATTTATCAAGATTTATATCAGATTTGGGTTCTGTGCTCCAGCTTGACTTGCCCAATATTTCAACATTCTGTAATCAAACCCCAAGAGGCCCGTGACTCGTGGGCATGACATCTTCTGCTTCTCAAGATGCTCCTGTGCTCTGAAATAGAGGTAACTGTGCTAGGCAATAAGCAGGAAGAGAATATTTCAGGAATACAAGAGAAATAATTAAAACTCAGCAATTTATTTGGGAACACATATGTGCTTTAGTTAGTAGGAGAATGTCATCCATGGCTTTTTTAATCTCAGGATGCACTGATGTATTGTGACACTTTCTGCTTTTCAGTGCCCTGCATTTCCATCCATTTCCTTCCCTCAAGTGGGGCAGGCTTTCCAATGGATTGTCACCATTTAGTAATTACAAATATAAATGTCACTGCTGTCAAATAATATAACACACCTCACGCATCAGGACACAAGCTGTTTAAAATCGAGCTATTATAGCAGAGCCACCGCTGTGTGAACACGCCTTGATTAAATTCATAGACATTAATCATTTTAAATAAAAACTGAATTTTGTCAAGGCAGCAATGAACTTTCCAGAAGATATAGGAGTGAAGAGATGTTTCCAGAAGGCAGTTCCTCCAGGCATTGCTTTAACACTGGAGCACAGCTGGAGTACGTAATGCATAGCTGCAAAAAGCAGTTTTTAAGCTCTAGTTCCATGGAGCAGTTCAGGACCACAAAAACCCTGAAAGCTGCAACCCTCAGCTTATGGCAACTGCTCACCTGAGCACAGGCAGAGCCATCACAATCAGGAGTGTTGTCTGCACAGGCGCAGCCCCAGCGAGCCAAGAGCAGGGTCCAGGGTAATTGGTTTTGCCACGCTGTCAATCCCACCCCCAGGAAGAGGTTTCCCTGCCAGCCTGCTCAGTGCCAAGACAGCTTCTATTTTCCAGACTGTCAGTCTCAAACCCTATCAGATTTCAGGCTGCAGAAGATAGATTATCTGGGCAGCATTATGACAGATGCACTGCTGAAGATGTCCACTTACTCAGAGAGAAAAGGGACAATTTCTCCCCCTTCTCCTTTTCTGTCCATGCCAGACCCATCTGCCATCCACTGCTATGTTCATCTTTGTCAACAACTCCACCAAAAGGTCTGCACATGCATTAATTAGGCAAAAACATATTTTGATGGAAAGATTTAGTTTCTTTATCTTCCCAGGGAAGGGATATCCTGGGAAAACAATCTATGATTCTTCCCCTATGTATTAAAGAAGTTATTTTGCATAGGGACCAAATTGCAGTGGCAGAGTGGAACAGCCCCTTGGCATGATGATAGATTGCTTTATCAGTCATACCTGTGAACCTTATTTACAGAAGCACCACAAAAGTATTTGAGCTGGCAGCTGTTCCATTGTGAGAGCAAATATAGGTAAAAAGGTTTTCTATTCTGCAGAAGTTCCAACTCCTTTAAAAAAAAAATGCATGTGCAAGACACATCTCTCATCACTGTCATCCAGCTCCTGTCCACACCTTTTGATGAAGAGTCTCCTAAGTGTGAAGCATTTGCTAAAATACAGAATGATATTACTGTCACTGTTCAGTCTACTTATGAAAGTCCAGCTCTGAGATCAAGAGCAGATGAAAGAGGAAAGAAATCTCATGTGGAGTCAGATGATGCTCAGCCCCAGCTTGCTGCATGTCCAGCCAAGTTTTTACCCCATCACTGAGTTACTTTGCACTACTGGTTCCCAGGTGGGACTGAGCCTTGCCCTGTTTGGGGTGAGCAGACACTGGTGCCAGCTACAGGGACAGCAGAAGACCCCAAGGGCCATGTCAGAACTGTAGCAGCAAACCAGCATCAGACCACACTCAGAGATCAAATTTCTTACCCTTCCATTTTAAATGCAAGGAGAGCTCAGTGCCCTCACATGAATTGAGCACAGACAATACACAGCCTTGCTGATCCCTCCCCTGCCCTATTCCCTCCATCACCCAACTACAGCTGTACATGCAGCTGCACAGCAAAAGCAGACTGAGAAACTGATCTGGGCTAAAAAAAGAGGCAACTCCTTGCAAATAAACTCTTAAATTTAGCTTCAGAATTTGCAGCAAAACTCTCCTTGATTGAAGCTGGCATGCTGGGAGTGAGATGTCTCCTGGCATGGATCACCCACCCTAGCACTCTCAGCTTTTCCCTGGAGATGTGGGATTTCTCTGTGCTGCCCTGGGACACAGCAGCATCATGCACCACACAGCTTTTGGTGCCCAGCAACACCATGGTCCTCCCTGGGCCATCCCCACAGGCACAACCTCAAGAGACAGACAAGAAACACTGCAAGGCCACTCATCCAACTTGAGGTACCAGGCAGCATCATCACAAATCCTCAGGCAACAGTAAAACCCCTAGATTTTGGTGTTTGCTATTTTTATAAGCTAAAACACGCATGCGCATGTTCCATCACTCTGTTGCCAAAAAAAAAAAAGAACCAGACAGGTAAAACACAAAAAGGTCAAATTTGTTATAAATGCAAAAGCCACAGCCCACAGCCCTTGCCCTTCAATCCCTCAATCTGAGTCAAGTATATCAACCAGATCTGCCACTCAGCCTCCTCTTCCTGATATAAATGTATAACAGAATGGAAATTGTGCCGGGAACCAGAACATATTTGCCACCTACCAGAGTCAGCATTTCATTTTACACCAGAAAAATCTCTCCTGGACACTCACTTCAAACTCAGGTCAACATTTGACTCCCCCAGAATCAAGTGAAGCAGCTCTATTGAAAGCTGCTTGAACTACCCCTTCTACCTAAACTTGTCCCCTGAAAGACCAGAGAAGCTCACCATACACAAGGTTTGCTTTCTCACTTGCTCTGCCTGAATACAAGCCCTCTGCTGCTCCTCAGCACCCTTCAACAAGGGGAGATTGAGCTTCAAACAACAGCAGCTTTTCCAAGCCTAAGAAAAGCCAGAGCAGACACACACCTCAATTTACCACCAAGGCTCCCAAGCAGCTCCATTTGCACAGCCATGCTCTTCCTTTGCTAAGACACTTCACCCCACAAACCCCCCACACCCTAAGATTGGGAATAACCTATTATATTCATAGCCTTTAATGATTTCTCAGGTGGACTGGATTCAGTGCACCTGAAAACCTCATCTTCCCAACCTGAAAGCTTTTACCCCACTATTCTGGATTGCCCTGGAAGGAAATGTGGGAGTTTTGTGACAAAACATTTGTGTTCCTTCACAGGGGACAGAAGAGAGGTCAACCTAGAGGAAGAAGATGGCACAGATGGAAAGGTTTGGTGTATTGGGGCTTTTTTCCTCTATGGAGAAAGAAAACCATTTCTATGCAGAAGAAGTGTAAAAGTGTTAGGAGTCAAATCAGCAGCAAATTACACACCTTGTACTAAAAAGAATATGTTTGTAGAGCTCTAATAAAAGCCTCAGAGTCTTGTTCTCCTCTTCAGCAGTGGAAAAACACCCCTGGACTCTTTGCCTCGTAAAACACTGGCAGAATTGCCCTGTGCAAAACGCTCTCACTACAGCCGGGCTGGGGGTGGCAGGAGGGGCAGGGCTTGGTGTTGTTATCCAGTGGCCAGCAGAGTGGGTTTGCAGCCACAGCCTGAGAGAGTGAGGCCTCAGACTATAAGGTGCTGTCTTGCCCTTCACTTTTCAGCTCCTGTTTTTAGTACACAGGATTAAATTGTACAGCGCTGCACACCTGACAGCACTTGCTGCTGGGTGCAATGTGACATCCACTACTCTCTTCTGCACCATGAATGAAATTCAGAGTAGCAGCTGTGCTGTATAGTCAAAGGGAACTTTCTTGTGGACCACTGCAGAAACCATTCTCTGCAGAACATGTCTTTTCTTTGCATGTGCAGAGGATGAGCTCACTCAGACCACACAGGCACTGGATTCTCAAAACCCCGGTGTGTGGCCAGCTCAGGGCAGCAGGGTGGGATGCATGCTCAGCATGGATGTGCACCTGGATTCTCCCTCCCATGGTGATCCAGGGAGCATCCTACAGCATCCCACTCAGCTCCACGACCCCTTGTGCTCTCCAGGAGGAGGGAGCAGTGTGGGGCTGGGAGGGCTCCAGGAGGTACCAAAGCAGTTTTGCTGAAGTCACGGCCGCACGTGGCACTTTGGGGATGGCACAGCCACAGACCTGAACTCCGACCTCCACAAACACCAGCCTTCTGATCAGAATTTGAGACCCTGTAAAAACCCCTCTCACGCACCTCAATTATTTTAACCGCTTAACCATCATGTTCCAGTATTGATTTGAACACATAGGAATTATTTAAGTCAATTGCCTATTAAAATTCATTTTTGGTGAAAGGTCAAACCTGCAAATTGAAACCAGATGCAGTACATTATGCTTATCAGTACTGTGATCTGCACACAAGTTCATTATAATGTTTCTGCAGAAGTCATTTCTCCTGTCAAATTTTGCTCTGTATGGCACTGTGGCTATTACAGGCTCTATTAATTAAGAGGCCTCTTTACTCTTATTAACGGAAAGTTTTAAATACTGCAGTCTCAAATAAAGATACCTTTAAAAGAATTAGGGCTTACCCACCTTACAGCATGCTGCTCCTGAAATTCAGAGACAGAGGAAAATGAATTAATTTTGTAGCTGGAATTGAATTTTATTCATTTACAGAAGATCTGAAGAGCTTTTAGACTCCCCGCAGTAAATAACAGTCACAAGTAGCACCCTCTCCTGAAGCCACCAGCATCCAGGACTGTGTTGCTTGTAAAGTGCAGTGACTTGTGGGCAGCTCTTAATCCACTTGAAGTCTGTCAAGAGAAAAAGGCCACAGGAATGGCCCCTCCATGTCACCTTGAAGCCTCCATCAACTCCTGATGAAAGGCAGAAGTACAGCAAACCTCAAAGCAGCCTCTGAGAGTTACACTGCTCTCTTCCTCAGCAGCCTGAAAATCCCACCCTGACTTGATTTAGGTTGCATTTGGCTTTAAGTTCCTAGAATGATCAAGGCCAGTTACTCATGGCTTGCTCTGCCACTGCTTGCATGAGTCTTTCCCCAGTACATGCACTGCCCTTTTTGTCTTTCTTTATGGACACATGGCTTATGCAGCAAAGGGGGCATTGGAACACAGGGAGATTTTCTCCCAGTCTCAGAAGGGTTTTGAGACTGACCCTGTAACTACTGCCCCAAGAGAAAAATTATTTTTCTTCCAAAGTAAAAATTATTTGAAAGGAAGGCTGCTGTTCCAATGGGAAAACAATGGAGCTTCTCTTGGGAAAACTGAAAACAAACCAAAGTGGAAATTTTCATTTCATTTTAAAATACCAGCTTGAAATAGGATATTTGCATTTCTGCCCTCCAATAGCAGGAAAGTTTTTTTTATTAAGATGTTTACAAAAATATTGTGTTTTGGTAGAAGGAGGTGGTATTTGATACTTCTGATAGGGAAAGCTGATCTCTGACCATCTCTGAACATCTGAAAGTGTTTTGAGCTCTTTGCAGCCTACATTGACATTTCAAAGTATTAAAAGTTGTGCAGATCAAGTCAATAAATTTCAAGCATCTTATGAGTAATTCAGTTTATAAAATCTCTCTTCTCTTCCCAGGGAATCACTTCACTTGCATGTTACACCAACACAGAGCAAAGCTCTGCTTTAATTACAGCATCTTCCACAGTTCTTCCAAGAGTTCCTAATATCTCTTTAAGACAATCACCAGGGAAAAGTGGAACAGAAGAACCAAGAGAAGAGGAACTGCTCTCAGTGCCAAGCATATTCAGCAGTTCAGCAGACACACACTGACACATCTTTTCTTTACCAAAAGTTAAACCTTTTCTTCTTAAAGTTGTCATTATTTTCTTGTAAAAATATTTATTTTCAGTGGAGCTCTGTAAAATTTGTCCAATTTCCTTGTACTGTATTTGCTGGAACAAGGAGCCTGCGAGTCCCCAGTGGGTCACCCCAGAAGTTGATGCTTGGGATTTTAGCTTTTATATTTTTCAGATCCTGTACTGCTTTAGGGTATAACTCTAAACTCCATACAGAGTGTTAGTTAACTGTCTTCACATTTTGGTCAGACAAAGCAATCCCTCTAGGCCTGATCCTTATCAAAGAAAGTGGGAGCTTGTGGGTGTCCCATGGAGGGGGCATGGGTCAGTGCAGGGGCTGCACCCAGAGCAGATGTCTCTTTCTGCAACACAGCTCATAGGAAATGAGAAGGTATCTCCTCTCCTGAAATGGGGATCATCGTGCAAGCAACCCCCGAAAAGGGCTGAGGCTGGGGAAAGCCATCAAAAGCAAAAGTTCTTGTTCTTGTTAAGTTTGAAGACATGCAGTGGTGGTCCTGCTTCTTCTTGGGTTGGGCTTAACTCATCTCTCAAAAGTGATTTGAAAAGGACTCTGTGGACACAGCCTTTGGGAAGAGGCAGGGGAAGGGATCAAGCTGCTGTCTCAGAGCCCATCAGGTTCTCAGCTCAGCTGCAGAGGTGCTGGTCTGCAGGCAGGGCAGGGTCAGTCTCACAGCAGGATTTGTGACACAGGCACAATCCTGCAGGGAAGAGAGTGGCGTGGTCAGGCCAGCAGCAGTGGCAGATGGTGAGGATCTTCCATCTCAGCAGAAGCTGCAGGGCTCTCTCAGGAGGAGGGGAGGCTCGACACCTGCTCTTCCAGTCACACGTGGCTCTGTGTAAGCAAAGGGATGGTCCACGAGCAGGACGTGCACTGCACAGGGTGCCACCTCCCCAGCTGTGGCTGCTGAGGCCATGGCAAGAGTTCTGCAGGGCTATGGCTTTTGGAGGTCCTCATGGGATTTGAAACTGCTCCATTTAGTCAGAAGAAATCATGGCAAGGGCTAGTGCTGTTGGGGCCATGTAATACAGGGGTTAAATAACAAATTCCAATATCATCTCTCCACCTCTCTTCCTCACTTTCTTGGAAAAAGGATGGGATAAGTAAGAAGTCAGCCCTGGGCAGGACTTCAGAGTCTGTGGCAGGCAGATATGGACTCTCTGAATGTGATTCACAGAGGGGAGGCATCTCAGAGCAGCTTCCAAATGACCAGCATCAAGGAGTTCTCACCATTTGGCTGAGCTCATCCCAGTGCCAGTGTGAGCCAGTCCCGGGGTAGGGTGCACAGCTGATGCAGAACTGATGCTGCACTTGATCTCAGCTGAAAGGCCATTACAGAGAAATCAGAAGAGACTGGCTAAAAGCAATTTATGGGGTTACAAAATGATGTATTACATGCACCGTGGCTCCAGGTTTGCAGTGATTTAGGCGGCTATTGATTGAGGAGAGACTGGGGCATATTCCACCACCTTTTTAATTTCAGTCTGATTTGGCCACTACTTGCAGGTCAGCAGGCAATTTGATGAGACAAAAACAAACGAAGCATTAGAGCAGCCTAAATCACATGCTTTTAGAAGTACCTTGTAAATAACTTTTAAGGCTGAACAAGGAGAACAAAATGAAAGAATTGGCTATTAAGGAAATCAAGACTGAAGTTTCAGGCTCAGAAAAAATGGTTTCATGACACAGCTAAGAAAGAATATCACTCACACCTACCATCATTGCCTGCCTGCGTTTTCCCAAACAAATATGCTGTCTTTTTCCTCATATTTTGGTGCTAATTCTGACTCAATGTGTACTGATTAGATACCAAAATAAAGCCAAAGTTCATACAGTTTCTTACAAAGGTCTCTAATGATATTATTTCAACAATGGGATGGATGACTTAGTAGGATTCCAGATTATTCAAACCATGTAATGCTGATTATTGTCTCTGCACGCCAAGGAAAGGGACAGGCTGTAAATCTGAGTGTAAAACTCCTGTAAGGGTAAACCTGAGATGATTTTTCTCCTGGAGGTAGTGATTACACTATTAGTACATGGAGGTGGGGAAGTTGCCCAGTGACTTCCATCAGGGAAGGAAACTTGTCACATACCATGTGATATTGAGGAGAAAAACCACAGGCAGAGGAAGCGTGAGGAAAAAAGTTATTTAATTCTTCATTATTTCTTTTTGATTCTAGGGTTGAAGTGGTCCCCTCCTCCCAAAATTGCATTAAAGTGCATGAAATCCCAGATCCTTTTCCCTTTCCCTCCTAGGAATGTGTCCTGTAACTTATCAGGCACACCCACAGTCTCAGAGGGTGAGAAGGTGGTGGAAGCACATGGTAAAGGGGGAATTGTTCCAAACCATAGAATGTATCCAGCTGCAAACTGCCTGAATTCAGCCCCGAGGTCACCTGTGCTGCATTTGCATATTGATGTTGTGTAGGACATGGGCAGGGGTCTAAGCAAAGCAGATCGATTGTGTCACTTACACCAGCCATCAGGTGTGGATATAAATGGATTTTCTGAGTTTGCTGTGACTATCAAAAGCTTGAACTCTGATGTGAACAGGTAAAGAGAGACACAGGAATATCTGATTGGAGTAATTAGCACTTTCATGCAGAAGGCTTCTCTGATCTCTAATTGCATGTTCGTTTCAGTCTTTTAATAGCACACTTGTGAGGTGCTTTTCTACTTGCTGCAGGTAAAGGGAGATGTGACCTCCTATTCCACTGCACGTGCTGATGGAGCAGATGTGATGTCCAGACTTGCTGAGGGAGCTGGAAAAATCTCTGAATTTACTTCAAACCAAGCAACTTCTGAGGACCCAGTTCTTTATTTCTGGCTAACACAGAGTTTGTTCAAAAGGCCTCAGGTACCATGAAGTTCCACTCCATGGTTTGTCTCAAAATAAAATCAAGTTGAGTGAGGTGAGGGAGGATGACATCTCTTTCCAAGGGCCTGTGGGAAATTATACCCTGCTCCTAAATATATACACATGTTGGGAAAGGCCAGTCAGGCTCTATGGACTCTCACAGGCAACACAGAAAGTGTGGGGCTCAGCTGCCAGTGAACCTGATTCCACCTTTCTAATAATTCATTCACAACCAAATAAAACCACCTGAGCATCTTCTTCCTTTGTCTCAACTCCAGAAGTCAAACACCTCAGAAGTTATTGGCAGTTTTAATTAAAATTAGCTTTGAGACACAGAGCAACCTATAATGGTTATGGCTCATTCTAGATAATACTGTAATAACCCTCTCTCATATTAAATATAGCAGCAATATTGTTCACCAGAGATGAGGACATTAGCACAAATAATCAGCCTCACTGTTGTGGGGAGGGCACTGAAGCCAAGAGGGGGTCTAAAATGATTGCATAAAACACATTTGCTTCCGAAAAAGAGACACCCTGCAGCTCCCTGCCCTCAACACCATCCTTCCCTGGATTTCCAGGGGGTTTAGTTCAACCCCCCCCATTCTGTCTCACGTGCTGCCAGTGAGAGGCCATTTCCAGGTTCCTGCCCCTGCCTGGGCACTGCCTGCATTGTCTCTGCCAAACAGTCTCGTTCACAGGAGCCACTTGTCACCAGCACAGAGCTGTAGCAGGGAGGGCTGTGGGCTCAGTGACTGCAGATGTGTTCACAATTTCAGCCCCATTCAGCTTTTCTGATCCCAGGCCCTGGGCTCAGCCCAAAGGGTTGCAGAAACACGGGACTCAGCTCAGAGAACTCGATGTTCGAGCAGGTTGACAAACAGAATCATTGCTTTGCCTCATTCCAGAGCTGGGGTGGCCATGGCACTCCAACAAAGGGGCTTTGGGGGGAAGCCCAGGAGGCTCTGCCTTGGGCTGGAGCTGCAGAGAGCCATGGCAGAATTTCACACCCTTGTTCTGAAGCAGTGAAACCCAATGGCTCTGCAAACACAGATGCCTCAGGGAGGTATTGAGGCACCTGCCTCCTGCTCACCTACAAACCCTCAGCATGGCTGCAGTTAACTGAAGTTCCCTCCTGTTGATTTAAACAGGATTTTTTTTTTTTTTCCCCCATGTTGCAAATCCAGTGAAGTCAATACATTCAAGGAAGGAGTGCATTTGACCCAGGGCAGTTCATGTCACAGACTCAGGTGTACATTGACATTGCCCAAAGGCCCTTGCAGCTTCAGCTCAGTGCAATTTTAAGGGGCAGTGGAAAATTTAATTGTTTCTTGACATGCATGACAGCCAAATCTTCAGTGCATTTTCTAGGGAGATATCTAAAATTCATCTCAAGACATTCTGATCTGATTTGAAGGAGGCCTTTGGGGGACAGTGAAAACAGTCCATTTGAGGAAACTCTAGTTGAGTATGTGAGGAAAAGGCATCCAAAATCATTAATTTCTTTTGCAAACCACATCTCTTCTTTCCTACAGTACTGAGGATGTGCAGGAAAACACTGAAACAAGTTTTGCTCTAAAGACCATTTCAGTGAAAAGGATTGTCATTTTTTTAAACTAATGAAACAAAATGCAGCAGTATTTCCCCTTTGAGAAAAAAAAATTAAATAAACCTTCTTCCTTACAGTCCTTATTCCTTTCTCACCCTGTGTGTGTAATTAGATAAGAAAGACAAGTGAAAAAAACACTGGGGTTATATTCAAAGTTTGAAAACCACAGGGTTTTTTACAAACTTCTTGGGGAAATGTTTAGCTTTCTGACAGATGATACAAACCTTACTTATAGAACCATAAGCTCCTTCTAACTTAAAATCCCTTACATATGAAATGCACTTCAGTGACCATTCTGCTCAGGAACAGTTCATCCTTGGGAAAATATTATTGCTGGAATGCTACGTGAGTCCACAGCTTAGAGCTGGAGGATGCATTTAAATTCTCTAAAGAGGCTTTAGGAATTCATAACAGCACTTGATCTACCTTTGGGGGAGGGAATATGGGGGTTTTGTGCTGCAACAGCTGAAAGCATTAATTGGCTGATCTTTTCACCAAGAATTCATTGTATTTCTTTACGTGCCTTTTATGTGTCTGCTGTGTTGCCCCAGTGCCTTGCTAAATATTTCCTAGCTGCAGCATGGCATCATTGAAAGAGGGAGAGGGGCTCCAGCCATCACTCTGTTCCCAGAGAATGAAAGCAAAGTCAAAATTAAACAGGAAAACAACTGTCACTACAATGATAATCAAACTGCAGGCTGCATTAGCGTTTTTCTTCCAGAAGCTCTGGTATGAGGCAACAAGATGCGTGTCTTCCCACAAAATAATTATGTTGTAATGAGACTGTCTTAATGCGTTCAAAGAGAAAAACTGCTGTTAAGGCTGGCTAAATGGAAGTACAAAAGCAGGACAGGTAGCCTAAATGGCAGCTAGGCTTTATAGTTTCTTCCCCCGTCTGGAAGATTAGGATTAGTGTGATCATAATGAGATGGAAGTGTAAAATCCAGATCTGGATTTCAAGTTTTCCCTCAAGAGGTGGAGAATATACAGAGGAAGGCTTCTGATTCAGATTCATTTTGTAAAGGAAATGTGTAAGTCTCTATCTGCTCACTCTGGTTCCAACAAGTAAATAACTTCAGTCTCTCTGATCCCTGAGGAATGATGATTTACAACTGGTAATGTGCACTGAAGAAAAATACAACCTGTTCCTGAAAACCACTGATTAAAGTGATCATAGCAAAGCCAAATAACTCACAGCTTCCTCCTTTTATCACTCATAGCTGCCTTACCCCTTGTTACTCCACTCAGCAGCACTGACTCTGATTTAATCTGCTGGAAGGGGGCTTGTCTGTAATGCTGATCAACACAATTCAGCCTTTGCAAACACTTACCAGTGCCAAGGGACCTTCTGGCAATGTTTTTAGCAGAAATAATTTTAAGAAAATGAATTGCTAAAATATGAACTTCCACAGAGAGAGGACCAGGAGAAAAAAATGACAAAACCATAATAGGCACTGCCTGCTCACTGGGAAGCACGAAGGATACGAGTTATTGAACCAGGAGGGAAGTACAACCTGGCAGATCTGTTTAGTCCTGTCTCATCCACCATCACTGCCTCAGTCTCTGCCAGGACTCTGTCATGGGGGAGATCCATAAAAAGCAAAAGCTACTAGTGATGGAACTGAACATTCCATTCCCATTTGGACAATTGCAAATGTTTTTCCTGGTTTGTGTCCCTTCTCTAGTTGCCCCTCTGCACTGTCCCAGGAATTGTGTGAAATGCTTTTCTCATTTCCTGCTGTGTGTCATAGCCTTCAAAGAGAGAAGGGACCCACATGCAGAATGTGTGGGAAACACTTCAAGAACCCATTCCACTTCATTTCTAGAAACTGAGAATCACAGGGAATCTGGGTGAGAAGGAATTCAAGAGTGCCTCCTGACCTGCTGAATCTCCCTGGCCACGTGAGATCCCTCCACTGATGGATGCTCTATGGCTCCCCAGAAGTCTACACTTATGCTGCCTCCACAGCCAGTGCAAATTTCCCCTCACCTCTAACCTGAACTCACTGCTAAGATCCTCCATGGACACTGGGGCCTGTTTAGTCTCCCTACATGTTTTACACATACACACACGGCTTCCAAGTCCCTCCACAAAACCCACACCTTTTCCTGATGGGCTGTTCCATCTCCCAGAGATGCAGCAAGCTGGAGGCTGGAATATGACCTATCCAGAACAGAAACAGGGTGCAAATTCAAGCAGCACAGGTAGTTAAACCACTGTGACAACTGACCACAGGCTGTGCTGGCGTCAGTGATGGGCAGTTTAAAATTAGGATGCCAGATGTTTTTTTAATGATGGCTGTGTTTCAAAAAGGAATTAATTTAGAAGCATCCTCCACTTAGTGTTTACCCTGTATTACTGTGCTATATTATCCTATAATTGGTTGTTAGGTCAGGATTGCAACCTAGCAGGTTCCTCTTCCTTGCCTAATTAGCGTATCTTCCTCATTGCTCAGTGCAGGACTTGTTGTTTTCCCCCTACACATCTCCTTTTCTTGTGAACACCCTCTCAACAACACAAATTTATTCCCTCTCCCTCCAACAATCCAGCCCTTCCCATGCAGAAGAGCTGCTGTTTGCCCGAGCGGGCTGACCCGGAGCTTCTAACAAAACGAGATGCTGAGTCTGATGAGCTTGAGGCAGTGGAAGTGTTTCAAACTTGGCAGCACAGCCAATTCACTACTCAGACACTGTACATATCCCTCCTGTCTGATCTGCAGCCCTGCAGTGACATGAGTCATTCTCCTTCCCCTTCTCTTAAACCATGGACTTTCCTGGGCCTGTGCAGCACGTGGCCCTGCACAGAGGTGTGCCCATGTGAGGACCTGGCTCCTGCCAGGACAAATCCTCCCCTATGGCACAATGAGTCTGATCCTCTACACACCAGGCCCAGCACTTGGCTTGTGTAGGGTGTGAGTTCCTCAGGGCACGAGCACTGTCTGTCTTGAGCTGCATGGAGTGCCTGTAAATCCACGGGGCAAGAGCCAAGACACAGCATCACCCTCGTCATCATGCAAATCTCTTATCTCTCAAGCACTCAGCTAAGCCCAGCCAGCCTCATCCTGTATCTTGGCCTCGGAAACAGGGCTCATTTCTCATCCCAGCCAATTGTCCTGCTCTTGCAAAATCTAGTATCAAGGTCAGCAGAACCTGGCTCCCCATATGAGAGCACACATGAATATTGTACCAGGTCCTAGACAGAGCAGCACAAGAAACACTGGACACCATCAAACTGGAATAGAAACTGGGACACACTGGAAGGGTTTGCAGAAGCCCCAAATTAAACCAGACTGAGATGCCTGGCACAATGCATTAGGAAGGATTAAAAGACTTGATCTGCATGGCTTGGCTGAGCAGCACAATCCAACAGCAATAGCTTGGACTCAGAGGATGATGAGAAACTGCGCCTTGGTACAGGGAACTCACATTAGAGGTAATGAGGCAACACTAGTTTGGACAATGAGAGCTATTTCAGAAATTAGGAATGGGATGCAGTACATAATCTACCTACATCTAGACAAAAATTAGTAGAGCAGGGGAGGCAATTTGACCTTCCCTCGCTATTTCCAGAGTAAACTGAGTAAGCACTTGCTGGGACTGTCCTGCCCCAGCCACCATTGCATGTCCCACAGGGTCTTGCAGGGACAATTATTTCCCCCAGGTAGGACACAGAGGTCTTTGCAGCTTCCTCCTCAGGATGGCTTCAGGTTTATGTGGTGAGACACTACAGGATATGTGGATTATTGTGTTAAAACTGGCAACACAGGCAACAAGGAGTGCAGATCTTAGGGCATACAGTACTTCAGCTCTTCCAAGGACCACACTCCTTCCAACAGACACAGACGTGGCTTATCCAAACAGCCTGAACATTTACTGGCCCCAGGAGCGGGGGAATAAGATCATATCAACCTCTGATTTCCTCTGCCTTCACAGCACAAGCAAGTATGCAAAGAAGTAAGATGACATTTGGCTTCTTGCAGAGAACAGCAGATAATTTAACGAGATTAAACGACAGCCTTGTCTCCCTTCTCGTGCAGAAAAACCATCTCTGCCCGGCTGGGCAGGAAGCTGTCTCTGCTGGAATGATGCTGCTTGAGCGCCTCTCTGTGGAATGATGCTCCTCTTCCTCCCTCACAGCCCTCTCTATCTATCAACTGATCTTTTAATTTTCTTTTACTTTTTTAAAATACAGAGCCAAATTGCTCCTATTATACCCTGAGCACCTCTGAATTCACTGAACATCACACTGAGTTAGGAGCTGGCCCAGCCAGAATTCACAGTTTCGTCTTTTGATGGTGAGATACACACACACACACACGCATGTGCACACACACACACACATATATATACATATATGTATATGATACTCCTCAAGGCATTTCTGTAGTTTCCAGCATCAGAACAGCTGAAACTGGAACAGACCTGTAGCTGTCTAGGGCTCACAGAGTGACCAGGCATGAAAGTGGAGCTGCCAAGGGCATTGTCTTTGAACAAGCCATCAGGTGGATGTTTGTCACCAGAACATGCTGTGGAGCTCAGCACAGAGCTCCATCACCAACACACATGTCACCACACTGATCATGCCAATTTTTCTGTATCCCTCAAAGAAGCAGGAAACAAATGGTCCCCTGCTGAAATCATGAGTTAAAACAAAGGCTCTTCATCAGCCTCCTGCAGCTGCTTGTTGTTTTCCTTTCTCTGTGGATTCTGCCAGCTCCTGGTTATCTTGGCCAAGCACATGATTAGAATCTTAGAGCAAATTCTAACTGCAAACAAACAAGTACATCTTGAGAGGAATACACACAAACTGGTGGATGCACAATACATCTAACTGCTCAGCAGATCCTCTCCTGCCTCTTCTGATGCCAGGCAAGCCCTGCTCCTCTTCTGGGTGGAAAGCAGATGGGGTAGGATTAATGGCACAGATCCCCAGGCCCTTTATATTTGCACAAATAACAAAAACTAGACCCAATGCTGTTCAAGGGGCCACATATTAGCTGTGCTGGCTTTCTACGACATGGGAAGCAATGTAGGAATAGGAATTCCTGCCCCAAGTAATCCCCTATGCCTGGCTATGGCAGAAGGTCTATTGTTTCCTAAAGTACCATAGAAACAAAATAATTAAGCTCTATGGCCGCCACAGCAAGAACAGAAGGAAGGATCAAGGATTGCTCCTTGTTCACTTCAGTGCTGACCCAGGTGGCTCAGTTTAAGCAGGCATTGAGGGTGGTTTGGGCTCACCCGCCTGACTTTGCACTGAGGCAGATGGCAAGAGCTCACCCAGCCCAGTCCCAATATCCGTAACAATCAGATGAGCTGTGAAGCTGTAATCTGTGGCAGATGGAAAATGACAGCACAAAAGCTTTTACTACAGCCCTCAGAGCCTTCACAAAGGTAGCAAATAGGAAGGTTCAATTCAAATAGCTTGTTCTTCTCCAGAGCAAACCCAGGAACCTAAGACTGGGAAACAAATAGTATGCTTCTAGCTTTTCCTACCTCCCCAACAGATTGACTTTATTTTCAGAGGATGAGCTGAAACCTCTCACCAAAACTCAGCCCAAAACAAGAAAACTTGCTATGAAAAACTGAAATGGGACTTTGGCGTGGGAGTGTCTACACAGCACAGTCTGTGCTGAATCCCTGGCACCCTGCATTGGTGTTCTTCTGAACCTTTGTGGGAGACACTAGAGGGAGACCTGGGGAGGGGGGAAATGTACCCTGTGCACACAGATTGGAATAGTTCCTGGGAGATTTATCAGATTATTTGTGGGTTATGCAGTCCTCCTGGAAGCATGATCAGTTGTAAAAAGACTGAAGCTTTCTCATGGGCCTTCCAGGCTGTAATTCCTAAGCAGTCTTATCCCAAAACTGTCTGCTTTGAAGTCAAGAGAAAAAACTGCAGAACATCCTGTGTCAGGCATGTCACACTCTGCAGTGTCACTGCTGCTTATCACTGCTATGCTTTGAGGGAAGACACCTCCACAGCCAATTTGCTGCCTCCTTTGAAAGGACCAGGTTTCTGGTTAAGTACAAGCATGCTGATGGCTGCCTATCTGGGTAGGAGCAGAAAATGAGACCCACTGGTGAGCTCCAGCAACACAAGGACAGAAAATCAGTCTGACAAAACACCAATCCTACGAAGAACAAGAGACCTTTGATGGAGGAAAGGCTTTATTAAGGTCCACTGTATTATTGTAATGTACCAGATTTCTCTGATGCTCCAGGTCTCTGGGAGAGAGATGACTGGAATAGTGTCTATCAAAATGTCAGTGCTGGATCATGAGCCTGGCCATCAGGATACAAGGCTGGCTACTGCTTCTTCTCTCCCTTCACTTTCTCTCTCTCATTGTCCATGGCAGCTGCTTGTGCCTGCAGACAATCCCAGTATTCCTGCTCCTCCATTTCCAGCAGTACCTGCTGCCTAAAACAAAAAAAGGGGGGGGGGGGGGGGGGGGGGGGCGGGGAAGGCTGGTTCAAACAAAAACAGTACCTGACATTCCTCCAGTGCTCAGACAACACCCCTAAGGGCCCCTGGGGCTCACTACCAAATAAGCAGTTCTACTTCCTGTGTCCAAAAAACCTCAGTGATTCCCTCATGCCAATCAATACTCAAGTTCACTGCTCCTGACAGCAAGGACCTCTGAATTTCTATTGTCTCTAGATCTCTGGAGACACAGGTCTCACTGTAGTTGTATTTGCACTACTCTGCCTTCAGTTCTCAGTTCCCAGGGAGCAAGATATCCCTGGAGGTGGTGATTCCCCAGTTTTCTGGCGTAAGGCAGACACGGTCTTCTCTCCAGCTTTTTGAGAAGGAGGGACAGAACTGCTGGCTGGTAGCATAGGATGGAACTTTTCTGCACCTAACTAGCCAGACATCTCCACAGGATTCACCCTGGACACAAGGAATTAGGGAAAGCTATCAGGTAACATGTGCTCTAAGGTCACACTTGCAGCCACCTGTTTCGTTTCAAAGTAGAGAACTGAAGCACAGTGAAGACATAAAATACTGACAGGAATCCGGCTCTATGTTTCCAACCGAACTCAAGGCAGAGGACCCCAAAAAGAGATGTCACAGTGCCATCTAATGACCGCATCCACGCGATGCACCATCCCCGAGGCTGCCGGGGACCTTCGCAAACCAAGGAACTTCCAACACAAACCTTCTTAAACACTACATGAACCAGGGAATGCAGGGATGGAGAGAGTTACAAAGAGATCCCAGTTCTGCCTGGTGTGTGATCTAAAGCAAACACGTGAGGCTCATACTCCCTGACAAGCTTGCACAAATAGTGCTGCACAAAAACACATTAGAACTTGCATCCTGACTTATACCTGAAGCTGTTCTAGGAAGGACAGAAAGGAGAGGAGGAAGGGTTCTGGGTGGCTGCCAGGAATCCAGCTGCCTGAATACCAACCTTAGACACAAATCTCACAGCACACAGAACAACCCAGAAGCTCCAGGGTGAGACCTTGCATGAACTCAGTAACACCACAGCTTACAATAACACAGGTGCACTTACCTCTCAGGCAGAAAGTAAAACCTGTCACGTAAGAAAATGTTACATCTCTCAATCCACTGCAGTTCCTGCAAGGGTTTGAGAGGCAAATCTGGTTTCTTTGGGAAAGCCTCCTTCAGTGGGTAGGAATTGAAGTCAAAAAGGAAGATGGTGCTGTGAGTGGCTTTACTCTGGACCAATTCATCTGCCTGCTGGTGCTCAACTCCTAGACAGAGACAAGAGCAGTGAGCTACTACACCAGGGATCATCCAACAAGAACTGTCAAGGATCAGTGCACAGCTGAATGCATCCAGTGATGGTGTATCTGTGACCACCCCAAGGTGTCACTCACCTCGGAGCAACAAGCAGCAGCTCACACTATCCACTGTGAACACTGGCTGCCAGGGGGGTGCTACAGCATGAGAAGGTGGAGTGCAGAAGCAGTAAACAGTCTGTGATGTGTCAGTGTTCATCAGGGACACTGTGCCATCCCAGGAGAAGATCAGGACCTGAAGCAGCCAAATTGACAATTAAGTGTAAAAGAAGTGACAAACGTTTTCTGTAAGGGACTTGAGATGATATCCAGGACTTCACATCCCCAACTATATGATGCTGTTTTCTTTGCCTGCCCCATAGTCATAGGGTAACAGAGATGAAATATAGCCCTTGCAGGGAACTTGGACCAAGACTGCTGGAGGTTTAGATTGGAAAACAGGGCACATTAGAAATTAACTAGATCCAGCTTTCTGCATGGCTGCTATGGTGAGTGGCTTCTAGCCCTTTCCTCCCCATGCCTGCAAAGTTTCTGAGGCCACTTGTAAGGTCTGGTTGGACTTGTGTTTGTAACTTCTTCCCCAAGATGCCCTCTCATATTTGACCCTGATGCCTGAGGCTTCATGGCGGAACCCTCCCACCTTCCAGCTGGACCTGTCCATGTGTACCTCAGTGGCCAGTTAGGGGGAAAAAGTGCAAGGGGATAATGAGTAAGATCATGGAAGAGAAATCCTTTGAACATTACCAGCTACACAGAGACCTGTAACTGGTGCAGGAAGTATTCGCATCAAAAATATTTGGAGACTGGGAAAGAATATGAGGCAAGAATCATATCTGATTGCAGTGCTCATTATCTTCTAGGCACCCAGTTATTGTCCTTGCTGGAAACAAGATCCCAGCACAGCTGGACATGTGTTCCCACCCAGTTGTTTAGAGAGCTGGCAGTAATACTCACTGCACTGGGGAAGGCCAGGACAGGCATCACTGCACTGACAGTAAGATTTGGATTTTCAGGCCTGTAAAAGAGACACAGGTTTATGCTGCTGTTGCATGTACCTGGCACATACTGAGAGGCTGTGATAACAGTAGCAATTTGTGGCACACTGGCTGGCAAAAAGTCCTAGCCAGCCCCTTCCTTATAGACACAAAGCCTGTCTCCTCCTGGGCAGGAACCCCCGAGGCCCATACCTGTGCAAACCTGCCTAGGAACTGCATTGGAGATAAAAATCCCTGCCTGCCATGGAGGCATGAATCAGAATCTTCAGAGCAGCAGCTTCCCTCTTCCTCCTCAAACCAAGGGGATGAGTGAACACAAAAAATGATAGAAAGATGGCAAGAAATGTTTACTCTGACTTCTAAAGGGATAGTGTTCTGTTAAGGGAAGAAGAGGGATGAAAAAATTCCCCTGGGTACCCAGAAGAGACACAAATAGTTCAACATCAGCCCTGGAGCTATGCTAGAAGTATTTCTGTTCTGGTGCACAGAAGAACCCAGAAACACCCCTGATTCTGGCAAACCATTGGATTTTAGTACTAGCAAAACCACACTTGCTGCTGAGAGCAGCATGGCAGAGCCATGTGGGTAAGAACAGTAGGAAGTTCTCTACTCCACAGAAATCTGGGGCTCCCTGTTAGACTGGACCACTATAACCATGGCTTCTTTGGCTGGAGTCTACCTCACCTCTCTGCCAGGAGTGTGATGCTGGACTTGCCAGTTCTGGAGGCTTTCACCAAATAGAAAGAGCTGTCTGTACACAGCACTAGAAGCTGTATGATGGGATAGACGGGATCTGCACCACAATAGACAGGATCTGTACCACATGTCTCATCACTGGCAGCTGCAGAATCACACAGAAAGTGGACACTACGAATGAAACGTTCCTCCAGAATGGCAGTCACAGACATTGGGTATCCTGAGGAAAGAAGAAAGGGTACTGGTAATTTATCCAAGCAAAGCTTAGTTTGGAGTGTGGCATGCTCAGAGGGAGAACAAGCAGATGGCAGAAGATTCTTCTGCCAGGAGAGTCCCTGCTTCATGGCAGGATGACACTAGCACTGATGGCAGCCTGAACTGTGATGCCACAACAGTCTCAAAAATAACCTTAGAGTGCAGTGGCAAAGCAGTGACTGTCACTGTCTCACAGCCTCAGGGCAAGACTGATCAGTCGTTGCTTAGCTGCTCCAGCCCCTGCATTGCCCTGGATGGGGATGGCTCTGCAAGGGCCAGGGCAGTCATGCTGTGCTGGGAACTTCTGGCCAAGCATCCAATAGATGACTGAATCCAAACTATTTTCAGATTTCCTGGTAAACTCACCACTTGCCCTTCATTCACACCAAGTCTGAGCCTCAAACTCATAGGCAAAGTTGCAATTTATCCATAGTGATCCCAATATACAGTCCCAAAGGACAAGCTCACCTAGATGTTTATCCCAAATAGTTACTGTTGCATCTTCACCTGCCAGTGCCAGGTACCTGGAGCAGGAGCTGACAGCCGAGCATGCAATTGGAGCTGCACATGGCCACACAACATCAGGTTTCAGATCAGAATCTAAACAGAATGGCATGAAGAGAGACAACTGTAAGAAGGTGCAGAACATTTTCTTACATAGTATTAGCATCCATTTTCCCCATTTAACATGCACCATTCTACAGCCTCCTGCCAGGCTTCACTAAAAACACTCAGCCTGTGCAACACAGAGACCCACAATCCAAATGCCAGCCTAACCCACAAGATATGAGTCAGCTTTCTTCCCAATTCCTCATTTCCCTGAATCATGAAGACCTAGCAGAATGACAGCCCCTGGCCACAGAACACCCCCACTCCCCACAGAGTGCTCTGCTAGAGCAAGCAAAACTTTCTTACTGGCCTTCTCCTTGAGTGAATGGTTAAGTAAGTACAAGCAGAAGTTGTGGTTTCCATCCCAATGCACTCCGATGCCAACTGGAATATCTGGTACAGACAAGGGGAGGACAAAAAGAGAAGACTGGGGACAAAGAAAGGAACAATCCAGGACACCAAAATACCATTAGAAAGCTCTCATTAAAGGCTTCATGGTACTCCTGATAGAAATGCTGCTCACACAGAACAACCTCTCCCTTTGGTTTTTTGGTTTTTTTTGGTTGGTTGCTTGGTTGGTTGATTTGAGTTTTTTGGTTGGTTGGTTGGTTGGTTGGTTGGTTGGTTTTTTTGTGTGTGTGGTTTTTTTTAATCTTGACTATATGCCTCCATTTTCATTTTCTGGGGGGTTGTTTTGATTTGGGGTTTTTTTCAGGGGGAAGTGATGGGGTTTTTTTTTAATGAAGATACTTTTTTTTTTACTCTATGACAGTGACTGACTTATAAGTATTAGGGCTGACAGTTTTACCCAGGTTTATGTTCTTGGAGATGGAACTTACAGAGTGGATGCAAGCCAGGCCCACTGAACTCTCACTGGAGCTCAATGTCATGCAATGACTGTGCTTCACAGATTAAGAGCTTTTTGTCCATTTGGATTACCTGGCAGTACTTCCACTTCTGGTCCCACCAGAATCCGGCTAGGAAGGAGGAAATGAAAGGTAGCATATCTGAAAAAAAGGAAGAAATACATGTAAAAGAAAGGCTTTGATAAGTAGGCAGCACTATTACAAGATCTGGAACAGCTCCAGCCCCTTGCCCTGAAGCCTTGGGATGAAAGAAGCAAAGCTGAGACAGAGGCTTCCATCTACACAGCTCAGTGCCCTGTGTGGATTACTCATGGACTGAGTCCTGATTGGTGCTCTCACTCACCTGGGGATCTCCTCCTTGATCACACCCTCAGCCTCCAGATACTCCTGGTAAGTGCTACAGAAGATTGCTTCCTGCAGCTCCCACTGGGAATCCTTGATTAGGTGGTTATACCCCAAGCCAAGCATGCTGCCATCATCTACTTCCTTCAAGGCATCCAAAGGGCCTTTAAAACTAGTGCCTGGATTGGGAACACAAGGGGAAAAGGCACAGGCCTGGAGAAGCAGAAACCATGGAGCAAACACCATGGAGGCATTTGGGGGTGGCATGGTCTTGAAGCAGAAAACACTATCTTGTCTGGATCTTTCCACGTCACAAGTCCATTTTCCAGTATTTGAATGCAGGGATTAGGGCAAGACTTCTGAGGACCCCACTCACCTTGCCTTTCTGTGGCATTTTTCCAGCATAAAGTCTGTCCCCTCCTCATACTTGGCATTTTTTTATAAATCCAGGACTCATTTTTCTATAAATCCAGGACAGTGATGAACTAGGAGTGCTGCTAGATCTAGGAAGCAGCCTCCTCCCTCTCCAAAGACACTAAAGTCAAGGGTGTATGATACCCACTCTGAGACACTCTAAAGCATTTTGTGCTGGCAAAGGTGACATGTGAGATGGTCTGGGAGGAAGCAACTCCCACTACAGGATTATATATTACTAGAAAGACAGGTCAGGAAAGGAGCAGGGATGATGTTACTGAAGCTTTCTGACCTGTTCTGTATTTATAGGGGCCATGATTCCTTTGCCACCTCAAACAGGATGCAGGCTGCACATACAGAATCAGTCCTGACCTGTAATGGGTTTGGGTGGCCTCACTGTCAGCAGCAGCACTGGTGGATCCAGCTCTACATCAGCTTGGATTGCAGACACAGGAAGTTCCTGCAACAGAAAAGTGCCCACCTGAGAACTGTGTTGTGTGCAACACTGATGAGTTTTAACCTGTTCACAGGAATCAAATGCTTCCTTTGTGTATGCAGAGGTTGGCTGGCACTGTCTGGGAGATACTGGGTTTGGGCTCGTTCTACAGACCAAAACATAGAAGCTTGAGGGCGTCACTACTTTCTCAACTGAATTGCAAGGACGTCCTGCCCAGACTTCTGCCTTTGTGCCATCTCTCAATTATTCCTGTTGCAGCACAGGCCTGTGTGAGTCACAGCAATGCTCAGAAAACAAAGAGGGGGATAAAAAAAAAGGAATGAAAAGAAAAGGAAAAAAAAAAGAAAGGAAAAGGAAAAGGAAAAGGAAAAAAAAAAGAAAGGAAAAGGAAAAGGAAAAGGAAAAGGAAAAGGAAAAGGAAAAGGAAAAGGAAAAGGAAAAGGAAAAGGAAAAGGAAAAGGAAAAGGAAAAGGAAAAGGAAAAGGAAAAGACAAGCAGGACTAAAGGCTGAAGAGTATCTCCTGAAAGCAAGAACCAGATTTTACTTCACAGAGCCCAGGACTGGGGGAGGTCACACACATGCTTGGCTGGGAACAGAAAATTGTAACAGGGGGCCAACACCAGTGTGTGCCCACCACCACCACCACCCCACACACATTGACATTGGGCTAAACAGAAAAGGTCTGGCTTAACAATCAGCCACCATCTGAGAAGGAAGGGGAAGGAGCTTGGATAGTTTGCATAGAATCAGCAAAGAGAGAATGCTTGAGTGTTTGGTTTTGGCTTTGCTAAGTTAAGCAGGGTGTTTGCTCTGAGGACAAGGCTGAGAAGCAATTCCCTCTTAAATGTCCAGGAAAGTCTTTGCTGAAGGAAGAGGAAAGAGTTAGGAGGCTGCTATCACAGAGGGCTAGTTCAAGATGCTGGGCAGGAGGTGTCTGTCTGCTGAGAGGTGAAATCCAGCAGGGTGAAAGTGATAAAGGGGAGGGTTAAGCATTGACTCAGCATTTCAAACTCCCCATGACAGCTCAGGACTGAGGCCAGTGACCATCTCTGCAGAACTGTCTCCATGCAGCTCCTCAGTGTTCTGCCACAGAACCAGAGCTGACCGTGGTTGGTGCACACAGGTAGGTGAGGCTGTGACTCCACCAGGCCCTCTTGTATGTAATCTAAAACACAAACCCTGTTCAGGGCCAGACTCCCAAAAAGAGGCATCCTGCCTGATTCCCACTCCCCTTCACCTTCCCCCAGTAACATGAGGGAGAAGCCCTGTGGGAATACCCTTACACAGGGCCCCCTCAGATGGAACAATGCTGCTGAGAAATGAGCTGCCAGTTTCAGGGAGGGGCAGCAGGAACATTAACCCTGGGACCAGAGGAATCTCTTTGGAAAGCCTGTCTTGGGAGAGTAAAGATGTCCCAACAGCACAAAGGCCTTATGAAATGTGGGATGGGCAAATGGAGCAGCTGCAGAGACACACACATGTCATCCTCTTGGGCCAACAGGAGGGTTCAGGCTGTGTCTTGCTGTCACTATCTGCAGCAGCAAGGCTTGGGGGAAGACCTGTGGGCAAAAAGGTGTAAGAAAAAATAGCTCAGAGGGAGATGGAACTGTTTTGTACCTCAGATGAGCAGCTTGACCTCCTCTCACTACAAGCCAGCTGTTCTGCAGCTTCTGTGATCTTTTCCATCTCTGTCAGCCAGGATTCCTTAGGCAATTGGTAGATCTCCAGCCAAGCTTTTGTGCTGTCTGCATTGGGAAACCATGTTAAGCAACTGGAAATGAGGAGGAAAGGTTTTCAGGCAAGCAGCCTCTGTTATCTTTCATTCTTATGAAAAGATACATGTATTTTTTTAAACATAAAATCTCTGTGAACTCCATGCAGCCCACCTCTCCTCCCATTTAAGGTTTTATATGCTTGATTGAGACTGACATCTCAGTCTCCAGCTCAACTCCTCAAGGTCTCACATCCACAAAAGAAATTCCATGAAGCTACTCAGTAGCTTCTTGTAGCCTCTGAATAGTAGAGTAGAAAGTAGAAAGTGAGACATGGTAGTTCTCTGCTACATGTCTCATTCTCAGCATGTGTACAGGCAGATTCCACCAGACATTGGTCCAGAAAACCTGCCTGCCATGGATTCAGCTGCCGTGAAACAGAAGAATGTTGTAACAAGGAGTTTCTTGTAGTTTTTTTAGAGGTTCTCTATGCTCTCTGGCCTATATCTGCGAGCAAATTCTTCAGGCCTACATCTTTCCAGTGTAAAATTGAGCCATAGCAAACCAGAGGAAGAACTGAGTTTGGTACTTCTGGAGAGAGGGAAACCTGCTTTCATCGAGCCTCCTGAGAGCTGGGGACTGCACTGACCAGTTTCACACAGCTCATTTTTGGGATCAGAACTGATCCACACCAAGCATTTTGGAAGGGAGAGGGAGTGGCAGGAGCTGCTCTTTAACCTGGAGGAGGAACTGGGAGGGTACTCAGACCACTTCCAGCATTCTAAACCATTGCTGCTACCCCTCTGTTAGAACACAAGAGTCTCCAAACACAGTACTTGCCTTGCAGCAGGATTCCTGCATAATCACCTCCTGGGGACAGCACCGCCTCCACACAAGTGCTTCTCTGGCTGATGTCCTCCTGCCAAGGAAAAACAGGCTGGCATCAAAGCAAGATCACTGATTCAGAGAGCTCCTTGGCCTTACACAGTTTGCAACAGGCTGAAGGCCAGGCAGATTGTTGGAAGAACACAAATAAATATTGGGCAGCAGTCATGGAGCACTACTGCCTATGAATAAATTTCTGAGGGCAACTGGTACTCCTCATGATTGATTACTTCCCAGTCTGTGCCCAGTGTCTATGGTATTAGCTCAGTACTTACCACTTCATTCAGGATTTTAATGAGCAGGAAGCTTCCCCTGAGAAAGCAGAAGAGCCAGGCAAGCCCTGAAATAGAAATACAAAAGTAGCAGAAGGTGGGAGAGAAAAGTGAAGGAATGTTAGCCATGCTTTTGGGAGATGGCTGTTACAACTTGTGCAGGAGAGTGAACAGGATTACATTACTTCCTGGGCCCAAGGAACAATATCCCACTGTTTCCAGCACTAAACTTTTGCTGGCTTTCTTATGAGAGCACCAGTAAATATTTGATTGTGTACAGAGATGGATAAGCCAGTCTGAAAAGTATCTCCACCAGAACTGACAACTGAATTAACAAACTATTACACATGCAGGAACAGGTCACAGACAGGAGGTCATACTGAGCAATAGTTCTTTCTGCCCAGCCCAAGATGCTCCTAAACTTTACTGTGCTTCACCCTCAGTTCTGCACTTGCCTCTGCTGCACCAGCAAGGCCACCAAACCCACACCCTCTGCTAATCACAAGGCCCTAAGGCCACTCTGTCACCCTGCAATCTGTGAGCTGTCCAACACCCTCTCTGCAGGGCTTTCTAGGAAACTTCTCAGCCACCCTAATGTTCCTCCTGATCTAGCAATATTCTGTAGCACAGCTGCCAATTCAGCTCCAGAGCACAGTTAATCCCCAGCTAGGGAAAGAAAATCCACATCACACTAACCCATTTCATCCACAGCAAGTAGGACATGGCACTCGCTCCCCAAATCTGAGGGATGGATGGCACAGATCTCTGTCTTGGCTACATTCCAAGCACCGACAACCTTGAAGTCACGTGTGTTGAAGGCAGACAGACCCATAGACAGACCAACAAATATGTATTTTCCAGACACTGCAAGACAATTGGCTCTTTCAGTTACCTACCAAAAAAGGGAAAATATGAGTGTACCCAACTGCCTTCTACAGCAGGGTACATCAGCCATACTAATGATATATTCCCAGCCTTTTCACCAGAAGATGCTGATTTATTCTGCAAGGGGAAAATTTTGACACATTCTTTCTCCACAACAGCAGGGGAGGGTCTGTCATCGCTGACATGGAGACTGGTCTGCGTTAGGAATGAGAAAGTTTTTGCCTACCTTTCCCCTTCCCATAAACAGAAGGGGGTTTCAAGGCCAAGAACTCAGGAGCATTCAGCCTTCCATTCCAGTGCAGAGCTGAACTCCTCCAGGCAATCACAGAACACCAGAAGACACCAGAGTATCCTCCTGGACACCCCCACATAATAATGGGGAAAGCAGCACAGTCGTTCTGCTCACGGTGCTCCCATTGGAGCACTCACCATAACACAGAGCTGAGCTTGCCCACTAGTGTGCTACTGACTAATTACCTTTTCCCAGCAAACAAGGGTGGAGACAGCCTGGGAAGCAGAAATTGAATTTAGTGTTTAATACCTGCTTCTCTCTTTTCAGAGAGGTGTGATAGTTGAGTGGGAAGCAGAACCTGTCAGACAAGCTTAGAAGCTGCAGGCTTTTAAACTGAACCAGTGAGATGGTGGTGCATTCTGAGGAAGGTCAGGAACAGAGGAATGACAAAATCTGCTATGGTGGTTAATGCTGTCTCTGCTGGGAGAGACTCTGTACCTGGAATTCAGCTGTAGGAAAGCATTTCTTTGGCTGGACCTTTAATTTTTGTGCTTCTTGGAGCATCTCCCTTCTTTCAATGATTTCCATAGCACCCTCAAAAACCTGCATCACCAGTTTGTTGATCATCCTGAAGGGCTGCGGCAGCACATCACACTTTCGATCAGAATCCAGCAGGAAGAAATCTTCCTCCTCTTCCTTTTGCCAATCCTTTTCAGATGATGGGGGAATCTCCAGGGGATGCTTCCGGGTGTTCACCGCCATGGTTCTCCTTTTCCAGAGGCAAAGCACACGACGGATGCAGGAATCACCCTGGATGCAGAAGAACAAAGAGTCCTTCAATACTTTATTTCATGAGGTAATGGGGAAAAGATGATTAATGATGTCTAAGGGGGGTTCCCTTCTGTATTGATAGCCAGAGCAACCCTGTTCTGTACAGCTAATTTCTCCTTGTATCACCTCTGTTTCCCGGGGGTGTTGTCCTGCTCTGGGGATCTCAGCCACACAGGGGTCTGCAGGCTGCCCACAGGTAAAGAGCCCAAAAACTTTGTCAGGAACTTGTGTAAGAATTATGACAAAACATTCAAAAATATTAGCTTGTTCTTCGTTAATGGACTTATTCGGCCTGAATAAAATCCCAACGATTAACTTTGAGAGTGGGTTTTATACTGGAAGTTTTATACTTCATTTCCAAGACGTTCTCCAAGCTGGTTTCGGGCGGGGCCGTGCTCACGCGGGCGCACCACACCGCCGTCACCCCTCACCGCGGCCTGACCTCGGAGCGGGCCGAGGACCGTACCGTGCTCCTCCGGCTTTCCCGGGAGGATCCGCCGCAGGTCAGCCGCCAGCTCCCGGGAGGGGGAAGCCTTTAGGGGTGACACCGCCACTGCTCCGTCGTTGACGGTTGCCGTGGTAACGGCACGTCGGTGCCGCAGCCCGGCCGTGAACGCGGCGCGCAGAGGAGCGTTCCGGGGAGGGGCGGGGCCCCAGCCCAGCGGGGCGGAGCGGCCGCGGTCCCCCCGCTGTTCCCGCGGTGCTGCCGAGCCATGGAGGGCTTCGTGGACTTCACCAACCGCTGCCAGGGCCGCGACCAGCTCTTCCGGTGAGTGTGGGTGCAGGCGTCCTCCCCGGGACCCCGCAGCGCCGAGCCGGGGCCCGTCAGCGGCTCTGCGCCCATGCCCGTCCCGCCGGGCCCGCACCCAGCCCGGCCCTGGCACGGGCCAGGGGCACCTTCCGCTCCAGGGATGGTGCCGGACTCTCCTCCGTGGTGCCCAGCGACAGGACGAGGAGCAATGGCCGTAAACTAAAACACAAGAAGTTTCACCTCAGCGTGAGGAAGAACTTCTTTGCATTGCGAGTGGCAGAGCACTGGAGCAGCTGCCCAGGGAGGTCCTGGAATCTCCCTCTTTGGAGACATTCCAAGCCCACCTGGACATGTTCCTGTTTCACCTGCTCCAGGTGATCCTGCCCTGACAGTGGGGTTGTACTGTATGGGCTCCTTCCAACCCTGACAATTCCGATTTTGTGAAATAAACCTGTCCTGCTGCTGCCATCCTGTGATTGTCGGTGTCTCACCTGTGTCCCCCTTCCTCGTTTTTTCCCTTCCAGAGCCACTCAGTACACATGCATGTTGCTTAGCTATTTAATAGAGAATAAAGGCGATAAAAAGAAGCTGGTAATGAAACTCAAGCAGTTGGAATCTAGCATGAGCTCTGGCCGGAAAAGTAAGTACCTGGTGTCTAGAGGGATAAGACCTTCTTCACTTGCTCCTTCCAGTAAAACAGCTCCTGGCCTTCTGTTTCCTGTAGTTAACCTACCTGGAGCCACAAAACCTCTTTTAATATATTTACAAAACTGTCAATAGACCTTATCCCTGCCATGGCTTGCCAGGCTAGGTAGGGCCAAATAGACTTTTTTTACTTCCTCAGCCTCCTCTCCATTTAGACAATCAGAATTACCACTGGTGAGAGGAATAAGTTAACAGTCAATTACTCCTGTAGAGGCCAAAATAACACCTCTGTTCAAGGACAGACCAGCGTTATGGGTAAGGCTGGCTCACTGTGTGCTCATTAGTCCTTCCAGCTGATGAGTTGAGACAGCCCAGTGTTTAAAGATCATCACCCCACAAAATCACCTCTGAAGGACCATCCTTCAATGTGGCTTTTATATCCTACTTAACATATTCATTTTCTTTAGCATTTATACCCTACTAAATCACATACCCTTCCATGCTTCTGGCACAGCCTGACCATTTGCATCACTCCATTTTGTGTCAGGGTTGCTTCCACGATGGTTGCTCTGTGACTATGTGTGTATCACTTGTTTTCAGCTTGATCTTCCACCCACTTGTCAATTGCTCAATCCTGGAACAACTGCAACATATTAGACAAATATTCTAGTCGGTTGTATTGCCATGGATGCATTTATTATTCCATTAGCTTCAGAGTTATGGTAATTTCTAGTGGGCAGGCCAGTTGGTTTATCAGCATAGCTATAATTCTCGTGCTTCTGCTAAATAAATCACTAATAGACATCAGGCCTAAATTCAGGGCTCTTGTAGTTCCACCAGGCTTGGGTGCTCTCAACATCTGTCACTGTGACAAGGCAGCAGGGTGTTAAAAGTGTTTTGAATGATATTGTATTAACATTCAGGAGCCAAAACCCCAAACAGTGCAGCAGGTGAAATCAGATTTGCCATATGTTGTAGCTTGACATGGAATCCATTGTTCCACACAGTTTGCAGGGAGCTATATGTCCCTCTGACAGACTCATGGCTGAGGAGAGACTTTGGTGTCCATGCTCAGCAGGTAAATCACCAGCTTTCACAGGCACATAGGAAACTTGTATCTCATGGTTGCAAAAGGATTAATGCAGTAACATCTGTCCACACAGTGAGGTAAAATCCAGTGAAACGGACAGCTGAATTTAGAGGCTCTGTTTGTGTTCTATATTTGCTGGCACTGACTCCTGCGGAGCTGAGGGTGATACTGGTCCAGAGGGCCCCCAAGTGCAAGAACAAGGTGGCAAGAGAGGCTTCAAGTCCTGGCTAATGACCAAACGTGTGTGTATGTCCTGGGCTGTTGATGTTTACACAGAACGGAGGTGTTTACACCCCTTTCCTCACTAATTCTAGGAAGTGCTTAATCATATAAACGCCCAAAGCCCTCCAGGTTTTGTAAAAGTACACAGTGGACAGTGGCAGGCCGAGTTCTGCTTGAGGCCGGGCCGTGCTAACCTTTGTGGGGTTTCTTGCAGTGTTCAGACTGGGCAACATGGTGCACGCCTTGGTGGCAGCCCGGAGAAGTGCAGAGCTGCCCGAGGTGGTTCCTCGCCTGTGCCTCACAGCCTCCCACCTGAGCCGGGCCCTGTACTTCGTGTGCGACGCCGTGCTGTGGCTGAGGAGCGTCGGGCTCCAGCCCCACATCGACAGACCCAAGTGGCACCACTGGGCTACCAAGTGCTACTACTGCTCGCTCCTGCTCAATCTGGCCAGGGACTGGTATGAGATCTCCTGGAGGCTGGAACAAGCTGCACTGGAAGAAAAGACAAAGGAGAATTGCTTCTGGCCGAAACACAGCGATGAACTAAATGGTGTGAAAAGTGATGGTTTGCACAGTTTTTTCCGCCAGCTCTTTCATATACTGAAAAGGAATCCTCCTTTGCTGCTGGATTTGGTGAAGAACCTCTGTGATCTCTCAGGCCCTCTGGATACGCTGGGGATCTACAAGACCAACCCAGGAGTGATTGGTTTCTGTGGCCTCCTCTCCTCCCTGGTGGGGATTCTTACATTAGCAAGCCCACATCTGAAGCTCAAACAGTGACATGAAAGTAGCTGCATAGTGTGAGGCTGCAGCTTTGATCCTCTGATAGATTTTTATCTTCGTATGGCACTTTCAAATGAACATGTCTTAAAATAACCTCAAGATTAATTTTGTCCTCTGAATAATTGAATTCTGCCCTTTTTCCTTCCCTGTGCCTTTGCAGATGAGTTTGGTGCCGTGACACACTCCCTGCTGGAGTGGAGAGAGGAAAAGGCCGAGCAATATTTCACAAACAGAAAGAGGACTTGGAACTTGGCTGCTAGATGAAAATATTCCTTTATTTTAATACAGGGTTGTGAAATAGGTGCATAGGCAACTGTAATAGCTATATGATTCATGGCTACACTAATCATGTTTACACTGGAAAGTTTCACTAATTCAGTAGTCCAAGGTCGCTACAGTCAGATTATCTAGAGTGGGCTGAGACAGGTTAGGAGCTGCAGTTAGAACAGCCTGAAGTCAGGGATGAGTGTTCTGATGGGTTTGGGTTGATGGATGCTGTGTCTTGCAGGTACTGAGTACACTGTGAAGGTACCTGGAAATGGTGTCTGTGGTGTGTGCACTGGTGATGCTGGAGCTGCAGTCTAGTGAGTGCCAACTCCTCTCCCAAGAAATCTGCACTTTCTTTGTTTCCTCTGATACTGTGAGCCAAGGACTGTTGGCCAGTGACTCTGACTGCTCCAGCAGGCCACAGCTGAGGGCTTTGGTGCAGGACAGCACATTAGCTCCCAAACCCCTGTAATTGCAAGCACAACTATTTTCCATTAATGATATTGTGATAAGGAGCTTGTTCTTCTCTTTTAATTTTACATGAAAAATTCCAGTATAATAACGTGGTTGGAACATGCAGTTAAGGAGAGAAGCCTGGCTCAGAGCTTGTTGAGTCAGAAAAACTGCAAGGACACGTTTCTAGTTGTGTAAGCTCCAGGAGGGAAGACAATGGAGTTGGTCATGATAATATCAGAATCCTGTGTGAGAAGAAAGCTTTTTACTGGATTTAGGCATTCATAGTTTAGACTTTCCTGTTTGGTGCTCCCTATCCTCTCTGCTCATGACCTCGTGATTGCTTGTGTGTTCACTTGCTGGCTGAATGGGTTCAACCATTTGAAAATGCCTCATGTTTGCCTTGCAACTGTGTTATTGTTTATCACTGACCTCACTGGCAGTGATGGCTGGCAGTGTAACTGTGTTGAAAGAGAAATGCTGTGTCCAGCTGGCTAGCATGGCAGTTTTTGCTGCTCCTGACTTTGCAGAGTACCAGTTTGACACCATCTGAGATAAAACTGCACATTATATAGGAGATAAATTTAACATTTTTCTTCATCAGAGTGAGGCTGTGTGTTCTGCTGCTTCCTGGTGTAAGAAGTCCTTGTTTAATCTGTCAAGGAGATGTGAACAAACTACTATAACCAAGGTGTTCTCTTATTATTTCTGATGCTATCTAAAAGCAGAAAATTAAAAGGTGTGGGTCTCCTTTATTAATAAGCAAAATATGTGGAATTAAGTAGGCAGATGAGGCAGTGCTCCAGTTTACCTGAAGTTGTGGTTGGGCTTGGAATTACTTCCAGTGTGAATACAAAGTGATAGCCTGCCAACAAAGTGTTTGAAAAGAAAGAGGTTGCTGGACAGGGGAATTAAGTGTGTTTGAAGACCAGATGTGGCCTTCATCAGCTCTTCTTCTTAATATGGAAATGTGTAGCACTAAAAGTAGAGCATATTGGCAGTTGAGGCCAAAATGGAGCATTGTGTGTGGGATATATATGTTGGGCTATATTCTAGGCTTCCTCTCCTTTATAACAGTGGAATTTTTTTGTTTCTTTCTCCATTGGTCTTTCATCTCCTGGCTATGTAGAATCCATCCCTACCTTGGTCAGAGTTGGTCATTGTCACAGTGTGTAGCAACCCCCGGAAGAAAGGAAGAGGAGTCTTGATTATCTGACAGTGGAGGTTTGACCAGTTTTTGTCTACAGAATTCCATTTTATTGCTAAAAATGTGTTTTCAGTCTCAGTCGGGGGAGCTCTCAGATGCAAAATACTTCACAAAATACTTCCACTGGTTTGCCAACTGCTTTCTCTTTCTCTCTTACACTTTTCAGGGAAAGTCATTGACAGAGTGGTTTAGCCCAATCTCCATCTCCCTGTGCCCTGCAGGCAAACACTGCAAAGCTCTGAGCCGGGCTTTGATGTTTCTCCAATAGTGCCTGGTGTGGATTAGCATGTGCAGCCTTATTGAGGGAAATGGGGTGTGAATTTTCAGCCTGTCTCAGCTCTGCCTGTCCCATTCTGCATTATGTGGGCTGGAACACATGGGAGTACCTTTGTTTGCTGGATATTAAGCACTAATATTTGCTTCTGCTCCCCAGGTGGAAGCTGGTGATTTAAGGTACCTTAATGTAGTGTGACTGAAGCGGTAGGATTGTGATCATTTGGAGAAAATCCTTTTAGTGCCTTTTTTGTATCTGTTTCTAATATAGCAGTTGGAATAAGAACAAGATGTTTGAACATAAGCAATAAATTGTAATGAGTGTGACACTATGTCTGTGTATAACTTGGAAGGTGGTGTGAGGAGATGCTGAAGGAGGGAGGATTCCTCCCACATCTGAATGTTATAAGGGGTGGCACTTTAAAGAGATATTGCCTGTGATTGGGTTCTAGAGCTTTCCTTTTGCAGTAGCCAACTGGCAGCTAAATTCATCCAGCTAATTTAGAGCCACAATTTCAGCTGCAAAAATATTAAGAAATACATGAGTATCAGGTGAAACTGCATGCACTGAATGCATGCATGAATGCATTCAGTCTTAGAATGCACTGAAACAAGGTGGTGTTTTGGGAATTGCCATCAGCTGCCTTTGAGCACCAGCAGTGAGGGCTGGAGCCTTATGGCCCATGTAGGCACAGCTGGGTGAAAGAGACAGGGACACCTGCATTTCAGTATCTTATAAACAGCTTTTAATTTGGGTGGTCGTAGTTTAAGGACAAATGCCAGTTCAGGGAGGGAACAAAGGGCAACATCTCAGGCAGAGGTGGCAAGGGATGGAGCCAAGATAACCATTAAACTGAGCTCACTGTTGGCTCCTACCCCCTGCAGTGAGGGTCTTGCAAACTTGGAAGGTCCAAAATGTCAGCTCCTGACCAATGTATAAAGCATGGCATTCAGGAATGCTTTAGCAAGAGTTTCCTTCTGGATTAGTGGCCTCATGCTCATTTTGTAATGGAAACAGTAGGAGAGTGATCATCTCTTCTGCTTACAGACAAGGCCTTCCTAACATTAACACTGCTTGGCATGACATTTCAAGGAATATGTGAGCCATTGGGTATTCCCAGGTGAGCGTCAAGAGCAGTCAAATGCTAGAAACCAACATCTCCAGGGAGATACCAAATAAACCAGTTCTGTAGAGGAAGTGTGACTGGGGCAGGGTGTGAGTAGTCTTCCAAGTGTCTAAAAGCTTTTCTGCCAAGAGCAAGACAAGAAATTGGTCTCTAAATCCAGGAGATAATACTTTAATATTGCCACAAATAATTAAATTACACCTTTTTCTTAACTGAAAGTAAAATAAAAATCTAAATAGATTGCCCAGGAGGGCAGTCCTTAAAAAGAAACTGGGCAGATGTCTGTCAGCAGTTGGTTATGGGGCTGCTGATCCTACACAGAAATGAATCAGATACCCCTCCAGCCCCTTCCCAGACCAAAGTGTAAAGGTGCCTTGCAGGGCTTTGGGGATCTGGCTCATCTCCTCACCGTGGTTTTTTAATGAGTACTCAGCAAACTGCAGAGACAGGGGTGTGAAACTGCTTCCCTGCACCCTGTGGATCTGGTGAGTTCTAAACATTGCCTGCAGGAGCACAGGAAGTGTTTCTGGTGCAAGCTGGAGTGCTGGGGCAGGGAAGCTGTGGTACCTTTGCCCTGCAGAGCCAGGGCTGGCACAGCCTTTGCTCCAGAGGAAGGGGAGGGGATGAGCACAGGCATTAGTAGGGCAAAGGCTGTGTTGGCTCCTGACTCCAGCCAAGGCAGAGAGGAGGCTGCTATGCCCTCTGCACTTTTCACTATGCCAGCAGGGCTGGAAAAAGTCTCAGTGCCAAGAAAGCAAACTTTCAAGCAGGCTCATACCCTTTGTCCCTCAGTCTCAAGTGCAATGAGTGACCCCAACACCAGCTGGAGGCAGCCCAGCACATTCATGTGCCTCTGTACCCGGCCAGCAAGGCAGGCACAGCCCTGGCCTGGGAGTGGACTCTGGGCTCTTTGGGAAGGGAGTATTTTCTTTCTAACTGGGGCTTTCCCATGCCCCATGTACGAGCAGGGCAGCCACAAGCAGGGAGCCATGGAGCCGTGTTGGGTGCTCACCTCCACATCCTGAATGGGAGTTCTGGCTAGCTGTGGGCATTGTGAGCCATGTTCTAAGGGGCTCCCTGCCTTGCCAGCTGATCCAGGACACACAGCAGCCCTGGACCACTCATCTGCACTGATCTCCCTGATTATTGCCTTGTCCTCTGGCATTTGTCCTCTTTCCACCACATCGTCCCCATCTCATCAGTGTGGCTCATCTGTAGTCAATAACCAAGACTTGGCATAGCCCCATACAGGTGGTGTGGTCTTCTTTTCAATCAGTGCCACAAATGGATTAGCTAATGATGGTGTGAGTCCTCAGTGTGCCTCCTGTGCATCCAGGCCATGGAAGAGCAGCATTTTAGTGAGAGCATTGCTGGCTGGTCAAGGAGGGCAGATATTCCTCTACAGAGCATTGTGAAGCCACATTTGGGGAACCATGTCTTGTTTTGGTCCCACCATCACAGGAGACATCTTGAATAGTCTGTCAGAAGATCACTGAGAGGGTAAGGCATTCAGGGGTGTGGAACACAGGCTACACCAGCAACAACTGGGACACAAAGTTTGCTCAGAGGTGCACAAAGCAAGGATGGGAGATGCCAGGTACAACAAAGAAAATTCCAGCTGGGCATTGGGAAAAAATAGTTTAATCATTAGTATGGTTAGCACAGGAACTGGGCCCCAGAGAGAGGAGAATCTTCTCCCTGAAAGTTTTTAAGACTGGACAAGACCTAGAGCAGCCTGATCTGGCTTTGAGGGTAGCCCTGTTTTGAGCAAGAATTAAATGAGGTGATCTTCAGAGATCACTTCCAAATTGATCTTTTTCTCCATCTACCCCAAATGCCTAAAGCTTTCCTAATGTAGTGTCTGCCCTGACCCTCAGCTCACTAAAAAGCCTCATGAATCATGTTAGAAATTGCAGACCTGGCCAAACCAGATTGTTTCAAGTAGAATATGTCCCCCCACATCTGCCTTCTGCTCCTTGTGCTTAGTAAACTCTCCTGGGAGAAGCCATGTTCTTGGTCTGTGTTAGGTTTCCCAGCAGAAATGAGGCATATCAGGGCTTACAGAAATACAGGAAGGTTTTAATCTCTTAGGAAACTTTGCCTGACAATTCAACTTCTCCTTGTCTGCTCATGATCTGTTGTTTTCGAGGTGGTGAGGTCCCAGGGCAACTTCTCATCGTCTGTGGAAGGAGAGGTGATAAACCCCCGAACATTTCATCTGTACTGCAGCTTCTGGACTCTGCAGGGAAGGCGACAAAGGGGATTTTCTGCCGTCATCTGTTCCCAATTACGGTGGTTTCAGGGAGCTCCTTGGCCTGTTTCCACCGCAATCCTCCTGAGCCCACGCAACTGGGAGGTGGGGCCTCGTGGTGGTGGTAGTGGCCAGAGCACGGTGCATCAGCCTCACAGCACCCGGGTGAAGGGACAGTGCAGACACCACTCTCTGCTCCTGCTCTGCTGGGGACAGGCTGGCCCTCGGTGAGTAGCCTGTGCCCACTGGGTGCTCCAGGACAGCTTCAGTGGGACCAGGGAGTCAGAGTAGGGATTCTCTCTAGATTTCCAGAATTTCATCTGCTGCTCAGCAATAGGGGTCTATGCTGGGGTTGAAGCTGTGTTTTCACAAGGATGAGTGTTGGCATTATGAGCAGCAGATATATGTGAGGGGAATGCTGACCTCACCTGGATATCTTACCATATCCCTACCTACTGCTCTTCTACCTGCTCCTGTCCTACCTTCTTACCCCTTCTCAGCCAGCATCTATTCTCATGCACATCTGTTAGCATCCTGGTTACTCTGAGTTCACTTTGCCAGCATACTTTATCCTGCCCTTACCATAACTTCTCTAAACTAGATGCCGCTCAAGTAACTTTTTGTATCTTTGGGTGTTAAGGTACATGAGCAGGGCAGGGCTGAACGGAGGTTTTGATTTTACAGTTTAACTGGTAAAAAGTCAAGCATCGGGCAATGCCACATCCATTGCACCCGTGGGAGGTGTGTGTCAGCCCAGTTGCTGTGCATGGGAGGTGCAGGAGTGAGGGGGAGCCCAAGCCCAGCCCTGCTTTCAGGCAGAGTCTGTGGTTCCCAACTTTGCTTTGCAGGTGGATGTGCCACAATGACAGTGAAGAAGACTCAGGCTGTGCAGGATGGAAGTGCCAAGGTGGGTGCAGGGAAGGGGAGAGAGAAAAGGGCAGAGATGTGCTAAGGGGGACAGGTAGTGTGTATTGACTGCTGGATGAATACCAGCCACACCTCACACTGTCTCAGATGTTCCCATGTTCTCTTTATATGGATTTCTACCAGCAGTAGTATAGAGCATCATCAAAGGGAAAGGATACACCTTTATGCTTGCTTGAAATTGAATAGTTCAGATTCAAAAAAGTAAACCTTGAGCTGATGCAAGCACTAAGTGATGGCTGCCAACTGCGCCTGTCCTTCATCTGTGCCCCATTTAGTCCCCAGACCTCCAACAGTCATGGAGATTTCCACAGGGTGGCAAGCCAGAGGGAGCACCTAAAGAGTTGGGCTTGGGACATTGGAGGAGCAGGGACAGTCCCCCTTGGACACTGCCTGGGGTGTCCCTGCTCTCTCAGTGGCAGCAGCCAGCCTACTTGTCCTTACTCAGCATACCTGGGAGACCCTCAGTGGGGCTTAAGAAATGGCTTCTTCCTCTTCTTGTACAAGCCGAGGTCCTCTGATCAATGCAATCCACCAAGAGCCACTGGTGTGTGGGCAATGGGGCATTCCGCAGGGAAGGGCTGCTGGCTCAGCTACATCCATCTGCCACGCACAGGAGAACGTGCTGCAGAGGGTCCTGCAGCTGCCCGTGGTGAGCTCGACCTGCGAGACGCTGCAGCGCAAGTACAGCAGCACCAAGGAGTCACACCCGCTGATGGCCTCGGTGTGCGAGGTGTACGAGCGGGGCGTGCAGGGCGCCGGTGCCCTGGCTATGTGGGGCATGGAGCCCGTGGTGCGCCGGCTGGAGCCGCAGTGTGAGTGCATGTGCTGGGGGGGACGTGGCAGGGGGACCCACCAGAGCCTCCCCTGGTGGGATGGCACTGGCACAAGCACGTGCCTGGCACAGCCCAGGCGCTTTTCTTACCGTGCTTTTGCCCGAGGCAGTTGCTGTGGCCAATAACCTGGCTTGCCGTGGCTTGGATCACCTAGAGGAGAAGATCCCTGCCCTGCAGTACCCCGTCGACAAGGTAAGTCACAGGCAGGACAATGTGGAATCCCCCAGCCCCTCTGGAGAGCCCATAGTACATCTCCTCTAGCCTTGTTTCTGGATGGTGACAGTCTGCTGGCTGGGAAACAAGGCAGCATCTCCAAAGAGGGCTCCTCCAAGGGCTTCTGCAGCCTAAACGATGGTTAGGGTGCCCGGATATAAGTCAGCAATGTCCTGTGTCCCATCTCTGCTGGCTACCTCCAGCCCAGGCTGGAGAGAGTTGTTATGCCCCTCTTGGAGCTGTTTACTGACATGGACGTTGCTGGGGTCCCTGCAGTCCCTCTGGCTGTCCCATGCCACCCCAAGCACACCAGTAGGGCTGTTCTCCATCTCTCTGGCCACAGCTCGCATCTGAACTGAAGGACACCATCTCCTGCCCCCTGCAAAGTGCCAAAAGCACCATTGGCAGCTCCGTGGATAAGATCAGGGAGCTGGCAGCGGAGGGCTATGAGGCCACCAAGAGCACAGTGGAAACAACCGCCAAGTACACAAGGAAAAACTCAGTGACCCAGATGGCAGCCGCGGGGGTTGACACAGCCCTGGGAGGGCTGGAGAAGCTGATGGAATACCTGCTGCCAGAGGAGGATGAAGAAGCAGGTAGTCCTGATGCCCAAATGCCCTCTGAGGGAGTCTGGTGACAACTGGCTGGGTGGCTCCTCAGTTGTGGGGTGCATGGGGCAGGAGGCAGCCCGTGGATTTTGGCATAAGGCTGCCTAGGAGATTTGTCCCACCAGAATGTAACCCTCCCACCCTTCTTCTGCCTGTACTCTTCTGCCTTTAGATAAGAAGCCCAAAAAGAAACATCTATCAACACCAAAGGCCTCCCAGCAGCAGCCCAGCACTACCGCCACTAACACCACTCCCAGTGCTCCCAGCACTCCCAGAGCTCCTAGCACTTCTAGTGTCACCAGGGCTCCCAGCACACCCAGCACTCCCAGTGCTCCCAGCACCCTGGGCCGGATTGGTGCTTTGGTCAGCACTGTGTCCCACCGCGCTTACCAGCAAACCACCCAAAGCCTCCAGCGTGCCAAAACCAAAGGGCAGGAGCTGGCCTCCTGGATCCCCATCCTGGTGAGTTCCAGAAGCCATCTGCTGGGCTCCTGCTCCCCCATATCCTCTTTTGAGTTGATTTTGCTTTCAGACAGGACATTTCAGGCTCCTTGGAGCAAATCTGAGCGGAGTACATTCCCCCTGCTCAGCAGGACAAGCTGGGGCTGGCGGTTTCTGTGTGATGTTCACACATAACCATGTACCACATCAGTGGGACAAGTTATTTTTAGCTGGCTCCCAGTGTGTAACTGTTGATTTATGGCCTTGCCATAACATCCTTCCTAAAGCAAAAAGGCCCTGTGGAGATCCAGAGGGGATGTGGAAAAGGAGTTGCTTCTCCTACCCCATGCTGCAGCAGAAATATCTTCCCTGGCCTGTGCCAAAACCCCAGAACTCCCATCTGCCCTCAGTATTTCTCCCCAGATGCACAAATGAACTCCCTACTCCCTGTGCACCCCTGTGAAATCCTCGGGCTAAACAGGATGGAGTGGATGGGACCAGCCAGCTCCCTCTGAGTGGTGTCTTTTTGCTCCCCTTCCAGGGAAGCCTGGCCAAGCCGAGTGCCCCTGTGGCCCCTCAGCCCCGCAGTGATGGGCAGGGCAGTGCAGGTTGGCCGACCGGGCGCCAGAGCAAGGCACCGGAGCAGAAGCAGGAGAAGGCAGGGAAGAAAGACACCAGCCACGCCAAGGTATGGAGAAAAGCAGAGCAGTGAATTCTCCAAAGCATCCTCTTACCCATGGAGGCTGTTCCTCCACACCCCTGGGGATCAGGCCCCTATCCCTGTTCAATCCTGAACTGTAGTTTGGAGGATGCAGGAGGGGGTTGGCAGTGGGGCAGCCCCAGGAGTCCCCTTCCAATTCCCCCCTTAAGCTGGGGGCTGTGGCCATCCTCTGTGCCAGGCAAAGTCACCCTGGCTTGTATGTTCAAAACTCCTTTGGAGCTGGGGGATGTCGGCACTGAACTCTCTATTGAACCTCTGAACACCCCTGAAAAATCCCCAGCAGCGAGGGGTGGTGTGAACCGGTGGGGCTGGGAACAGTTTCCAGCATCGCTCCGCTGGGACCTGGGGACGGGAAGCAGCAGGTTGGGGTCAGTGCCCTTTGCCTCTGCCTGCAGCGGAAACACAGCCTCGAGCAGAGGGTCCCCCGGGGCTTGGAGTGGGGAGAGCTGGCAGGGACAGGGAGACACCCTGCTGCAAAGAGCTGCGGTGCCTTTTGCAGAGCAGCAAGATGAACTCTCTCAGGCTTAGAGCTGCAAAGGGGATGGGGAAACCGGGGCCAGCCCTGTCCTGCCTGGAGGGGCCAGTGGGGCAGAGGGCCTGGCCAGGAGCTGAGCTGGTTTCTCCGGGCAGGCGGGACAGGACCCTGGGCTCGTGAGCAGCATGGCTCACAACCTGCAAACCGCCTGTGCCTCCGGCATCTCCAGTGTGAAGAAGGTCCCGGCCGTGGCCTGGGATGCAGCAGAGGGCTTGATCCTCTTCACCCCGCGCAGACTGTCCAGGGCCATGGAGACAGTGGATGCTCTCGGGGGGACCCTCGTCAGTGCCCCTAAGCATCTGCTGGGCACCCTGTACAGCTATGTGCCGGTGAGTTTGCCCCCAGCCAGGCCCTGTCCATCTCCAGCAAACCCCATTTTGCTGAATCTTCTGCCACAAATACCCTATGGCTGCAGGCAAAGTCAGGGGGTACCAGACTGGGGAGCTGGGGTGCCATGAAGACACCACAGTGCCACCCTCCTCTTGAGCATCTCTGAAGCTATGACAGCGAGTCCCCCAATAAAACAAATGGGTCAGACAGTGGTGACACCCTCACACAGTTCATGCCCAAGCCAAGGTGTCACCACATTCCTGGGAAGGTGGAAGTTCTGGCTGAGACCCTGTTCTCTCTCCTTTACCTCAGCCCATTGCTCCCCTGGGAGCATTTCTCCACCACAGCTGCTCAAGAACTACAAACCACCCACTCCCCTCCACTCTGGGGGCAAATGAGCTTCTCCTAAGGTTGTCCTAGTTTAGGGAGCAGCTGTGTAGCACAGGTGGAGCAGGGCTGGCAGGTGGGTACAACCTGGCTGGGTGCTCACCCCATCTCTCAGCTCCGCAGGCAGTCAGTGAAGGAAGAAGAATCATCCAGGGGCAGCAAGACTGACATGGAGAAGAAAGAGAAGAAGGAGGAAGAGGAGGAGACCAAGCCTGCTGCTGCCTCCACTGAGGAGAAATCCCAGCTGAGGAGTGACTGGAGGCAGTACCGTGGCCATCACCCCCTGTCCTTCCTGGGGCTCGAGGATCCCCTCTTCCTGCGGCACAACTACTACCGCAGCCCTGCCTTCGACCCCGACTACCCATTCCCACGGAAATCCGCCTTCTCCCCCTACAACAGGCGGGTGAGCGAGGGCTCCTACCGCTTCAGCCCCGAGTCCATGTACAGCCGGGCCTACTATGGCAACTTCTACAGTCCTGTCTTCAAGAAGGACTGAGCCAACAGGTGGGACAAGCACATCCCAGCCCCTCTCAAATCCCCTCAGCATGCTTTGCCTGGGCCCCTGCCAGCAGCCCAACACACCCCTGTTCCAGGACAGGAGCTCAAAGTGGTAGACAGGCCATGAGATAGCTTATTCTGGAGTGCATCAAGGCCAGGATGGGAGAATAAAGGCAACCAAAAGCCCTGCTGCTGGAAGGAGAAGGTAGGGGAAGGCGAGACTAGGAAGGTGAAGGAGATATGGGAAGAGCGGTGAGACCAGAAGGGACCACCCAGGCTGGCACTGGGCTACTTTGGACTCTGCTCAGCAGACAGAGTGAACTTAGATGGGCTACACATTGAGAACAGCAGTGAGTGAAAGCAGGGGGGATGCCAAAGCTGTCAAACATCACCATAGCAAGTCCGTTTCCCCATCCTTCCTCCCTCCGTCCCCCCTTGCAGGGCCCATCCCTGGATGCAGATTGCTCCTCCATGGAGGGTCTGAGATCCCCACCGAATAGCAGGATTCATGAGTGGGAAAGCCCCGGGCACTTCCAGCTGGTGATGGGATGGATGGTGGGGTCAGGAAAAAGGCTGGTGAGAACAGGTGGAGCTCCTGGAGACCCTCTCCCACAGCATCACCTGGCTTCCCACAACACCTTGTTGTATCTGCTGCAATAATAAACCTGCAATAATAAACCACCTGCCACTCACCCCATCTGCTCGGCTTCTCTGTGGGAGTGAGACACCAAACCAAGGGAACAGAGTGGGGTGAGACCCCCAACTCGGGGCCAAGGGAGTGGGTGCGGGAAACATCCTGCTACATTCCCTGTGGGTAGCTGCCACCGGGACAGTGGGTGCTCATGCCCAGCACGGTACGTGTCTCTTCCCATGCCCCAAGTACAAATTTGCAGCTCCAAGGAGCCAGGGCTTCCTGCCAAAGAAAATTTATTGCATTTCCAGAAGAACACAGCAGAGAAATCAGTGTCCCTACAGCACACACAAACCCTCTTCCAATACACTGCTTTCCCAGGGCACAAAGAGAAGGGTTTGGGAGAGGCAGGGAAAAGCCTCCCAGCAGAAGAAGGGTTCAGCGAGGAGCCCAGAGAGCCCTTTCCCCACCTCCTTTCCTCCCCGGGGACAGGCAGCCTTACAGAAGGGGTGGCCTGGGAAGGCGCGTGGTGCAATTCCCATCCTGGGAACGAGCCCCACGCCTGGCTTTTCCCAGGCACAGCCTGTACAGCTCTCGCCCGCACACGGGAAATGCTGGAAGGCTGTGGGAGAGAGGACCGCGATCAGGGCTGTTCAAAAGCACGGTGGGGGAGATGCGAGGCACCAGCCCTCACCAAATCCTCCAGGATCACCGGTGCCCAGGGCTCTGGGACACTCTCACATGGTGATACACACACAGGAACTGCCAGTGCCTCCCCAGTAGGGAAAGCCCCACCTCTTCAGCTCATGGGTGCTCCAGGGTTACTGGTGAGGATCCTGATGAGGGTTAAACAGGACTAAGGATCCCAGAGCAGGAATGGAGAGAAAGGGAGTCGTGCGCTGTATAAGAGCAGGATATCCTCCCTAATTGCTGACAGCCTGGGCAGCTCCTGCTGCAGGAGCTAGGGATGCTGCTGCCTGGAGCTTTGGCAAAATCCCCCTGTGTTTTCCAGTGTTGGAGGATAAAAGCACAAAGCAGGGGGCACCTAAAGAGCTGGTACAGCAAAGAGATGAGACTGTCCCATGGCAGAGCTAAGAGTAACACACTACAGTCCTCAGCTGCACTGGCTGTACATGGCAGGACACCCAGACCCTGACATTAGGAGGACAGCAGGGAACCCATCCTATTTATGGAAAGATGCACACCATCTCCGTGGGCACCCAGCGAGGAGGCTTGGCCCAGCTGGGCAGCACATAGAGCAGCAACATCCGTGCAGGAGCTCAGAGGGAGTCTGTTCGCTTACGGGCAAACACAGCTGACATGGTTTTGACGATGCCACGGATCCCTGTACCCTTCTTCAGGGCCAGCTTGGTGTCTGGGATGAGCTTGGCCAGTCCATGGAAGACCATGAGGGCCCCGTGGTAAGCCTCAGCTGCAGAGACCTCATAGAAACCACAGTCTAAAGAGAGGGCCAGGAGCCGCCCCTCCTCACTGGACACCACCCGTTGGTGGTGCAGGTCCCGTTTGTTGCCCACGATGACAATGGGCACTTTCTCTTGGCTCTGCCCCTCCTTGGCTGCCTTGATGAACTGGATTTTGAGGGGCAGAATGTTGAAGCTGTCACGGTCACAGATACTGTAGACCAGGACAAAGCTGTCTGCCCACTGGATTCTCTTCTCCTCTGAGGAGCCATCCTCTGCCTGCTCCTGAGGAAAGAGAAAAGGAAGGATTGTTTTATAGGTGATCGCTCTCTCCACACCTGCCTGCTAGAAGAGGGCAATCCTGAGCCTGTTGGGACAGGGACAGCTAGAGAACAGTGCAAAAGGGCAGAGAGAAAGAGGAGTAACAAGGAGGGCAGAGCAGCACCTGGCAGAACTAATCTAGGGGGCATGATTCAGCTTTCAGCATCACACCCTAACCCTCACCCAGCTACCAAGCACTGCAGGCTGTAGGTGATAATAGTGGGGACCTCAGAGCAGCACTTCTACTCCTTTAGCACAGTCCTGTATTAGCATCAGTGCTTCAGCTCCAGTGTTCTCAGCCATGGGCTGGTAATTATTGCTACTCTGTCAGCAACATTGCTCTCCTGTGCTTGGCAGGTGAGAAGAGTTCGGTCACTTAGGAAACCTCTGATTTGAGAGCCCTGCTCAACTGGAATTCCTAGCCTGTGGTTCCCCACAGGTAACTTCTAGTAAAGGGGGCTTTTGTCCCTGGGGTAGAAACGGGTGATAGAAGTTGAGTCCTCTCACCTGGGAATTGGGGACGTCCCAGATGTGTAAGAGAATCTCTCGGCCATCCACAGTCAGGTTGTGGCTGTAGATGAATTCTGCCCCCCCCAAAGAGAAAAAAAAAATATAGTCATCTTCATGGTGTCACCAGCTGCCACCCTGGACCTTTTGCACCCTGGAGAAGCAGTTCTGGAGCAAAGAGATGGGTCACTGAACAAATACAACATCGAGCCCCTGGAAGCAGGCAAAGGCTCTGGAGAAAGGCAGGAGAGGATGGGCTGCAATGAAATCCCAGAGGCAGAAGCAGGGTTGTCTCTTGACCCCAGTCCCTGTTGGGAACTGGCCTGGCCCTGGCCTGGCACTCACCCATATCTCCATACTCTCCAATAAAGCGCCGGGTCAGGAAACGCACAGTAAGAGCTGCAGAGGGAAGGATAGGAATCATCAGAATAACCAAAACCCTGGAGGATTCTCCTTCCTAAATCCAGAGCAGAGTCAGGCACCATCCCCTTGAAAACTCCTACAAGCAGGACTGACCTCTGAGTTTCCCCAGCCACCAGCAGGTCTGTGAGTGCAGCAGAGGCACAGCAAGAACCAAAGCATCTGCACAATCTGGATCACCGGCAAACTGCAGCTCAGTGGAAAATGCCTTCCCCTGTCACTCCCCGGCTGACTACAAGGTTGTGCTCAGCTTCCTCACCTTGAACCACAGCTGCACCCCAGGGCTCAGCCCCATCTCACCAATTTGCTCCATGGGCTGCTCCCTACCACCGGTCCTCCAAACACTGCTGCAGTTTTCAGCCTGGGAACCCCCCGTTTGAGTTTACGGTCAGTTCTCACCTGATTTCCCTACGTTGTCTGCTCCCATGACGAGGACATTCGCTTCCATCTTCAGGGCAGTGGGTCCAGGCACCTCCATGAGTGCAGGGTGGTCGGGGGTGAAGCTGGTGCTCCGGCGCAGGGGGAGCCGGAGCCCCATGCCGAGCGTGGCCGAGCCCCTCCGGCAGCCCCGGCCGTGCGTACAACTCCGCTCGGCACAGCCGACAGCCCAGCGCTTCCCACGGCACCCAGGGGACCCGCGAGGCCCATACCCCTCCCCGCAGCCGCAGGGGCGGTGCAGAGGGAACTGCAGGCATGAAAAACTTTGTCATCGTTCATATTGTCCTGAACATACGTCAGTGGCTGAGCCGGCCCTGCCAGCCCCCAGCACGGCGGGCGGCCGGGAAGCACCAGCTGTCGGCACCAGCTGCTCCGCAAACTGCATCCATCCCAGGAGCTGCCCACGCCTCCACCTCAAGCGCTCTGCGCCCCGGCAGAGCCACGCAGCCCCTTGTCCCTTCCCCACGGCCATCGCGGGAATGTCTGCCAGCAGTGGAGCGTCACAGGCGCTGAGATGTCTCGCCAGTGATGAAGCAGCTGCTGAGAGACGCGAGTCCCTTGTGACTGACGGAGCATCTCATGGGTGGCAGAACTTTGTTTCACCAGAGATAAAACACCTCGCGATTAACGGAGCGCTGCCCCGCACGTGACGAAGCATCTCGCAGGAGACGGAGTCCCTTGCGAGTGATGAAGCATCCCAAGAGCGATGGCGCTTCTCTGGAGCACCGGGGAGCCGCCGCACAACTCCCGCAGCCGCGGGCATCCCGCGCTCCCCCCGGGCGCTCTGCCCGGGGGTCCAGAGAGGACCGGACGCATCCTCCCTCCCGTCCCGCCGCATCCTCCCTCCCGTCCCGCCGGGAGGAGCCGGGAGCTGACGCCATCGCGGCGCGCCCGGCGCGGCCATGGCGGCGGAGGCGGCGGCGGTGCGGGTGGCGGTGCGGGTGCGGCCGCTGCTGCCCCGGGAGGCGCTGCGGGGACACCGGCCATGCCTGCGGGGAGATGCCGCCACCGGCGAGGTGGCTCTGGGCCGCCGCCGGTTCCGCTTCGCCGCCGTGCTGCCCGAGGCGGCGGGGCAGGCGGCCGTGTACCGGGCCTGCGTCCAGCCGCTGCTGCGCGCCTTCTTCCGCGGCTTCAACGCCACCGTCTTCGCCTACGGACAGACGGGCTCCGGCAAGACCTACACCATCGGGGAGGCCAGCGTCGGTAAGTCTTGCCGGGACCGGCGGCTCCGTGCCCGCCGGCATCCCCGCTCCACCAGCATCCCTGTCCCTCCAAAATCCGTGCTCCTCCAGCGTCCCTGCTCCACCAGCATCCCTGTCCCTCCAGCATCCCTGTCCCTCCAGCATCTCCATCACCCCCCGCTCTCCCCACCAGCCCCACATCTCCACCTCCTTCCATACCCAGCCAAGCCACCCACACCACCATTATTCCAGCCATCTCTCCCAACCCACCAGCCTCACCGGTGCTGCTGTCGACACCCATTTCAGCACCTTTGCTCTCTCTACCCTAACTCAGGTGTATCATCATCGCCATCACTTCCAGTTTCACTCCCAAACAGCCCCTCCCCTTGCCACCCTACCCCCCAGAAGCCTTTCCTTTCCCCCTACCTGTGTTGCTGTAGCCACTCCCCATGGACACCTTTGACATCACAGTGTCTAGGTTTCTCCTTTTTCACTGCAGGGCAAGTGATAGGACCTGGTCCTCCACCACTTCTGGAGGTGGTGGTGATAGTCCTAGGTCCTGAAATAAAGCTGAAGGAGAGGGAGGAAGTGTTTCAAGTATTAATCCTGCTTGTTTCTTTATATGAAGGAACTGAGGAAAGAGACAGCTTTTTTCTTCTGGTTTAATGGCATTGTGATTTCTTACAGAGGATGTACTGTAAACATTTCAGTCATCTTTAGGTAATTGCATCATTTATAAACACTAAATTGTTTCATACTTTTAATCTATGTCTGTTTTCAGTCTCCCAGTTCAGTCTATCATTGCATCAGATTTGGGAATTGCCATGTCACATGGCTGTTGGAGACAAAAGGAAGAACATTTAAATTCAGACAGTGGAGAGCTGTGGCCAGATAAAAGCAAGCTGCAAGCACCAAAAAAAGATAAAACCTTCTCAGAGCTGGAAAAAGCTGTGGAGTTGTGCTGGCTTCAAAGGACAGCACGCTGTAGCTGCAGGCATGGTGTTTGATACTCACTAAAATGCTGAGGTGCTTTATCCTTCTTGAGGAAGGACTGGAAACAAGCAGCTTTGCTGCATTCCAGCACAGCAGTGGGATAGGATTTGCCCAGAGGTCTTGTAGGATGTATAACCCAGGCTGTGAGGGCTGAGCTGTGGGAGAGTTGTGAGGCTGCTCCTTTCCAGCTGACATGTGTTGCAGGCAGGCTTCTGACCTCAGCTCTGTCCCCATCCAGAGTGGGCTCCCTGGGCATTCCCTGCTCTCCGTAAGCATGTTCCTCTCTTTGCCAGCTTCCATCAATGAAGATGAGCAGGGCATCATCCCACGAGCCATGGCTGAGACCTTCAGGCTCATCGATGAGAATGACCTGATCGACTACACGGTCCGAGTGTCCTACCTGGAGGTGTACAAGGAGGAGTTTCGGGACTTGCTGCAGGTGGATACAGCCAGCAAAGACATCCAGATCCGGGAGGATGACAAGGGGAACATTGGTACGTGTGGCTGTGCACAGGTTCCTTTTCTCCCCGTGTTGTAGGCCAGAGCTGGGTTATCTATCCATGAAGGCAGAGCCAGATCTCCCTCCATCCCTATGTCTCCTGCAGCAGTACAGGCAAGGTGACAGCACCTAGCAAGGCCCAGTACAGGCAGGGTGACAGCACCAGGCTGTGTAGAGGAGCTGCATCCTCAGGCAGCCCAACCCTCCCAGCCACAGCTACCTTTGCTTTGCAGTGCTCTGCGGTGTGAAGGAGTCAGAAGTGGAAGGGCTGGATGAGGTGCTGAGCCTGCTGGAGATGGGGAACACAGCCAAGCACACGGGAGCCACCCACATCAACAGGCAGTCGAGCCGCTCGCACACCATCTTCACAGTGACCATGGAGCAGCGGCGTGGGGCTGGCCGGCTGCCCCTGCACCACCGCCCGCCCGCTGTGCCCGCCGCCGGACAGGTCCTGGTGTCCAAGTTCCATTTCGTGGACCTGGCGGGCTCAGAGCGAATTGTGAAGACGGGAAACACAGGGGAGAGGCTGAAGGAGAGCATCCAGATCAACTGTGGCCTCCTGGCCTTGGGCAACGTCATCAGTGCCTTGGGAGATCCTCGGAGAAAGACCACCCACATCCCATACAGGGACTCCAAAATAACCAGGTACTACTGGGATCAGGACCCCCCACATCTCACGGGCTCATTTTGCAGGGCTGCCCTCTCTGTGGGTTTTCATGTAGGGAATCTCGAGGAGCAATGATGCAGGCCTAGCTCGGTGCAGTGCTGGAGACAGTGATGCTTGCGTGAGTCATGCTGCTGAAGCTGAGATGAGGTGTTGCTGTGGGTTATCCTGTCCTTCCTGCCTGGCAGGAAAAAGTACTCCTAGTAGATTTGTTTAATGGTCCACAGTTAGTTCTTAGCTCGAGCAGGTAGCCTTTGCAATTTCCAGCAGGACCCCTGGCAGTACATACCTAGCAGTGATCACAGTCAGGGAGCTCCCATCCTCAGGAGTTATTTGGATAGAGACTTGCCATGGTGCAAATTGTTAATCCTCTGCTTAATGCTTCCATTCACCTCACTAGTGCCAAACCAACTACAGAGCAAGGATATAATTTTCCTTGGGCTTAATCTCTGAAAAAGTTTAAAAACATTCTGTTTCCTGTGTTAGTTTGTATTTTAATCCCTGTGCTCCTCCTTAGGATCCTGAAAGACTCTCTGGGAGGGAATGCCCAGACTGTGATGATAGCCTGTGTCAGCCCATCATCCTCTGACTTCGACGAGAGCCTCAACACGCTGAACTACGCCAACCGGGCTCAGAACATCCAGAACAAGGCGGTGGTGAACTGCCGCAAGGAGACGGAGCACATCGAGGAGCTCCACCTGCAGATACAGAACCTGCAGAAGGCGCTGGAGCAGCGGCAGCGCTCCGAGACCCGTATCATCCACCGCTCGGGCAGCGCCAAGCGCGGCGCGCCGGACGCCACGGCCCGGCTGATGGCCGAGTGTGCCCATTACAGAACCTGCACCGACGCCGCGTACCGGCTGCTCATGGAGCTCCAGGAGGATGGCAGCCTGAGCGTGGAGCAGATCCTGCGCGTTAAGGAGTGGCTGTGCGCCGTGGAGAGCGAGAGGAGCGAGCTCACCTCAGCCGGGCTGGATAGCGGCATTGAGAGCACCTCCATGGAAGACCAGGGACTGGAGGTACAAGCTTCAAAGCTGACAAAAGCCCAGGTAATAGTGGGGTGTTACAGCTCTGAGGTTTGGGTTCATCTCATGGTCACAGCACCCCCGGCACAGCGTGATGGAAGGGTCAGGAGAGGGAGGGGAGCAGAAGTAACCTGTCCAGGAGGCCCTAGGGAGGCAAAAGGACATGGTCCTCCCAGCAGGCAGGGAGAAATTAAATTCAGCTGCAGCTGAGAGATTTATTGCACAGGAAGAATCTGGGTATGCAGAGCTGTTGTGTCCTTGCAGAGTCTAGCATGGGAAGGGAAGGAGTGGAAGATATTTGGATACTCTCCAAACATCTTCCTTAGGATCCTGAAAGACTCTCTGGGGGGAATGCCCAGACTGTGATGATAGCCTGTATCAGCCCATCATCCTGTGACTTTGACAAGAGCCTCAACACACTGAACTATGCCAATCGGGCTCAGATTGCAAAAGTGATACTGACATTCCCTCTCTTTTATTTTGTGGAGCAGGTGAGCACTGAGAAGAAGTGTGAGTCCATCAAAGATGAGCAGGTGGCCAAGCTGCAGAGGCAAGTGGAACGCCTGGAGGAGGAGAACCGTGATTTCCTGGCTGCATTGGAGGATGCTATGGAGCAGTATAAGCTGCAGGTATTTCTGGGCTCTGCTCTCTTTGTAGGGACCTGCCCCACTCCTCTCCTTCCTGCCCAGGCGTGCTCAGCCCAGCTTTCAGGTTCCTCTGCAGTGCGTCTTAGATCAACATGTACGTATCCACATTTTTTTCATTGTTTCCTAGAGTGACAAACTGCAGGAGCAGCAGGATAAGATCTCAGAGCTGCACGTGCGCTTGGAGATGGCAATGCCAAACCTGTGTGTGCCAGGACTGCTGGAAAATCTTCACCTGGTGACTGCCAGCCAGAGACCTCACACAGCCCCACTGGATGCTACCCCGTCCCATAGCCTTGGTGGGGTTCCCTCAGGGCTGCTTCCTGAGCAGAGTGGAAAAGCTCTTTGCAAGAAGGTGAGGGCATAAGGCTGTGCCATTGAAGAGCTGCTGCCTCTTCACGTGGCTGCTCTCCACTGTAGGAGAGCTTTTGCTCTGTTGTTCAATGTGATCCTTGTCAGAAATGTAGTCCAGGGGACTGTGCTTAGTGTTCAAATCCACAGTTTTACAAATCTGGCAAAAACAGCCCAACTTCAAAACTGAGGCTTTTGCTTTCATGTTGTGGGTGAGTCCCAGATTTGTTCAGTGTTTGAGCAGCAGAAGCACAGGCAGCTGGATCTGGCAACAAACCAATTCTCCTGAAAATACACTCAATCCATTTTGTTGCTTTTATGTCTAGCTGGGAGCCACTTTTTCTAACACTGGCTCTCACATAAATTGTTTCCTCTCTTTCCAATTCTGTGCCCCAGAAGCTCAGCAGCAACTCTTCCTTGCAGAAGGAGGAGCCAGCAGGCTGGCACCCAAACCACGCACAGCGCCTGAGCGGCAGTCCTGAGGTCGGAGATGTGGTTCTGAGGAGGGAGCTCAGCCAGGATTCAGAGAAGCCATCAGAACTGTTCTCGGGAGAGGAGATGGAGGAATGGGAAGGGAAACAGTCCCTGTCCCAGTGCCGGTGAGTTGGGGTGTCCCAGCCAGCTGTCCCTGTGCAGTGCCCTGGCAGTGACCTGGCTGTCCACCACTGCAGCTCAGCTCTCGTGGCTGATGTAGGGCAAATGCTGCCTGTGGGATCAGTGATGCTGCTGAGACACTTTACTGCTCCCTAGGGAGATCATTACCATCATTCCTGACCACAACTATTGTTTCCATCTCCTCCTGAAGCCTGTGGATCATGAGGGTCATTACTGGGAACAGCTTTAGCAGTGCCCACACCAAAACTGATTAATTTGCTTCTCCTTCTAGAAATGGCATCCAAAATTTGAGCAAGAAAGAGATCTTCAAGTTGAGCGAGGAGCCGAGTGGAGGCAATGCGCACTCAATTCAGGAGGAGCAGCTGGAGCTGTCAAAAGGCAAGTAGCAACCATAGGTTGATGGATAATCTTCCATCGGCTGGTGGTGTTTCACTGGGTGATCTTGATGTCCCACCTGGATGTGCCCAGAGGACAAAAATGGAGCAAAAATGGAACCCAGCTGCTTTTGTTAGGGAGAAACTTGAACTTGTAGGATCTGGAAAGGGTGTGTGTTTTGGTGGAAGCTTCAGGTGACTTTGGGCAATGCTGTGCTAGGCTCTGGCTACAGATCCAAGATCAGATTGTCCTTCTGTCACCCATCTGCAAAGACAGGGCTTTCCTGATCTGGAAATCTGTATTCCAGAGGTCTGTGGGAAGCGGGAGTCACTGCTTGGTTCCTGGGAGCGCCTGCCAGGGAAGGACTCTGAGTGGAGGCTGGTGCAGGCACAGCAGAAGATTCGAGAACTGGCGATCAACATCCGCATGAAGGAGGAGCTGATCACGGAGCTCATTAAGACAGGTGCAGAGCTACTGGCAGAAATACACACCCATTTCCCATTAAAACCCCCTCCTAGTCGTGGTGCCTAGTCTCTTCTTCCATTCTCATCCTCTCTCCCTGGTTGCTTGTGCTCAGCCTCTTCCCCTATAAGCAGCAGGGCCTTGTTTCTCCATCCCTCCAGCTGACAGAAACCCTTCCCACTGGTTTGTCCCTTCCCTGGAATGGCTGTGGGAAAGGGAACATTCAGTCTCTGTAACCAAAAATATCTGGGGAGAGGGAGGAAGGGTCAGGATCCTGGCTGTGAGAGAGGGGGCTGTGTTGCAGGCAAGGATGCCCAGGCTCTGAACAAGCAGTACAGCCAGAAGATCAGTGAGCTGGAGCAGGAAGCAGAGCAGGTGCGGGCAGAGCTTAGCGACAGCCAGAAGCAGCTCCAGGAGCTGGAGGGCAAAGAGCCGCGGGACCCTGGGGAGAAGCGCAAGCTGCAGGAGTACCGCACGCGCGTGGCGGCCGCGCAGAGCAAGGCACAGGTGAGGGGGAACGGCTCTGCCCACCCCAGCCCTGAGCAGGGGCAGAGTCGGGGGCACCTCTGCAAAGAGAGGAGATGCCAGGGCCAAGGGTGGTTTTTACCATCTGGCAGGTTCTGTGCAGGAAGAAGCAGGCGACAGAGAGGCTGGTGTCGCTCTCGGCGCAGAGCGAGAAGCGCGTGCAGGAGCTGGAGAGGAACATCCAGCTGATGCGGCGGCAGCAGGGGCAGCTGCAGCGGCGGCTGCGCGAGGAGAGCGAGCAGAAACGGCGGCTGGAGACAGAGGTGAACAAGGGACAGCACCGAGTCAAGGTAGGAGAGAGAGAGCAGGAGCAGCTGTGCTGCTGTGGTGGTCGTATTACAGTGGGGGGGTCTCTGATGTGGTCTGTGATTGTCTTGGAGAGCATGGAGACGGAGAGTATCCAAAGAGCTAGAGGAGAGCATAACCTGTCCCTCAGCCCCTGGCTACAGGGAAAACATCTCCCACTTCCTCCCTGCTCATGGCTGCTCTTTCACACACAGGAGCTGGAACTGAAGCACGAGCAGCACCAGAAAATTCTGCGCATCAAAACAGAGGAAATTGCTGCTTTCCAGAGGAAACGGCGAAGTGGCAGCAACGGTTCTGTGATCAGCCTGGAGCAGCAGCAGGTACAGACAGCAAGCCTGCCTCCACTTTCCTGTTCAGAGGGCATGCTTGGCAGACTGCAGGCAGATGGGAGAGAGCTGAAAACAGGGACCTGAGCCCATCCTACCCATGAGAAGGACAGTCCATAATGTCATTTGCATCTAGTAGCAGAGGACTTAAGATCTTGTCTTATCCCTAGGATCTCATCTAAATCATTGGTAAAGAAGCTTTGAAATTTTGTCTGTTAGCAAAACAGTGGTGAGAGATGTGCCCTCCAAGAAGTCCTTGACAGGTGGGAATTTAGTTTGGCTCTGCCTCTTGGAGGACTTGGAAGGATAAAACCAGCAAAGTCTGGGCTGTGGGGGTTAGCAGAGATGGAATAGGGACTCTTGTTCAGATCTCATCCCCACTGCTCTTCAGTCCAGCAGTCCTGGGCATTGCTGCTGCTGTCTGCACACACACACAACTTTTGCTTCTCCCTCCATCAGAAAATTGAGGAACAGAAGAAGTGGCTGGACATGGAGATGGATAAAGTTCTGGAGCAGCGCCAGGCCCTAGATGAGCTGGAAGATGAGCTGAGGAAGCGGGAAGCTATTGTGGCCAAAAAGGAAGCCCTGCTGCAGGAGAAGAACGGCCTGGAGAGCAAACGGCTGCGCTCCAGCCAGGTAGGACAAGAGTGTGACACTTCAACCCTTTGCTTGATTTCTAGCAGAGGTGGAGGCTGGAAGACCTGGGTGCCATCCTGGGTCTGTCAGAGGGCTGCAGGCCAGCATGAGGTGGTGTTGGGAAGTGGGTAGGAAATCTTGTCTCTTTGATAGAGTCTGGTTGTGCTGTGCCTTCGAGCTTGTTGATTTGGTAGCCCTTGGCTTGTCTTCCTGGGGGATCACTTGACTTATAGAGAAAATAGAACGGGGCTGAGGGCCTGACTTTCCTTCAGAGCAGACCTCCTTGAGCATCCTCTGCTGCAGGCCCTAACAGATGACATAGTGCGTGTGTCCAGCCGCCTGGAGCACCTGGAGAAGGAGCTGAGTGAGAAGAACGGGCAGCTGCGTCATGGCAGCGCCCACGACCAGCAGCAGATCCGCCAGGAGATCAACAGCCTGCGTCAGGAGAAGGACCAGCTGCTCAAACAGAGGCTGGAGCTCGACAACAAACTGCGCCAGGGCACGCTGCTGTCCCCAGAGGTACCTCTGCTGGAGCTGGGGGGCAGGAGGTTGTAGGAGACAAGTAAAGAGCATGAGGGCATTGGCAGATGCTCCCCTGCATCCCAAACTGTGCGTGTCCCAGCTTCCTACCAACGCTGTTGACATGACACAGAAGGTTAGGGCAGGGTGAGACAGATCAAACCCTTAGCTCCCGAATAACTACAGCTCTGCCCTGACAGGAAGAACGGATCTTGTTCCAGCTGGATGAGGCAATCGAGGCTCTGGATGCGGCCATTGAGTACAAGAATGAGTCCATCACGTGCAGGCAGCGGGTCCTGCGGGCCTCGGCCAGCCTGCTGTCCCAGTGTGAGATGAACCTCATGGCCAAGCTCAGCTACCTCTCCTCCTCTGAGACACGAGCTCTGCTCTGCAAGTACTTTGACAAGGTGGGAGACAACTGCCCTCTGTGCTGGTGGGAGATGTATTTCATTTATTGTCTGTTAGCGATTGCATTATTACCTAGCCAGAACACATAATAAACGTAACACACCTTGAATGCCCTTGTTAACAGAAATTATGATCTGACCAAGCTCTTGTTTTCCTCAGTTTCCAGCCTAATCCTTGTATCATGCTGTAGTTTTGTCAAGTCTGGCCACAAAGCCACAGCACCATGACCCTCAGCTGGGAGAGGGTTTAACTAGTCATAGATCCTTGTAGTGGCTCTGCCACATTAGTGCAGCCACACTTTGCTCTTCTGTCCACAAGGCAGCTCTGACATCCCAGCACTACTAATCTCTGTAAGCTGTACGGAAAAACTAACGTGACTGGGACTCACTGGGGCAGGAAATCTTCTCAGGCATGAAGGAGCTGAAGTGTTCCTTGCTCTTGCACCCTGTCCAGGTGGTGACACTGCGAGAGGATCAGCACAGGCAGCACATTGCCTTCTCAGAGCTGGAGATGCAGCTGGAGGAGCAGCAGCAGCTGGTGTACTGGCTGGAGGCAGCCGTGGAGCGCCAACGCCTGGAGATGGACCGCCAGCTCACCCTCCAGCAGAAGGAGCACGAGCAGAACATGCAGTTACTGCTGCAGCAGAGCCGTGGTAACCCCCCCAGCTCTCCAAATGGGCAGCACTGCTACTGCTTTTGTCTTTCACAGGGCTCCCAGGCTGAAATAGCCTTGTTTTTTCTTGTAGAGCACATGGAGGAGGGGCTGGCCAGCAGCAAGCTGCAGTATGAGGCAAGGATTCAAGTGCTGGAAAAGGAGCTGAGTCGTTACATGTGGGCAAACCAGGAGCTGAACCAGAGACTGAGTAACATGAATCTCCAGCCTGGACAGACCAAAGGTGAGAGAAAACCCAGGGTAGGGCTTTGCTGTTCCTGCCAAGTTAAAAGGGAGGTTACAGCTTGGAACAGTCCAGAGCAGTGCATGTCCTTCTACAGGTATTAGTTTTGATGAGGGAAGTAGAGATTCTGATACCTCACTATACCCTAATTTTTCCCAGCAGGAGTGGAGAGAAGCATTCATGGGGCTGGGGACAGAGCTGCCCCTGAGCTTGGCACCTGTGAGGAATTGAGCCTCAGGGAGCAGTCCTTGCCTCCAGCTGCCTCTGACGAGAATCCTCGGGCCAGGGATGAGAGCAGGGACCTGGTGCACGCCCCTTTGCCCTCGACCTGGAGGCGTTCCTCGCTGCCCAACGACAGCCCCGGCGACCCTCGGCCGAGGGACACAGAGCACTCCCTGCGAGCGGGGCAGCACCACGAGCTGCTCCCACCACGGAGCCTGGCTCCTGCTCCCAAACCCCGCCGGGAGCTGCGCAGAGCCAGCCTGAACGTGAGCCCAGTGCCTTATCACCCAGCCATGATAGATGTGAGGAAAAACCCTCTCTAGAGCCAGGCTTAACGCTCACCTGGCACAGGGCAGGGAGCAGCAGGTATTGCTGACCTGAGTTTGAGAGCCCTCCTGCCCCACAAGCCAGCCTGCCTACAACCCTGTTACATTTCAGAGGCCTGCAGAAGAGAAAGATGTGACTTGTTATCCAGAGGGAGTTGAGTGTGGGAGCAGCAGCCTACATTCTCCATGTTGCTGTCAGTCCAGGCAGCACTGACAGGATGCTTTTCCTCTGCTCCCTCAGTAACTTAAACACTGTGAAGCAGAAGACGCTTTCCTTCCAGGCCTCTTAACACTAAAAACTTGTTTACAATGTGGAAGTCTCAGCTGAAGGGCTTGCTCAGCCCTGGCAGCCTCGGACGAAGGTGCTCTGCAGTCCCGCAGAATTTGTACATACATGTTTGTAGTAACTTTGCCTTTTTTACATTTTTACTATAACTTTTTCTAATAAAGCAGAGTGAGTTTTATGAAGTGGTCACTTGTCAGAAGGACCACTTACTCCGGGTATATAGGAAAGGATTTATGTTTAAATCTCACTGCATGGGAAGTCAGGTGCTGTCACACTGTTGGGTCTAATGTTTAAATATCTGCTTTAAGTAGTCCTAGCCACATCTAGTAGGTCTCCTACAGTAAATTGCCACAGGAGGAGCACCTGCAGCCAGCAGTAGAATTGCCTGAAATGTCCATGATGCAAGTAACTGGTTTGGTTTTTCTCTAGCAGCCTCTAAGCTGCTTTAAGCAGGGTTTTCACATTGTTGAGAGAACTTCCACTGTGGATTTAAGAGAGACTAAATACAATCCCGCAGCTTAACGCTGACAGCTCATGAAGGGAGACTAAGTTTAACTCTGGCAGAGCAGAAAATGAAAGCCCAGATATCTGCTTTAAGAAAGGCAAGGGGCAGGGGCAAAGGGCTGCTTGACCCTAAAAAACAAACCATTGCTTCAGCCCGAAATGAGAACAGCTACCACAACCCCTACTTAAGGAGAAACACACCAAGTTAAAGCCAGCATCTGATGTAAGAACCATCTTCTGATCCCCTACATCGTTGATCCTGCCTATACTGGTGCAACAGGGGGGGATATTATTGAGGGCTCTGTATGTGGCTGAGCTACGTAAGATTAACTTCAGATACTTTTATTTCCTGTTGTTGAAAGCAAAGACCCTCAGTAGGGAAAAATAACAATCCATCCTACTTGGAAGTAGTAGATTTGGAGTTCCAAGCTTGTGTCACTCCACATCCTTGAAGCAGGTGCAGCTCTCCCAGAAGCAAATCACTGTTAAGCACAGGATTCCACCCCTCTTCCCAGCAGGAAATTAACAGCTTTCCTGCAACAAATAGTATGTCCAGGAAACAAGCTCCACTCAATCCATCTAGTCCCTCAAAACCTTAAAGGCACCTTACAAACCTCTAATTTCCCACACCTTTAGTTAGGATGACCTCACACCATCTTCATAGCTCTCCACTTCCTGTGCAGTCAGTAGACACAGTGGGGTGACTTCCCCAAAATCCTGCTGTGCACAAAGAGATCACTATCCCAAGGGAAAAAATTCAGCCCTTCCAATATTATGCACAATTTTAGCCCCTCGTAGCCTCAATCTCAGGCACTGAACCACAGGTCCTGCTCTCTTCATGGGGTTAGAACACAAATGTGTCACAGGCAACTAAATCACTATTTAATCCATGACTCAGTGTGCTTAGGAATAGTCTTGAAACTCATCTTCAGTTATTCTATCCAAGTTTCACTTCTCAAGGACACTTCCCCAGCCAATTCTCTCTGGCTTACTGCAAGTTTGGAGAAAAGGACAATGAAGTCATTCCATCAGCATCTGCTTATCCAGCAATAGCCAGGAGCAGATACACCAAACCATTCATGATCTACAAAGATGCTCCCAGTTAAATTATCTTTCTCTTTTTCTCTACTCTTGGCACTTGGCTAATTAATTAATCTGCTTGTTATTTTCCCACTAAGCTGTGGCAAACTGGATGCAATTAACAGAGGGATCCATTTAATATCAGGACAAGACACAGCAGGAGCACACAGCTTGTTCTGTACCCATTCGCCTCCAGCATCCTCCTTCCTGCAGCCCCCATCCCTCAAGCCAAAGACAGATTTTGGATTGAAGGACACAATGAAAATTCATATTAGTTTATTTTACAAGAAAGCTGTAGAGAAGTGGCAATTCTCCCTCTTGGCCTGGGAGGATTGGACCTTCACTGCAGAACTCACTCTAAGCTTCCGTTAGCAGAAAAACCAAGTTAGGCTTTGAATGGATGGAAAAAAACCATAAATTTTTAGAGTGGTCCTTACTTCTACTGCCATGTGCTTTCATCCAGTCTCCTACCAACACAAGGCAGATCCAGTCCAGCACCAAACTCCAGTCTTTGATAAAAGGTGTTGGACAGCTGGGATAATACAAAGTTTCCCATGCTGGCCTGGCTCCAAATTTCAGCTGAGCAGCTTTTTCCGTGAGTAAGTCCTGCTCAGGCGATGCCTCCTGGAAGCCATGGTGTGGAATGGAGACAGCTCCTGGTTGGTAGTAATTTGGACAGCATCAGATTCCTCTCCTACAAAAACAGAAAGAAAACATAAAAGCCACAGTTTATCAGAAGTCACTGGTGATTCTAAGAAGCCAAATACCACATGGAGACAACAAGCTGCACTTCCCATGTAGCTGCTCTCTCTTCATTGCTACCTTTCCTCCCAGACTTCCCAGTTCATGCCAAGTTTCTTGAAAGCACATGAGATAGAGACACTGAACACAGTAGTGGCAGATACAGTCACAGGTTTTCTGCCCAAAGCCCAACCCCCAGCACAACATGGTTTTGTTCTTACTAGCTGGAGGCCAGCACAGAGCACAGCCTTTCCTCTCTTGTGCTTACCTTGAACATGCTTTCTCCGAGCTGGTGGTGGGGACAGCAGTGGAGACTGGGTGAGGGCTGCAAGGCTGCTGGCAGAAAGTCCACTCTTCAAGGGTGGAGTGGAACCTGGAGAAGCACAGTGAGATGCTGCAGCAAAACCACTCAACAAATCAAATATTAAGTCTCACACACAGCCTTTACGCTACCTCAAAACTGACATCACTATTAGTGATACTTTTGAGTTTATCTGAAACAAACTCCAGGCTGTCACAGTGGTGTTTTAGCATTTGAGAAAGGTAAATGGCAGTCTGGAATCAGCTCTTAGCACATTTAATTTTCTTAGCTAGTTTAGCAGAAAATCACTTCACTTGTATTAAACACAGGTAATTCACATTTCCTGGAAGAAAACTGTTAACAACCACAATGATCTAAAAATATAAACACAATGTCTGTTGGTACAGAAAGTCTCTTACAGGACCATCTTAAGGCTAAGCACTGCTATTATTTCATGTCCTGAATATGGATCAATTTTGCTTCAAGGTTTGGCCTTTTTTCTGTGATAATGCTGAGTAAGATACTGACTCTGTATACAAATCTTTCCTTGCAAGAGAAAGCAGACACCAAAGCTTAGTGCAGACTACAGAACACCTGCCACAGCTCCCTGTAATTTCTACAGCAATACTGGATTAAGTATTTGAAAGTCAGAAGGCCTTGTGTACAGAGCTGAACAGCCTGTTTCACCGAGGTTAGCTGAAGGGTCTCTAACCACTGCAAAAGCAAGAGGCAGCTCAGACCTATACACCTGATACATTATTGCTAGCAAGGGAATCATTCCTGGTAGCCCTTTCAAAGGGCCCACCACCACAGGCAGAGACTACTGGAGCTCCAATAAACACCAACATCCATAGGACTAACTCCACCAAGACTCCAGTCTGAAGCATGGAAGCAGCCAAGCTTTACACTTACAATTCTTGGCTTCAGAGCTGGATGCTGGGCAGAAACAGCAAGTGGCATCAACACAAACCTGAACAAATCACCACCTGGATGCAACTGGGATCCTCTCTCCTCAAGTTCTCAAACTTTGCTTTTAGCTCCTCCAGCCTCCTGCTCTTTCATATTTCTCTGATCTCTCTTCCATCATTAATACTCCTCATATCCAGTCTGCCTCTCCACATAATTATCTTCCACGTCACCTACAAGCCACCCCCCTTTCACCTCACTCTCCCTCAGATAATTACACAGAAAACAATTGTGTTCTTGTTTTAGTCTAACCTCCATTTTAACCACACCTGAATTTCAACAGTGTCTTTCATGCCATTTAATTACCTGACAAAAGGAAGACATCATCATCCCCTAGACAACTGTGCTGCTCCAGAGTTTTGAGAGCACACACTCCTTGTTTCTCAGCAAGTACAGAGTCTGTCCTTGATTTACTTCTGTTGCCCTCATCTGTGGAAAAACCAGTGAGATCCAAACTGCCCCTATCAGCACACGATCTCTTGGCACTGTGATTCTCCTCCTTTTCTGGTGATAGGTAAGTAAAGACCCGCTTCCGAGATTTCAAGCCAAAAGTTCCCATGGCAGAGTCTTCATCAGCCCTTGGTTCAGAGTCACTAGGAGATGCCTGATCCTGGAGCCTGCAAATTCCTTCCAGTTCAAATTCCCCAAGAGTATTTGTTACTTTGCTGCTGCAGTGTTCTGAGATCCTCATCGTTCTCTCTCTGCCTGCTGACACCCGTGTCCGTTCATCAGCACTCCTCTCGCTCTGACCACAGCTCACATTCGCAGTGCTGCCTGCTGCTCTCTTCCTCCGAGGCCAGTCATTGATGGCATCAGGAGTAGTCTTCCCCTTCTGCTTTGGAGAAGGTGTCCGGAGAGCTCCTGCTTCCAATGGGAACGGGGAGGTGACAGTAGAGGCACAGCTTGTTGGGGTGTATGACTGGCATATGTAGGTTTGTCCTGCACTTTTCCCAGGTGTACTATGGAAAGAACGGCAGCAGGATGGAGAAACACAGGCAGCTGCTAGTTTTCCTGGGTGCTTGCTGCACCAGGTCATAGCAAAATCACTGAAGGGGCTTTCTCCTCCCCTAGGTTTGCTGACACTTGCTTCAGGTTGAACTTCCAACGATGAGCAAGAGCCAATTTTCTTAATGCGAAGCTTGGGCAGGCCTGAAGCTTGCATTTCCATTTCCACTTCGTATGTTGGCGAGCTGGCAGAAGGAAGTTTGCAATGACTTTCAGGAGTTGAGAACTTGGCTACACACTGTGGCTCTCCCATGCGTGCTGCAGCCTCCCGCTGCCTCCTGTCTGCAGTGCAACGCAGGGAATAGGCAGGAGGAGACTTCTGCATGGGAGGTGAAGTTTTCAGGGCAAATCTGCAGCGTCTCTTGAGACTTGGAGCTTTCAGTCCCATATATTCTTCCTTCAGCAGAGTTGTTCCTTCCAAGTCATCACTAGCTGTTTGAAAATCACTTGGGAAAGACTCACAGGTGTTTGCACTACAGCTCTCCCACTTAACTGATGGTTCACAGTCTCTCTCAGCATTCTGTGCATGTTCCTGCCCTCCAGCAAAAGGTTTTGGAGACAAATGGTTTTCCAAGTTGTCCAAGTTCTCCCTTGAAGGAGACTTTTGAGACACTCTATCCATCTGTTTATTTTTCTCCAATACAAAAGTATTTTCAGTAACTTGGGACTGATGAAGCTGAAGGCTTTCTACAGAACAGTTACCACCACTATCATGACAACTGTCCTCTTTTTCTGTAAGTGTTGCACGTATGAAGCTCTCTCCTCTAGAACCTGGTTCATGTTTGGCCTGCTTGGATGTGTGAAGCAGGGATCTCAGTGAAGTGCCAGCAATACCTGGAGTCTTTTGAGAAGATGGTTTAGGTGCACCAGGTTCCCAGTCAGACTCCCCAGCCTGTGTGTGGGAAGCAGAGCAGCTTGTGTTTGTGGAACTTTCACAGAGTGGAGAATTGCAGAGAGGCTCAGGCCTCACAGCAAGTTGAGGTATTTCTGTACTCAGTGGGCTGGTACATAACTTTGAACCTGGATCTTCAAGTTTCCTGGGCGTCCTTTCAGGTGCTTGAGATAAGTGATCTGACTGCACCTGAATTTCCTTTGTGAGGATCTGCCTTCGAGCACAAACTGGAGATGCTAATTTTGAGAGGTATCTCAAGGAACGTCTTGGAGCCTGAAGTTCTGTAAAACAGCTTGCTTGGATGGCAGAGGGGGAAGAAGAAGCAGCTGGATTTGAATCTGTTGGAAGTAATGCAGAGGCCTTGAGCCCTGTGAGCCCTTCACGTTTTGGTGTTTGCAAGGCAGGCTCTTTCCAAGGAGGGGAAAATGTTAGTGCTACACAACAGTCCTCAGCAGCTCCTTGCAGTAAGTGAACCCTCTTGCTATCAGTTAGCACAGATGGAGACTTGACCTTTTGTGCAGGATGAGAAAAGTACTTTCCCAAACATTTAGCTACAGTCTGCTTAGCTGCTGGACTTTTGCCAGGTGTCTTCTCCAGCTTCTGTGGCGTCCTGTGGACTGTGCGAGGCGATCTCCTTGGGAGCTTGCTGGCAGAATTTAGTGGCTTCTGGGCAAATTTATGAGGTGTTTTTCTAGGAGTCTGCAGGGGAAAAATAATTAAAGAGTATTATCTATCCATCTTCATGTTTACTTCCCAAGATTTGAAACATAAAAAGCCCATTGGTTGAGACATAACAAACACTAAATTTAAGATGCTGATGAATGGAGGAGAAAATGAGGATGGTAGAAAAGAGAAAAGGAGGTGACTATTTCTACCTGACATGAGGGAAGCTCCTCTAAGTGTAAGGAATCTTTTCTCGTTCTTCTCCTCCCAGGTGAATGCTTCACTGCAGGACTACACATGTCAATGACAGCACCAAAGAAAAACCTCTTGGGAGTCTGAACAGGGGGGCTCTCAGAATGCTGGTTAAGGCCTATAAAATGCAACAATTTAACTAATTAACTAAGTACAATTTAACTAATAGAAAATGTAACATACCACAATTGTCTGAACCATGTCAGATGTGTGGAAAACTAGTGTAAAAAGCTCATATCCCTGGCATGTTGTTTTCTAACCAAGAGTTAAAGCTTCACCAGAATTATTGTTATTTCCCATTATGAAATTAATATCCATCTGTAGAAAGAATGCTCCAATGGTAAAAAAAGATATAAAATACCTCAGCCTCTTATTCTATTTATAGCTTGTAGCTTTAGATAGTTCTGGTTCATGACTAAGGATTCTAATAAGTAGAACATAAAGAACTAAGTGTCACCATTTTTAGCTGATAATCCTACTGAGAAAGCCTGCAAAGAAGATCCCATCAGTCATTGCTTTATGCTGCCACAGAGTAGACTGCAAGTAAGCTATAGGATTTCTGTCCCATATTTCACAAGGATTTTACTGCATTTAAGGAATGCAGACTGACAATCAGTGGTATTCTGTTAGATGGGCCTGACTGGTTTGTTAAGTTGGCAGTGAATTCGTCATAGAAACAGCTGCCTTACCATCCTCAAAATTCAGATTACCAATTAAAAAATAATTACTGAGGATGAATTTCTGTCTATGGAAGATATTACATGACAGCTCTTAGCTTCTTACAGTCTCTTGTCGAGCCAAATCAAATCAAAGTCAGAGCTATCCATGCCAGCTTTTCAGATCAGCAGTATCAGTCTGCTCAAATCCCACTCAGTACCTTCTACATCCTGCAGTTTACAGCTCTCCTTTTCTTGTCCTTGGTGGAGGTGCTGTGAATTTTTTGAGCTGGGTTGTGTAGTGGAATAGAAGGCACCATAGCAGGTCCTATTCAAAGTTAGCTGTTTGATGCGTGGGCTTCTTCTCAAACCTGCTTCTGAAAAAGCAAGGACATTGGAGATTGAGCCTTCTTTCCCCCTCAGCAATGGGCACATCATCAGGAACAGTTCACAACTGCAAGGGACATACTCTCAGAAGAAACTTCTCAACAGATACCAAGTAGGTGAAGAAAAAGTTCTGTTTTCTTGAGAATTTGGAATATTTATGCATACAAATCTCCTTTTAAAGTATGATGCCCCTCTTCTACCTTATGATTACTCTCATTCCTCTTTAGCAATTATATGGAAAGGAATGATGGGAAAAGCCATGTTCAATGCAAGTTACATCCAAATTAAAGGATGGGTTAATGCTCTTGTCTCTTTTCCCTAATAATTTCATTTTCCTGCTTGCCCAGACATGCTGTTTTTTAATTCCCTTCTGGGGAAAAGGAACAGCAGTAGCCAGCATAAGAGACACTTTCCAGAGCCAGGTGTCTGTCTGTTACAGCAGAAATCAGAGCAAAAATAAGCATGTGCTGGTTTGACAGTAATTATAGCAGTTCAGAATCTTGTTCACCCTTCAAGTCCTTCACATTTTTTCATTAAAAGACTTACTATCCACCTCTCTTTCTTAACTTCCACTGTACAGAGCAGTTAAAGCAGTGAGCAGCAAGTGGTTCTGTCAGAATAGAATAGTACAACACTTCTGGACTGACTTATCATGAATTAGCCAAATCAAAGAACACTCATCTTACAAGCTACAATACAACCAAACCACCTTTAATGAAATTATCAGTGTTTACCATATATGGTCTTCTCTGGAGATTCTTCTACAACACCAGTCTCACAACCTGGATCAGAAGACCTTGAGAAACAAGACATTCTGGGTTAGCATACTGAGCACATTTACAGGAACAGAATTTGCCACAGAGACCGAAAAGCAGTGCTCTACTCTACACCAATATATTGCTTTGGGGCTACTCTAAAGGAGCAATTAGTAAGCACTTTGCCTCCTGTTGACATGTAATTAAGTATGGGTAGCTCCCTAGATGTACAAGTAACAGTTCTACATAAAAGAAAGTGCTACAATTCAGTCTGAGGTCCACAAAATACAGCAGAAGCCTTTTCTTTAGTAGCCCTTGAATCAGCAACTGAACCTAAACAGGTATTAGCTGCAAGAATTCATGCAGCTTGACTTGCATGATGAAGCAAGCAGTATTTCCCCCAACTTAAGCAATGGCATTTAGCCTCCACTGGTTCTCTTACTACCTTAAGTGAAGAACTTCTTACCCACAGTGATACCTGGTAATTCTTCTCATACCTATTAATTAAGCATCAATTAATTAGATAGCCAATACATACTGAAGAAATTCAGAAAGAACTCACCGGCCTTTGATCTGCTTGTGTAGGAGTCTCCTAGACACCTGCTTATGTATTGGTGTTTCTGCAACTCTCTTGGTCAACAACTTGCGATGATCTAAAAATCATGAAAGAGCTGTAACATCACACAACTATAAAGCACTTGGAACAAATAAATAAATGCAGTTTTGTACAGGCTTAAGCTTGACAGTCAATTTAGAATATCTGTGCTGTCTCCCAGCACTCACAAGCTATCATTATTTCACTCCAGTGTCTACACCTCCCTCCCACTCTCTCAATATTATTAGTAGTACTATGTCAGACATAGTTAACCTATTGAGATAATTTCATTCTTTGTCTTTATTTCACAGATCCTTTCTCAACCAAACATTTTTAACTTTTATTTTCTTTATGAGATGTAAAGAGCTCAGTAAAATCAGGTTTCAGTTTCAATAGCATCATTATTCATCTAAACACCACAGCAATGACCTCTTTTTACTCTTTATTAAAAACAAATCATAATTGTTTCACAGAACTGAGAATGCAAAAATAGGAATTTTAACAAAAGTTCTTCCATAACAATCCTAAATGTGCAAGTCATATCCTACCTTTGTTGCCCTCACTGCTGCATTTGTATTTTAGGCCTTCCACAGCAGATACTGACTGGCTTCTAAGCATCTTTTTCAGTGACCTTTTTGATGGTGAATGCATCTCTTCATTGAAGAGATTCCTCCTTACCTTTGTAACCTCTGTGAGGCAAGAAAAGCAAGACAAGATCAGATTACAAGGAAAAGCAGAACAAAAAAAAAAAAAAAACCAAACAAAAACCCCCAAAACAACAACAAAACAAACAAACAAACAAACAAACACACAACCAAAGGCCAGTGTTCAAGTGTCAGGCCACTAGGGATAGAACATACCAGCAGGGAAAGACAACTTTTTAGAGGCAAAAAAGCTTTGAAAAGTTGGGTTTTTTCTACTACTGGAACATGTCCTCCTTTAAATCCATTCCAGCCTTCTCTTCTGAATTTGTACTATTTGCATTATTCCAACAACAAGCTACAAGCAGATGCCATAGCAGAAAAGGCAGACAGTCAGTGGCCCATGTGGAACATTAGCTGCACAACAAAATCTCAACCAAAGCATATCTTGGTTCAGAGACCACATGTGAGATTTATTTTTATGAAGCATTTGTGGGGATATATCCTATTTTCAGATATAGTTCGTTCTTGTCCCCATTTTCTTTTCAGGACAGAGAAGATGGAAATAATTTCAGGAGTCAAGGTTTTCTTTTGAGGACACAAAATTTAAGTTTTCTGTGTATGAGTACACAGAATACTGTGTATTTTTTCCCCTCAAAGTTTTTGCACAACTCAGCAAAACTTCCTTCAGATTTCCAGCATGCCTCAGCATAATTTCATCATGGCTCAGTAAAATTTACAGGGACAACATGTGCTGAAGATGCACCTTTCCATGAACAAGCCAGGAGTCAATATACCTTGCACTGCCTCTTTCTGTGGCAAAGGCATCTGCTGAGACTTCTCAGTGGCATGGTAGGAACGCAAGTTCTCCTGAAACAAATGAGAAATCAGTCTCAGCAGCAGTGCAGTGTTATGTTTAAGTATGAACATTAACTGTAAGCTCTGAACCACACATTATTTCATTTTCTCCTTCGAAACAATTTGATCTCTGTACAGCTGATACATGGCACACTTACTAAGGGAATACAGAGCAAGAGTTTTTGCAGTTAAGCATCACAACACAGACAATCCTTCTGGAAGAATTTTACCTTTCTGATGGGGTTCTTGGCTACCTTGGGAATCTCAATTTGACGCAAGTTCTGTGGTGCTTCTGTCATGCTCCTGTGTCTGGCTAACACATTATTCCTTTAGAAAATACGTAAAAGTTAAGTTAATATGAGATGAAAAGCACAGTTATCAACCTAGTGACAATTAAACTTAGGTGTGACTCAAGATAGAAAGTGTTTACCTAAATTCAAATTGCAAACTACATTGATGCCTCACTTACTACAACAGTGGGTAATGATTTGCAATATAAAAAGCTATTCCTAAGGTTGGTATTGGAATTAATTCACAATTTGTTAATATGAACACAGAATCCCCAACAGAGATCACCAGTAAACCACTTTTAACTTTAACAATATAGATCAGCTACTGCAAGAATATAACATGTTTTTCCTCTCATGGAAGATGCTCCTGAAACCTACTTTTGCATAGCATATAAATACAGAACAAAGACTGTATTTTTTATAGTAAACAAAATGCTGCCTCCTGTTTGGAATTGCTACCTTCTCTTTTTGGCAGATCTGGTGCGCAGCTCCTCCAGCTGATCACTCTCAGTGCAAACAGCACTGGGAGTTAAGACAGATGATAAAGAGGGAGGAAGACCTGGAGATTTGCTATCCAGAGTCATGGAATCATCACTGAAGAAGTCTGAAGGCAGAACTGATGCCAGCTTCGGAGGTATTTGTGTACCCAGACCATAATAAATATCTCCAAGGGTCTTCGGTATAGAATTCATATACCTGGAACATCAGAGAGAACCACATGAAATACACCCCTCCTCAAAACTGTTGGTATTTCAAACCCAAGGTGTGAACTAAATCCTTGTTCTTATATGTCAATTTAAAAACAACAAACTAAATATCAACTGGGTTTTTTCATTAGTTTACTTATCAGCTACTTTTTCTTTAACCAAAATATAAGCATAATAAAGAGAACACATCTAAATTTTTGAGAATTACAAAGATGCAGTAAATCAAAGCCACTGATTGCTATCTACTTACAGACAACATTCAACCCAAACCACAGTCCCCAGCAACACAAGTCATGCCAAATAACTTACAATTCTAATATTTCCTCTAGAAACTTTGTAAGATAGGCTGGGTCTTCAGTCAGACATAAAATGCGCAGCATATCTGTCACCTGGAAGAGAAAGTCAGGTGGCAAAATGGATTAAGGTGTGACAGCTGCAGCAGCAGATATTTTAGTAAGGAATATAAAGTGTTAGTGCAAAATCAAAGGAAAAGCAGGTTCCAGGTCCACATTTCTAGTGCCATGCAGAAACACAACCTGGTTTATACTTTACTTGCCTCTTCTAACAGCTGCTCCATTTCCTCAGTGTTGCTTTGCAGAGAAGGGCACTGAAGGCACAACTCAAGGCGCAAAAATACCTGAAGTCGGCACCTAGGAAAACAAGTAATTATTCACCACCTCTTTTTCCAAGGGAAACAGCAGATTTACTGCAAAAGGTGTGCTCAAAAAAGCAATGGGAAGTGGTTCCTTTTGACAGCAAAATTTAGTTAGCATTTCATTTTGCTGGCAAGGGAGATGCCTCATTCCAGATATAGGCCGCAGTGCTTATCACACAGCACGGGTATATTTGCATTTAATTAAATGGTTTTACTGCAACCAGATATTCCCCTTGAAATATTTGCCCCATGAAAATACTCTTCCAGTTGTACAAAAAAAAAAAAACCACCATTAAAAACTGCTAACCAACTCCACAATATCTCAGAAGCTGAAGTAAATACAGTGTCTCATACTCTCTGACTTTAGTGTCCTTCTGTGAGCCATACTGTTGTCTGAGAATTTTGCTGGACTTCAGGAGATGGTTTCTGACTCTTCCCACACAGGCCACCTGCAGACACATAACGACAGCAAGAACTTCAAAACTGTTCCCTGTCTGTATGGCACATTCCTCCCTTATCCCCAGGTTAACCCCCCAACCTATTTTTTGGAAGTAGTTATGTTTTTTCCTTTACTTTCAAGGAAAGGAATTACTTTTCCTTTCAGTAGCAAAGTTATGACACAGAACAAATTAGAGCTTGAAATCACAAAGGCCTCTTGCTCGCAGCTTCAGGCCTTCTTCACCCTGGATCCACTTTGGATTTGTCTCTCACCATTTTTTTGTTAAATTAATCACAGCTTTACCGGTTTTGGTTCCAGATTATTATAAGCCTATAAATAGTGCTAAAGACTCTAAGAAAGACCTTGAAAAATTTCTCTTTCCTGGCAAAGCCAGGCCTATATTTGCCATGAAATGCAAAAACAAAAGATGCACCTTCTTTAAAACACAGTTTGCAAGAATGTTTTTAAAGTACTCTTTGAAATTAGAATTTGTAAGGAGGTCAGTGTAAAGAAAAGATGTTGTGCAACACCTAGCAAAGTTGTAAAGTGATAACTGAACTGGATTTTCCTATATTTTACAAGCATCCAGTTTTTCACTATTGAGTCCTCACAGATAGAAGCAGTCAGTGACCATGATGCAACTTCACATAAAACTTCAGGGAATACAAAGGAAAGGCTGCCCAATATAGTAAAAGTTCTAACTTCCAGATCAGTAACAACCCCACCCACATGCTCTTACTCACCTCCTTCTCTTTGGCATCTTGTATTTTCAAGAATCTTTTAATGGCCATGATCATATTCTGGGCACATGCAGATGAAGGAATTCCCTCAGCAACAGCCTTCTGGTAGCTTGCAGTCAAGTGGGACTGCAGCTCCTCCTCTGTTTGGAACTCTGCAAGGAAATTGTCTCCATTAACTAAATGCATGTTCACCACACCTCACTGATAAAATATTAATCCCAGCTGAAGCAGGGAACAGAAGAGGCAACAATAAATATTTCCTCCAGCAATTGTACATCCAGACCACAGCACACTAACAGAGGCAGTCCCAGGTCAAGGCCTATGACATATTACAGGCTAAATCAATCCTATAATCAATAAAGGTCAGGCTACTGTAGTAGTCAAGAAATGCCCTTTATTTCTGCCTAATTAGTAAACAGGGCTGCATTTCCAGTTACACCCTGATGAGCGCTTCCCTCTATTCCTTTTCGTTAAAAAAAATTTAAAAGTAATCCTTATTGCTTTTTTTCAGATGGACACAAGGCAAGAAACTAACCCCAGAAGCAGCTATAACACTAGGTTGTAAAGAATCAGAAACTAAATGGCAGAAGAGTGGGAGAAAATGTCTCGTCTGCTATGCTGAAGATACAGAAACTCAAACACTGATCTACTCCTTCATACTGAATACTCCATTATTATCCTCTGCTCTCCCTTCCATAAAAATCCTCTATGACTCCTATATCAGGATATGAAAAGTTCATATGAGATATATAAGTACAGAAAGATAACAGGTCTTAACACACACCACTTGATGTTTTAAGTGCTTTTGCCTTTGCTTCCACCTTTTCATCCAATCTTTTTGCTGCAAGCTTTTGCGGAACCTTCTCATTCACTGCTGGTGGCACAGCATCAAGTTGAAACTTCTGAGCTTTTACATTCAGTCTTGCTACATTGAGCATCTGCAGGGATCTGGGCATGGTCTTCATCTTCTGCCTGACTGGAGTTCGGGGAACACCACCTGCAATACCAGAAGAGAGAGTTCTACCATCAGGCACACTGGGGCAGGAACTCCATCCAAGGTAGAGAACATTAAATTCTGTGTTACTGTGAACTTAGTTACCTCCTGGAGGAAAACATGGCCCAAAAGGTTGGTATTTCTTCATGAAATCAACCTCTAGCCAGTGTAGCAGGCAGCTACTTCTCTAAATAAAAAGCCAGGTGCATATTGCTCTGCATAAGAACTTGTATAGGTTTAATCAGAAGTTATATTTATAGGCAGCAATCTTATGTCACAGAAATAGAAACAGCTGACAGAGCAGGACTTGCAGATACATGAGGCTAGGGTAAAGTCAACTCTAGTTAGTGTAGAGAAATGCAATGATTAAACTCTTTTAGAAAAAAAGTGTTTTATTTCTCAAACTAGAACAAAATTGAGAGAGGCTGCAATACTTACTAGTAGTTGGAGTAGTCCCTGTTCCAAAAGCTAATTAAACTGCAGAGCTCTGCATGCTGCTTTTAAGTGCTTTCTCAGCCACTGCACAGCTCTCAATTACAATTATTTGGGTTCTACTACAGGACAAACCTAATACTTACAAGTAAATGAGACTGTCCCTAAATAAAAAAATCTAAAGCATGGCACTAATTAAGAGTACAGATCTCTGGAGTTCATGCATCATCTTTTACTGACAACACGCACACACAATCCCCAAGTATACATACGTCTTTTTTTGTTATTTCCTGGTCCAGCTGCAGCAGAGGTTTCACTGAATTTTCTCTGATACAGCTCAGATAGACTTTCTGAGAGCTCCACATCAGATTGGTCTGCGTCATTCTTCCTGTCAGCACAAGGAACCTGCAGGAGCCTATATGAAAGAACAGTACTGCTATCAAAAAAGGTGGGAGTAGGAGGCATATCCCTTCTTTCCTGAGGACAGAAATAAGGTTTTCTATAGATTCCAGTCTGCAGCAATATACTGCAAGTAGCTCACACTAGAAATTCTTCCAGCACCTGTTCCCCAAGACTTAGGAGATGCAGAAAATTCAAATGCTCTTAAAATGCTGGAAACAAGCATTACATTAATGTACAATGGATGTGGCACTGACCTGTACCACAAAACTAAATGAGTAGCTTTGTGCTTTCTAAACTACCCTACATTAGGCTCTTTTGTTTCACTCAGCAAGGTCTTTGAAGAAAGCAAGCTTATTCATTCCAAATAAACACCAACTGTGAGAACACAACCACATCTTCAGTATCTTGCACTGGATCTTACCGTCCCATATAAGCTGAAACTTGTCATTTCCCAAGTAGCTTAAGGTCATTTTAAGTGACCTTTATAACTCCTGAAACTACCAAGACTTTAATCCATGCAAACTGATACCCAAACATCCTGTTTTCAGTTTCTTTTGTCTAATTATTTCACCAAGAGATAAGCCACCAGTAAACGGAGTACAGAAATAAAAGCAGTAGAGAGGCACTTAATTCTAGAACTCTAAGCAATGCTACAGCCTTACTCCCTCAAAAGGAAGCAAAAGTCCTTGATTATTGCTCAGAGACATTTAGAAAAATACCTGAATGACTCCATCAGATCTGAGCTTGCTCCACAAGCATTGGATGCAGGATACCATGCTTCCAGTACTGAAGGATGCCAGCTCCCTGTATGGGACAGTTCCCTTTGGACCCATCCTGGCACTGGAGTTTCTTCTCCTGCAAGCAGACACACACATACACAAAAATGAGAAAAGCTGAACTATGGCAGAAGGTCCCAGCCTTCAGAAGCTCTAAGACAAAGGTTCCCACATCTTTGATCCTCGAGAGACAATTTCATACCCAATATACCAGAAGATGAGAATATTCACTCTAAGACAAAATACACATGTAAAAGCTGCTTCCTTGCTGCAGTCCCACCCAAAGGCTTTACTGGCCAGGGATGGCCCATGTGAAATATTTTAAGGAATCCTCCTTCTAAAAGCATGTCCTCAGGTACATGCAGCTGTGCTTTATCTGCAAGCTAGTGGAAACTAACACTCTGTCAAATAAAACAGAAAGCCACACGCTTACAGATTTCTTTCTGCATCACATCACAAGGCCTTAACTACAGATGACACAATGAACAAGTCCCAAAAATGAGACTCCTCTAGGAGAAAATCATTAACTTTAGATTTTTTCCACTGCAGGTCTGGAGATGATCAAAAGATGGAATTTTGCATTTCCTGATACCTACCCAGACTGGCCAGAGAATCTTCCACTGACATGTCAATTTTACTCAACACACTATTCACAATTTCTGGCAGGTGAGTAGCACAGTCTTGAGAAGAGTCTTCCACTACAGCTCCTTCAAGATTGCATCCCTGAGTTTCAGCAGTCTTCTCAGGACCAAGCACAGTCAGAACTGCAGTATCCTCAGAAAGTGGTGACAGAACAGCAGTGCAGGGACACCAAGTTTTAGACAGTGATACTTCAGCAATCTGCATTTCAAAAAAAAAAGAAAAAGAAAAGGTGGGGGAAAGTTTATGTTATCTAGAAATACAGAGACCTACCTAAGGAGCACAGATACTTTCAAGCATGTTATCATGCTACAGAGTTACATTATATAAAAAAAAGTCCTGAATTTTGCTTCAAACGAGCAATCTACAATGCAGTGTCTATTATTGTCTTCACAACATGAAACTGCCATCCCTTTTGTCACAGTTCAACTCAGAGCAGGTATTAGTTTAAGGCACAGAGGAAAATTTACCATGTGCAATCCTTCAGCCACCAGACACTCCAACAGCTGATGAAACAGAGACCTGTTACATTCTCCCTGCTCAGCCGGTGAGCTCTGCAGTATCCAGCTCTCTGTGAGGAAGTGGCCAGCCTGTGCCAAGCTCCAACCCGTCAAGCTTCCTTTCAGGAAGATGCTGACTGGACACTGTAGTTGTCTTTGGCTCATGGCAAGAGGTACCAGCATCACAGCACAGCTTTCCCGTTTCTTCTCTCCTGTGCAAGCATAGGACAAAGTAAAAGTCTGAAAGCAAGTAAAAAAGGTTTCTCCATTTAGGTGAAGAGACGACTTCAATGTCAAAAAAGTGAGCTCCAAGGTTAAACAGGGAATATACTCTACAGTAAGTGTGTTACAGAACTGACCTCTTTCCCACACTTTCAAGGAGCTGAGTGCATGGAAGCACCACTAAAGAAAGACCCCATGCATAGTGCATGCTGCTTTACAGCTAATCTATTTTCTTCGGAAAGGGCTTTTAATCTGTGCTCTTATTTTAGCTAAATTGAATAATTTATGAGAAAACGGAGTACACCTCTATAAGGTGTGACCAGCTAAGAGCTCTTCATCCAAACTTCTGAGAGCATGGAAGACTGAAGAGGCTAAATCAGAAACACAGGCTCACAGTTCTCATATGAGAAGAAGTAGAGCAAAAGCAAAGCATCTTTTAAAAGAAAAGCATCTAGGCTTTTAAATATGTGAAGTTACTTCTCCACACACTATTCACAGAAGAAGCTCATCAAGGACCCTGCATGAGAGATCAGTTACTACCATGCACATCTGTTTTTCTTTCCTTTTATTATTACCTGGCATGCTGAGAAACAACGTTCCTTCTTGCTGGGGAAACACTGATCGATACACGGATGGCCTGGAGAACAAACAGTTCAAAGTCGCATCCAGGGGCAGAAGCTTGGCCCAAGGCACAGCCTGTGGCACTGGGAACCTAGAATCTCCAAGGAAGCCAGGAGCAGCATCTTCCCTGGGGTGACTCAAACAGTGTACCAAGGTTTCAGCTGGCAAAATGGTGCCTCCCATCTTACAAATCACTTCAAACATTGTCCAGTAGCCACCATGATCTGGGCATTCAATCAGCTGAAATAAAAGTAACAGAGATGTCTCAAGTGAAGGTTGGTAGTGAGAAAGCTTTCGTGCAAACAAATAAAAATTGTGCTTTTTCAGAAAAGCTGGCATATGAAACATATCTATACCACCTAAATATGATGCTTTCTGAGTGGTGTTATCAGCCTTCATAGGAGCCTAACAAAGTAAATACTATTCCCAGCGAATTAAAAGCTAGCAATATTTTCAAGCATTTTTTAAATCTGATATCTACAAACCTGAACTATCAGGCAGCTTATCTGCAATTCTAAACAGCTGTAACACCCCTCTAAGTCAAAGCATAAGACATCCCATCAATAAACACCGTACAGCTACTGCAGATGTACCTCAGTCTCCATGTGGATGACTCCATTCCAGATTTCAGTCCCTTGCTGAAGATTATGTGACAGTAAGTGAAACCTGGCACGGTTCCCTACCACCCAAAGATTACTTATGCCAGAAAGCAGCGTGGGAGACGTCTCGCTAGTGCTCACAGCTGAAAGCTGCGCAGTATAACCTCGTTACCTGAGCCCAGTCGGCAGTGTCCACCCAGAACAGGGTGATTTTCTGCTCCACAAGCAGCTCCTGGACACTCTTGGGCACGAGTTTCTCCGCCAGCTCCTGCGCCGTAGGCGGCTCTCCAAGGGAGGAGGGGGCGTCGTTGCCCGACACGAACTGCCGGAGCTCCCTCCGCGAGTGCGGACAGGGCGAGAACACGAACACGGCGTTCACGAAGCCCTCGGGCGGCGCCTCCGGGGGCTCTGGGGCGGCCAGCCCCGTCCTGCGGCTCCTGCGGGGCGGCTTGGCGGGGGACGCGATCTCCGGGCGGTCCCACTGGAAGTCGAGCAGCGTCTCCTTGAGCCCGCTGTGCGTGAGGGCGGCGCGCGGCGCGGGGCCGGGCAGGGCGGCGGGGGCCCGCGCCCCGAGCCGCTCCGCCAGCTCCTCCTCGAACCGCTCCCAGGCGCGGGGACCCGGCTGGCGGAATCCGCCGCCCCGCGAGGCACCGCCACGGCCGCCGAGCGAGTCGAAGAAGCGGAAGGCCCAGCGGAGACGGGAGAGGCCGAAGCGGCAGCCCAGGAGGGTGAGGAGCCGGAGGGCGCCGCGCTGGAGCCGCTCGCGGCGCGCGGGGCCGGCGGTGTCCAGCAGGAACACGGCGCTGTGCGAGCACGACATGGCGCGGGCCCCTCACGCCACCGCCACCATCGCCCGCCCGGTACGGCCGCTCGCGCCCTCAGCTGGAGCGGGCCCCCATTGGCTGCTGCTGAGCACCCGCCACGCCCACTCCCCGCGCCTCCCTCTCCCATTGGCGGAGAATGGGGAGCGGGAGGACGGAGGGGCGCGGCGGAGAGAGGGGCGCTTGCTTCTGATTGGCGGCTCCGCGGAGAGAGCTGCCATCCCATTGGCGGGAGGCAGTGACGGAGGGGCGGGCGGGGCCAGAGCGCGGACAGAGCCGATTGGGCGCCGCCACCGGTTTAAAATTTAAAGCCGGCAGGGCGCGCCTGGCGCTGACGTCACTAGGTGTGCGCTATGGCGTCATCGGGGCGGGGCAGCATCACTCGCCGCGTACCGGGTGGGACCCCGGGGCTGAGCCACGACACCGGCCCGGTCCTGCCCACCCTGCACCCGGCAGGTTCCTCTAGTGCCACTAGAGGTCTGCGCCTGCCCGCAGACCGGCACCTCCCCGCTACCGCCCTCGGGCAGGAGGGACAGGGACAGCGGCACACAGAGGCTGCCCGGAGGGTCCTGCCGACACGGCGTCCTCCTCCCCGAGCCTCCCTGGGGGACAGCAGGGACAGCCCAGGGCCCGTATGAGTAAAATTCATATTCAGTTTAGATTACATATTTTTTTAAAAAAGTACTGTTCGGCTGGTCAGGCATTGAAATAGGTTGAGCAGGGTAGTGATGGAGTCACCATCCCTGGAGGTGTCCAAGAGGCATCTGGATCTGGTGCTGGGGGATGTGGATTACAGTGGTAATGCCCTGTTGATGGTTATGCTTGATTGTAAAAGTGTTTTCCAAACTTGACGATTCTATGAAAAAGTGTAAGGTCAGAGCATCTGGACAGGGGCTGACGCTTGTGGAGGGCAAAGACCCTGGGTTGTCATCAGCTGCCTTGCCCAGGAGCATCCCCTGACTGCATCGATTGAAGCACATCTTTCCCCGTGGTGCCAGTGGTCGAGGTGTGATAACACCTCGTTATCCGCTGGGTAACGTCAGAGGAATCCCCACAGAGCAGAGCCACCCGTGTCCGCTCCACCCTCGCCTCTAGAGCTTGAATGCCCCAGCCCAAACCAGAATCCCCAGCAGCCAGTCGTATTTATAGAGCAACAAAGACAGGTGGGCGCTAAACTGCCCATTCGGCTCTCTGGTGACTGTGAACACAAGTGGATTTAATGAGCTAGAACCAGGAGCTGATCCACTGGCTGGGCAGCAGTAACCTGCCACCAAGAGCAAGGGAAGGACAGCAGATCTCCCTGGAAAAGTGCAGAGGGCAACCTGCAGCCTTGGGGATGTGGGCTCCCTTCTCCTGCCTGGGGGCTGATATCTCTTGCTGCTTGGCTGTTTGAGCCCTGAAGAAGAGCCAGCTACACCATGTCACTGCCATTGTCCAGCCACTGGCATCTGTCCCAGCAGTCCGCTGAGGACACTTAGCAGACTGTGACCAAAACCTGCCTTATCACAGTCCACCTGGGACCCGAAACAAACCCAGGGCAAAGGGGAGTTTCCCAGCAAAGTCTGACAGCTTCCAACACAGGAATGCTTCTAGTTACTCAAACTCCTTCTCCTTTCCTACCCACTACAGTGTATTTGCTCTGGAAGCCTATCCAGATCTTGGGAAAGCCAGCAGAGGTGTTGGCTGAGCCCAGGTGTGTTTCCCAATGTGACAGCCAGAGTTGCTCACACTTCTGCTTCTTGTCCTGTCCCATATTTGTGCTGCTTACACAGACATTTGCCCTCTCTGCCTGCTCCACAAGGACACTTCCCTCTCAAACAGTCCTTGGGCTCTTTCTGGACAATCATTTACTTGGTAGTAAATGCTGTTTCTTGTGAGGAAGGACAGAGTACAAGAAAAAATCATTTGTGAATTTGGCTCACTTGTGGTTGTCACTTTGATCCAGATAAGATTTTTTTTTAAACTTAAAAAAGTCTCGCTTTATTTTGTCCTGTTTCCAACATTTATCTCCAAGGGATACTTAATGGTGGGGGCTGGAAAAAGAGAGGCGAAAGCACAGATCTTAGGGAGCTGTTTGATCTCTCCTCATTCCACCACTCTGTTCTGCCCCAGTGGAAAGTTTGTTTGTCTTTCAGCTGAGCCACCCTGAAAAAAAAGTTTTGTTTTGTATTGACTCAGATGCTTTGCTTTCAGGTCATTCCTCAAGGACCTGCACAAGCAACAAGTCACCTTTGATACTGGGCAGTGCCCAGGGTCTCCATTGTGCTGCATCATGGTTTCCAAGACTCCCCAAATCCTCATTCTCTAGTGCCTTCTCCACCCCATGTGCCCAAAGGCTACTGGTAGTGGCTGCTTTGACCACTGCTTCTGGGGAGCACCCGCTCCCTCCTATCCAGGGTGAAGCTGCCCCAAAGCCTCCAGGCAAGAGGGAGGGATTTCTGTGCTTTAGATTTTGTCTCTACAGCTTTCAAATATATTTAGTGCTCATAAAAGTGAGAAACTGGGAGAGACCCAGCTGGGACCAGTAGTGTACAACCCTCACCCAAAGTAACTGAGATCCGGCCACTGCCAGAACCAGTCCAACATCTCTTAAACAGAAAGGCAAATATTCCTTCTCCCCCAGCATCATCCCAGTGATTTCTTGAGGAAACTTTGTGGCTCTTATGGGTGCTGGTCATGATGGGTGACATTCTGTAGTGGAGCAAGTTCACACCAGCCTGAAGTTTCCAACAGCACATTTAAGCACCTTGATATTTGTGACTGAGGTACGGTGAAACCTACCCTGTGTGTCCTACCACACAGCTGGGTACCTTGTAGGGTGGATGCAATGGTAGTCTAACCCATCACAGGAAGTGCTCTGCCAGCACTGCTGCACACACATGTGCTGGCACAGCCCCATCAGCCTTCCCAGCGTTATTGTGGCCCTGAAAAGGAGCCTGGAGAGAAGCTAGTCCTTTAATGGGCTCTCACAGCATGGACAGCCAGTGGAGCATGCCAGCCCTGATGGGACTGCAGTGACAAAGTGCTGATCTACAGGTTGATAAGGAGGGGCAGCGCCAGGCAGTGCACCCAGGTGAGATTATCGGGCCAGCAGAAAAGCCATTAGCCTTTGTTCCTGGCCTCCACACATGGGGAGAGGGGCTGGCGACAGCAGGTGGGACAGAACTGCTGCCCCTGGGGTCTGCACAAGGGCTTTGCAAGCTGCTTTTCTGAAGACACTGCCAGTTCAGTGATGCCTTAGATTAGAAAAGCTCTGCAGTTACTCTTTTGCTACAGTAATCACAGAGTGTAGCTGCTGGTGGCTACAGTACCTAAGCAAGTCCCCTTTTAATATGCTCCTCTCTGCTGCCTTTTTCGAGGTGTCTAAGGGCTGCTTTAGGGCAGGGCAGAATACCGGTTTTACCACGTAGTTGGCACGAGAATATGCAACTGTCAACAGTGTTCCAGCAATTAGAGATCTAGTGTTGTTCAGGGATTTCAGCTTCTTTCTAGCTGGAGTTCCTTTGTATCCTTGTGTGTACAGCTGAGCCTACCCTGCAGAAACCCTGTGTGATGGGAGACCCAGAAACACACCCTGAGCAGCATTGCTCCAGGGGGAGCTCATCCTTCAGACAACATCCACTTGCTTTAGGTGTCCTCAGAAAGTGACCCCAGTCACATGGAGCTCTGCTCATGTCGGGTAAGGACTAAGGCAGATGGGCTTCTCTCTTCTTTCCAACGCTGTCTCTCTCCTGCTGCCTGCACAGGGTTCAAATGAGGTTGGAGAATGATTTTCTGTGGCCGTCAGTCTCTTCAAGACCATCCACAGCATTTTTCTGCCATCTGTCATTTTGAGAAGAAAGCACACAAGAAAAAATAATAAACTCAAATTATTGCCTAATCAACACCAAAATCAGTGCTGCTTGCTCAGCCTGCAGGCCACAATTAGATGCCATCAGCAAATTTGGGCAGCTTGCCTGGGCTGCAGTCTTTCATCTCTTGAAGACTGACAGGCAACCCAGGGATCTGCAGGCAGAGGAAGGAGCTGGAATCTGTTTGCAGGACTAGCCTGGCTCTTTGGAAAAGAGCACATAATTCAAAACAGTAGTGAAAAAGTTTTGTGTTTATGTTTGTTAATTAAAGGAAAACCATTCCAGAGGAGGGGATGTTTAGGGCCCCAGCACCATTTCACTGTATTGCCCTGGTTATGTAGCCCCAGCTCAGTTTGCCTTGCCAGGAGAATGCTCTGGGTAAATCACTTTGGGAAATTATGGAACATGTGTCACTTGAACATCCTTACAGCCTTGGTGGGGCCATCACACATCTGTGCACTCATGTAGGATTTTGGTACCTGGTTTGAAGCACACACCTTCCTCTTCCTCCTGTTCTGCACCTCAGCTGCTTTTCCAAAGCCAAGAGCTGGAGCAAAGGGCACCCTTCCTTCACCCATAGTGCCAGGTGGGGAAGGGCAGTCTCAGAGCTGGGGAGGGGGTGAGCACCCAGAGCAGGGAGGGAGGGGCCAGCAGGTATCAGGGCGCTCCTGCCAGGGTCAGGGAAGGGGTGTGGGACTGGGCAGAGCAAGGGGCCGGACACTCTGGCTCCCTCCCCAGTCACACTGGCCTCCACATCTGGTTGCCCCCGCGGAGGCAGGGCTCAGAGGTGCTCTTAGCAGCTTGGAGGAAAGGTGCTGAAGCCTGTCCCTCCTCCCAGGGAGGAAGGTGGGTTAGAGGAACAGCCCCGCTGAAGCTCCATTGCTCTGAAATGTGATCCTGCCGGAGGCACCTCCCTGGGCCCCACCTTGCTCTCTCCGACCTATATATACATGTGACCAGCCTTGGGCGGGCGCGGGGGACCTGGGCGCACTCAGTCCCCCGGAATCCCTGTGGATGGAGAGGTCGAGGAACCAAGGCATGGCGAAGAACACGTACATGCGCTGGCGGCTCCCGCTCGTGTGCCTCCTCTGGGAGGTGGCCATGATCGTCCTCTTTGGAGTCTTCGTGCGCTTCGGCGCTGAGGCTGATGCACACTGGGAGGAGGAGAAACGAGAGATGAACCTGACCAGTGACATAGAGAATGATTTCTACTTCCGATACCCCTGTGAGTATTCTGGAAGCCTAATCCTTGTGCTGGCTGGTTCCCATCCCGTCCATCCGAACCCATTCCATCCCATCCATCCTAGCCTGAGCCTGTCGGGGTTGCAGTCTCTAGTGATTGCTAGAAAGTGCTCTTGCTTTGAGGCTGGCTTGGGGCTCACCAGAGAGCAAGAGAAAAGCCTCATGGCCCTTTGGTGCCTTGGGGCTCTGTCAGCAGGATACCATGACACCTTTTTTATCCAGGAATAGGGCTGACGTGTTCCCAACACTCCGCAAGTTTCATCTTGCTATCCCCTCCCTCAGCTCTGGATCTGAGCAAGCCTTTATGTGCACACAGAGGAATGGCTGTCGAGATCCTGTGACATCTTCCTCCTCTTCCTCCGTCCACCCCCTCACTTGTGAATTACCCTTTAGCTACTGGCATTTCAGTGCCAGAGTCCTCCTAAGCTGCCAGGTTCCCAGGGTTCTTGTGTCTCTGCATCATAGTGACACAGAAATTATTCAGAAGCTTAAAACTCCTCTGGCCAGGCAGTGTCTTTGAGTGGCTTTCATCTCCAGGGCTGGTCATCTTTGGGAGCCTTTTAGAACAGCCTGCTTCTGTAGGCAATTGTTTCCAAGGAAGCAACAGGCCTGAGTCATGCATCTATTTAGAACATTGCCATTAAAAACACCTGCTAAATCAAAGGAGCTATAGCAACCTGTGGCTGCTGAGGATTAGCTAGCTCAGAAAAGGATTTGCTCACAGAAACCCGCTGCTCAGTCTGCCTCCAGGTTCATGTACGGTTGTGTCTGCCCTGGCCTCTCCCTGGACATCTGCCCTTGGGACCAGACCCACACAGGTTGGCATGAAGCAGCAGCAGTGCCTGAGGGCTGCTCTTGTCACTGGTGTGCTGGGAGAACATCAGGAGTCCAAGAAAGAGTGTGTAGGAGCTAAGGAAGTGACATCTCTTCTGTCCTCAGATCCCACTTGTGCTCTGCAGTGCCAAATATTCCCCCTCAAATGGCAGGATGGATTCAACACAACTAAATCAATCTAAGGGCAACTGCTCAGTTTAGATGTGAGTTATGTTTCTGTTTCAGACCTGAGAAAGGTCTCATGTGCCCAAAAGCACAATTGTTCTTTCTCCTCTATCTAATCAGAAATATTCTCTCTCTGCAAAGATGGACAAACATGACAAGGTGGCTAAGCCCTGGAATTTTAATCTTTGTGTCCATCCAGTGCCGCTCGGAAGAATGTGCTGGCTGAACACCTGAAGATCATTTGTACCAACATATGTGACCACTGCTGTCCACAGCACTTGTCTGCAATGGCAGAGGGATAGGAGTGACAAACAAACAGGTCCTTCAAGCCAGAGAAAATTGGGAAGGCAGGTAGAGGGAAGTTGTCCTGGTGTGAGGAAGCCAATATGTGGTTGTGTCAGTGGTGCCCATTGCCAAGTCCAGTCAGTGTGACAATTCCTTCTCATTTTAGATTGCACATGGATATTCCATAATCAGTGACTCATCCACTCTCTAGGGGAAAAGAAATGAGATTTTTTTTGTCCCCAAGAGGATTCCCAAAGCCCAAACACTTATTCTTGATAGTTACGGCAACTGTCGTGCCACAAAAGCAGGCTTACAAAACCTTTAGGGCATGGCAGTGCCTGTGCTGCCTCTGAGTGATAACAATGTTATTCTTACTAAGGGAAAACAAAGGCAAGGGTTAGAAAAAGGTTTTAGACTGGGAGTGGTTTAAAGAAAGATCTGCTCTTCCTCCTGAGTTTGTAGAAAGTCTAACACACGGTGGGAGCCTCTGGGTTTCTGGAAAGCATGGAGTCTACAGCTTTAACTCTGACCTGTGTATTTCTGCTTTTAGGATGAAAGAAGAATATATAATGCAAATGGCAGCAGATAAATCTAGCTGTATGTTGTGCTGCTTACACTGGAAAAGAGAGAGGGGAAATAAATACAGCTGCAGAGGGAAAGTCTATGGGATTGTGTGATAAAACCACAGTAAGATTGATTCCTAGGACATGTGGAGAAGTGCTTTGGAAGTGACCTCTGCTCAACAGTGCCAGCTGCAGATCTCATCTTCTTCCTTTTTAAAGAGTGATTTCATAGGCATGGGGGACATTTTTTAAAAGCAATCAGATTAGTATGGCACTACATGACTTAAGCCTGTCCAAATGCTCAACCTTAAATAAGTTGCAACGTCTTCTAAAGCACAAAAGGACAAAAAAATCTCGGTTTCTGCAGAGCTGCACTTCACGAGGGTCTTCACCAGCCCTCAGTGGAAGTAGCAGACACAAGTCCTGTGGAAATGGACCGGGGGCTGATGGATTTCAGCACAGGTTCAGGGTAGAGCAGACTTGGAGCCACAGAATTTCTTTTGCCCTAAGTTTGCACCCTCTCTGAGTACACAGACTTTGCTGAATATAGTGGCTATAATGATCTGTGCACTGCAAAATGCAGAATGTTCTGGTTTATCTCCATCACTTCTGTATTCATCTGCTCTGCAGCATGGGTTTGCTGGTGGGAGTCTCTCAAGGGGGATCCCAGACTTGGGTCTCCTGTTTTTTCTCTTGGCTGAGTGGCCTACAGTGTGAGAGTTTGCATGGTTCAATTTGTAAGTATGCAAGCATTTCAGTTCACTTAATTGCAAAGCAATGCTTATCTGATAGAAACGTGCAGCATTAAAAAGTACAGCAGGTTTAATGCACCAAGAAGGTCCTTCAAGAGGCTCACACACATCTGGTTTCCCCCGGGGAAGGGCATCTGAGGGGCTCGAGTGAGCAGGTCTGACCATTAGTGGGAAGAACTGGGTCTCTCTGGTTTAAGCACTAAAAATCTCACTAGGTGGGTTTCTGGTCTCAAGGGTATTTTGCCACTGATTTCTGAAGCATTTAAAAATGTATTTGTAAACTTTCCTTGTTCTTGTGTTCTCCTTGCATTGAGCTATCACCAGGACCCTGCACTGAATGGACCTACCCAAAGTGACCATTTACATGTTTGTACAAAACTTTACTATTCATTTCACATGATGGTTTTTGAGTTTTTTACAAAAGGGGAAAAAACACTCTGAGTAGAAAAATGTTTTCCTCTGTTGACTCCATTATTCTCAGGTCTTCTTTTGCACACACCTTTTAGTAAACATTTACTTTATATGTTGAGCCAGCTTCCAAAACCTGAGCCATTTTCAGACTTAGAAACATGGGGACATGAGGCAAACACACATTTTCTCTTGAATTTCCCCCCTACTGCTACTGATGTAATTAGTTTATTTTCAACACCAAACGCACATGACACTTGCAGCCATGTTGTCCTTGCAGAGCTGACAGTCGCTTCCCTCTGCACAGCTTTCCAGGATGTCCACGTGATGATCTTTGTAGGCTTTGGTTTCCTCATGACCTTCCTCAAGCGCTATGGATTCGGAGCTGTGGGTTTCAATTTCCTCCTTGCTGCCTTTGGGATCCAGTGGGCTCTCCTGATGCAAGGCTGGTTCCACTCTTTCAAGGATGGGAAGATCCTCATTGGAGTGGAGAAGTAAGGAGGAGTTGGGCTCTGGGATGGCACCTCTGGCCTGGCCAGTGGGAGAGCTGGAATGAGAGCCAAGCAGTTGGCAACTCCTGTCCCTCAGTTATGTCAAATACAGATCAATCTCTAAACTGTTGTTTTCCCTCCACGTTCTTCCATTTGCTTTCCACTTTTTAGTCCTAAGGTACCGTCATTGTGACAATACTGCTCAAAGGGAAGGTTGAGATGAGTGTCACCCCTTAGTGTCAAGCCAGGCACCATGGGTGTCACTGCTGAGAACACACTATATCATGCACATTACCTGAAAAAAGTTGGGGTATAAGGATGGGAGGAAGGTCAGTGGGAAATCCAGGGATGTCTCTTAATCACTTCTTTTTCTTCAGGTGGGATCTCTAGAGATGGGGATAGGTAATAGTGATTTACAGAGAAGTATTTCCTCATTAAACTACTATTTTCCTTCCCCTTTTGCAGCCTGATCAATGCTGATTTCTGCGTGGGCTCTGTGTGCATCGCGTTTGGGGCCATCCTGGGCAAAACCAGCCCCATACAGCTCCTTGTCATGACTTTGTTTCAAGTCACACTCTTTTCAGTGAACGAGTACATCCTCCTCAACCTCCTTCATGTAAGGTTTTAGGTAGTATCTGCTTTATTCTGCTCCTTCCTCTCTGCACCTCTCCAAACTGTGTCCCTTTGCTATGGCTCCACCAAGCCACTGCCTTCATAAGCATTTAAAATTCAAGAACTCAGACAGCAAAAGTAGACAGATTGTGAAGGAGAGGAACAGTGGCTCGTACTTCCCTGAGAAGGGAGATGATCTGGGGTTTTACACATCAACCTGGCAATTCAGGAGCACTGGGTCCCTCTGTCAGGTGTGCAGCAAGCTGGACATGATGCAAATCAGGCCTCAGATGCAGAATGAGAGGTGATTCCAGAAGCAAACCCCTGTTTTCCCATGGCTGCAGGTAAAGGATGCAGGTGGATCCATGACCATTCACACCTTCGGAGCCTACTTTGGCCTCACGGTGACACGGGTCCTGTACAGACCCAACCTGGAGCAGAGTAAGGACAAGCAGGGCTCTGTGTACCACTCTGACCTCTTTGCTATGATCGGTGAGTCTGCCCTCATTTCAGGGTGCTGCTACATGGGGACCACTTGGCTGCATGGGGCTGGTTCCTCCTGTGTCTCTGGGAAAAACTGAAACCAGGATATGGAGTTGAGGAGCTCTGCATCCCAGAGGTCTTACACCTTTCAGAGTTACTCAGCTCCCTTCATCAGTGGCTGGGTTGAGATGGTGCCTGGGAAGACAAGGGTGCATTTTGGTTCCCTTTCTCTGCCAGCCTTTCCTGATGCTAGTCTCATCATGCGGGGTGCAGCCTGGGGAAAGCAGGACTATGGGGTATACTTTCCCTCAAGCAGAAGTATGTTCTTTAGAGTTTTTTTTTCAATCCCTGTATTCTCTCTTTTCCCTTTCTCTTCCTCAACCCATCTGCCCCACCCCACCAGGTACCCTGTACCTGTGGATGTACTGGCCCAGTTTTAACTCAGCCATTTCTGATCATGGCGATGCCCAGCACCGCTCTGCCATTAACACCTACTGCTCACTGGCTGCCTGTGTCCTTACCACCATGGCCTTCTCCAGCATGCTGCAAAAGAAGGGCAAGCTTGACATGGTAAGATGGGAGCAGAGAGCCCTGCACTGCCCAGCAGACACATAATGAGGTTGATCAAGGGTCCAGGAAACAACTGGCACTTGTGTTTTGCTGAACAGGCACAGGGGTTTCAGGGCATGATGGTGAAACCAGCATCCAGGCAGAAACTCTGAGGTTGTATTGAGTAAGAAAGTGGGAATGGGTCCTGCAGGGCTTGAGGTGTGGGGTGATGCCCTGCCTGTGGTGGACCCAAGTCACAGCAGGGACTGGCCTTGCTCTGCTGGGCATGTTGCAGAGCCCTGTTTGGCAGCAGTCCCCATCAAACTAGGCCTGCACAGCAGCTCATGAGCAATTGTGGGGCTGACTTGTACGTGTTGGATGTGTGGGTGACATGTCTCTGTGACAGCAGAGCTTGCATGACACACGGGTGAAACAATTTCCATCTCATCACAACTCCCCACCCATATCTGTGGATGCAAAAAACGTGTGTGGTACGGGGAGTGGGAGTCTATGTGCACCTGTGCTACAGACAGAAGCTGCCTGTTCTTTTCTTGTTTTTCACCACCAAGTGAGAAAATGGGCCCTGATATTTCCTCTGGAAACATTTTCAGAGCTGATTCTCCCACTTTGCCATTTGCACCATCCCTGAGCAATTGCAATCTCCCTGAGATGCCAAGGCAGAGCGGTTGCTTCTGCAGGTCCACATCCAGAATGCCACACTGGCCGGCGGCGTGGCCGTGGGCACCAGCGCCGAGATGATGCTGACTCCATATGGCTCCCTCATTGTCGGGTCCATCTCTGGCATCGTGTCCACAGTGGGGTATGTCTACTTCACGGTGAGTGCTGCTCGAGGGGTCTGCAGCCCTGGTCCTGCTGAGGAGTCCAGAAATTGATTCACTTCCCTTTGGTGGTTTCTGCTTTCCAGAATGCATTATGAGATGCACTTCTGTCTCCTTTTACTGCCCCAAAATGCTCAGGAAGTTTCAGATTCTCAACAGGAACGTGCTTGGAGAATATGTTGTTAGTTTATCCTGAGCTTGGCTAGCATTTTTGTCTACAAGACTTTAGCTTTTTAATGGGACACAGTATCTCTCCTCATTCTTGGTTTATCCCACTCCTCCATGGAAGGAGCTAATCTTTTCCAGGGCCACGCTCAGCTCCCTGATCTCTCCCTACTTCCCTTCTCCTCAGCCTTTTTTGGAGTCCAGGTTGCACATTCAGGACACCTGTGGCATCCACAACCTCCATGCCATGCCAGGCCTTATTGGGGGCATTGTGGGGGCCATCACAGCAGCTGCAGCCACAGAGGATGTATATGGAAAGGAAGGGTAAGATGACTTGTAAAACTTCCCTGAGAATAGGTTTTACCTGAAGCTCCGTGGGCTGGAAGCAGGGAGCAATTAGCAGCTTTTGTTAATAGTCCAGAGTTGCCCAGAGTTGTTCCTCGAAATCATGGGGTGCACTGACTGTGTTAGGCTTACTGAATTGTACTGAACTGTAGCCTCATCTTATACAGCTGACTCTTGGTGGCCTCATAAAGTGAGCCACAGTCATGCTGTTTGGCATTATTCTGGGCCACAATGGGGAGGGAAGTACTTCTTCCTCTCTGTATTGTTTTGTGGGGCCAGGTAAGGCTAAGAGTCTAAATGTCAAAGGGAATGTTTATATTTTGGGCTTCTCTTTTGTAAAGGGGGTCAGAGAAGGAAGTGAGCAGTGTTTTGGCCATTGCCATGCTCTCCTGGTCCGCTGCAGAAGAGGGATGGGGCTAGGGAAGAGTTCCCAAGACAGCCGGGCAACATGGTTCCTCTGGAGCAGGGGAACGTCTCCTTCCAGGGGCAATCATCACCATTTCTGCCCTCGGCAGTTTCATCAAGGCGTTTGACTTCTCCGGCGCGTACAAGACACGGACACCCAGTATCCAGGGAGGGTTCCAGGCTGCCGGCATCGTGGTGTCTCTGCTGATGGCCTTTGCTGGGGGGGCCATCGTGGGTAAGCCAGAGGGGAGCACGAAGAGGGGAGGGTTGAGCCAGCCTGCAGCTGAAACAGGGGAACGTGCTCCTGTGCACGGCCGGATGCACCCTGGGGCACGGCACCGAGCACCGTGCCAGGGCTGCGCTTGCCCCCTTGGGTGGACCACCAGCAACCCCCCTGCATCCCCCTGGCCCCCTGCCCACCGTCCTGCCCTTCTCCTTGCAGGGGGCATCCTGAAGCTGCCCATCTGGGGGGACGCGGCAGCCGAGAACTGCTTCGAGGACGGCGTTTACTGGGAGGTGAGGGGCGCGGGGCGGGGGGCACGAGATGGCGCTGTGGGCCCGCGGCCCGGCCCGGCCGGGGTCTCAGGGGGCTCTGCCGCAGGTGCCGGAGGACGAGGAGAGCGACGTGTACCACATGCACAACCCCGACAAGCCCGCTTCGCCCTGAGCCGCTCCCGCCGCCCGCCCGCCTTCCCCGCCGCCGGACCTCGCCCCGCTCCCGGAGCGAAGGATCGTCTTCTCCCCGTGACGACGAGGGCTCTGCCCTACTCTATCGCTTTTGTAACGAGCTGCTGTGGGTATAATAAAGTCGTGTTCTTTCCAAGCCTGCGCTGCCGTGTGTCAGCGGCCGAGCGGGATGGGATGTCGCCCAGACCCGTGCCTCCCGCCAGCGGCACAGGCGCTGTCGAGAGAGCTCTTGGCTGCCCGGGGCAAAGCAGAGGCGCTGGGACACTCCTGGTGCCCTGGGGACAAAGTGGAGTCATGAACAATGGCAATACAGGCTGGGTGTATTCCACAATGTATTGGATCGTGCAGACTGGGGAGATACCTGACTGGGGAGCTGGCACCTTGAGATGACAACGGAGAAGGTGATGAGCCCCCATGGTGGGGGCTGAGCCCCTGCGGGAAGCACAGGCCGGGCTGGTTCTTTTTGAGGAGGGGATGCTGGGGTGCAGCAGCTGACCCGCTCCTCATCCTGCCATCCACAGCAGGGGTGAGGGCCATCTGTGAGTCCAGCTACATTTCTGTGTGATGGCCTCTGCCATCCTCTTCCGTTGAACTGCTCTACCAAGGCCTCCATCAGCTCCTTGGGAACCTTGTTTGCATGTACAGCACAGACTGACAAGACCCTTTCCTAGTTTTTGGCTTCAGCCATTTCTTCCAGTGTCATCAGATGGTTCCTTTCACTTACTATTCTGATGGAAAGAGGACAGCCCCTATCTCTTAGCTGGACCATCAGGCTTCAACCAGAGCTGGACAAAACAGGGGTGAAAACCAGGCCTAAAATCCTGCATGTTTTCCAGGGTGATATGACAATCACAAAAGGAAAAGAGAGGGGGGAAAGGAGGTAGGAGGGCTGATAGGTCTCTTCACTGCATCTAGCTTTTTAATTCTTAACACCTGAGGGGGGGAGTCAAAAGTAGCTATTCACATTCCCTTGGGATATGACACCCTCATTTTCCATGCTGGGTAAAGACAAAAACCCTTTACAACATGTTTCTGGAATTTGTCACCGGCTGCCAGCCGCAGCATGTTAATTAAATGTCGGCAAAGATGGAAGCAAGAGGCTCTGCTCTAATTGGACACTTTGCTTGGTGGAGCTGAAAAACATTGTGACAGAGGAGGAGGTGCCAAAACACTGTGTTCCTGTGCCATGGCGGGGACAGGGACAGCCAGACACGGAGATGCTCTCTCCTGTACACATGTTGCCTTCATTTAGCCTGAAACAACCTCGCCATTGAAAAAAGAAGAGTAATAAAAGGCCTAAAATCCTCAATAGGATCAGTCTCAAGCCCAGCAGCAGTGTGGGATGCAGGGAAAGGGCTGGGGTTGGCTAAGGAGAAATTCAGAAATATTGTAGCTGGGCCATCAGGAGCTCCAGCCCGCTTGCTAGTAAGTGGTGTATTGTGTATTTCATTTATGATGGCAAAAATACAGTGGTTAGAAATGGTCTCTGGAGAATGATCCCTGCAGAGGCTGAAGCATACATTGAACTGCATCCTTTCTCCAAGACAGGGATGGGAAAATGTAGAGCAAGTGTTTTCCCTGTGATGGGATCTGCTAAAGGAGGGAGATTTCGTCCCAGATTCTCTGCACTGGGAAAGAGATGTAACAGCTATTTTCTGCTTGCAGCTTCATCCAAAGAGTGCATCAGAAACAGCCACAAGGATGTTTACTGACAGGCACCATAGACAATGTCATTTCAAAAAGGGAGTCCTAAACTCTTCTACAAAAGTCTGCAAAATCTGGAAGCAGAAGCAGACCTTTTGGGCACTGTGTTTCCTACTGTGTGACTGGACTGGTGTCCCTTCATCCCACACCATTTGAGTTCTGTCTGTGTCCCAGATAATCTGTGTGTCCAATTTCCATGGCCCCTGGTCTCTCCTCCTAGCAGTTTACAAGGGTCCATGGGGTTCAGTAAAGGAAAAGACTAGGTGACCCTCTTTGCTTCAGCAAGGTGGCCAACCCACATCTGTGGTGGGACAGGTCTTGAGCCCTGGGAGGTGGTCTTGTCCCACGTGCACGTGCTGGAAGAAGAAGCCCTGACCCAGTTCTGTGGCCCTCTGGGCTGTGCCTCCTGCTTGTGGGAAGACACCTAAATTGCCCAGGCGGCTGGGCAGTGAAGCGTTTTATTGCCCATGCTCTTGTGGGGCTCAGTCTGGTCTCAGTACCTAAATCACTTGCTGGGGCTGGCTGTGCAGTTTTAATTCCCTGGCAAACAATGCCAGGATCGGGATGGAGTGTTTGAAGTTCAGTCGTGGCCCCAGCAGTGGACGGAGGGTTTCTCAACGGGGGAGCGTGGAGAGCAGAGGATTGGGCTGAGAACGTGTGAGAAAGGGGCTGCAGATACTCTCGGGGATTAGGTGGTACAAATTGGCTGGGAAGCACCAGAGGCATTGACCAAAGTTGTCCTGGGGCAGGTTCCCATGGGGGGGGGGGGGGGGGGGAAATGAAACAACCTGCCTTCAAGGAGGCTGGAAGGCCCAGCCTGGCTGCTAATCCCCTGGGATATCTGTGGCACAGAGCAGAAAAGAGGTTAAAAAAAAGGGAAAATCTCATGCAAAGGTGGTTTCCCCAAGGGGATCATGTTAGAGAGAGAAGGGAGGAGGTGGGGGGAGAAACAGCGTAGTTTAATCCCTCTTTTAATAGGCAGGTGGTGGGCTTTGCTCGCACTCCTGCTCCTGCAAGCTGCTGCAGAGATTTTGGCAAAAGGCCTTTGCTCACCTCTTCTGTCCCCCACTCTTGGTGGAGAGGGGCTCCATCTGTGGATCTGCCTGGGACAAGGGGAGTTGCCTGCTTACTACATCTATGCCCACGTGTGTGTTGGTGTGCACACATGCACGGGTGCACATGCATGATGCCAAATCCAGATTTGGGCTGAAATGGGATCTTTGCACACCCCAGCCACCGGCCGCTGCGTATCTGCTGCTGGCTGTGCGTAAAGCCACAGGTCCCCATAGCAGTGCCCTGAGCCTTCTCGACCTTGCACGACTGGCAGGTCACAGAAAACCACTCTGCAGATGCTGCTGGTGCTCCTCGCGTGCTGTTGGCCGTGATGCCACCGTGCACCTCCTCCCACCTTTGCCACGCACATCCATCCACCTGTGGGCTGGGGCGAGCACGGCGTGTCCAAGCCTGCGTGAGCACCGCTCCAGCCCCTCTGAAGGAGCGCTGTAAATTGTAATCAGATTAGGGCAGCCGGTCGCTTAGGGCCCTTGAAAAGGGCATACGTCCCCTCATCAGTACCTAGCATTGAGTCGCACAAAGGGTCTAAGTAACTCGGCAGGGGTCGGGCCCTCTGGAGCGCAGGGGAGGGGGCTCGCCTTTCTTTTCTCTCTGTCCCTTGTAATTATGTCAATTTGCTAGCCAAATTGTTTGCTTGAGTGGACAGTGGGGGCTTGCCCCCCTTCCCACCTCCCCCCCACCCTTAATCTCATTCATGTGCTAATGTGGGAAGGAGCATGGCCTCCTGACTTCGGGAGGTGGCCGTCAAGGAGCAAAGCACAGGGGAGCATGGGCCAGGAGCCCCCCATTTTTGTGCCCATGGATGGCTTGGCCTTGCAGCCCTGATGAACGGGGCTCTCCTGTTAACTTCACCCCATGGCAGAGTGCGCAGTGGCCAACCAGCCCCAGCCAGCCCTGGTTTTCTCTGGCCATCCCTCACCTGTCCCACTGCCTGCTCGGGCCACGGGCATGCCCAGGGCCAGGAGCCATGCCCTCTGCACTGTGGTTTTCCCGGCACACCTCCCCACCCGAGCACCTCCCAACATTTGCATATATTCTGCCCGCAAATCCTTGTCAAGGGGACCCTCTTTATTGCCTGTATAGATCACAGGGTGTTAGTTAAGGGGCTTCTTTGTATTGCTTCAGACAGCTGGGGTCATCAAAAGTCCTGTGGTGGGAAGGAGAGACAGGAGGAGGGGGGAAGCTCTGACAATACAGACTGAAGGATTAAAGGAGCATATAAAGTTCCTATTGAGTGAGACAAGAGGCTGTTCACTCCCAAGATTGACAGCAACCAGGAGGCGATTCCCAACACAATGTCCAATTAATTCTCTACCCTCTTCGCTGCCGTCTCCTCCTCCCTCCTCTCCTGGGCTGGGGCATGAGCAGGGAAGGGCTGAAGCTAAGATCCTCGAGAAGGTAATTAATTATTCCTGACTAAGAGGAGCTTGCTGAGGTGCAGGCCAGTCCCCAGGCTTGCTGGGCATCCATCCCCCTCCCCAGGCTACTGTGAGTTTGGGCAACTTCAGGGTAGTTTTCCCCTCTTATCACAGAGCTGTCCCACCAAAGGTCCATCTTCATGGCATGTGCTGGACAACAACCTGGGCTACTGCTGAGCCTGGAAGAGGCAGATTTAGGGCTAAAGTCAAGCTGACAGTGGAATGCAGCAGGACAAGGCAGCAGCAGGAAAGCCAGGGAGCAGGGCAAGGTGCATGACCAGGTTTTATGGGCATGCACAGCATCTCGGGAGAGGCAGAGCAGAATGTGCTGGGCCTGGGCATCAGATTTTACCTGTGTGTGCAGCAGCAGTGTCTAAAGCAGCTCCATCGACCCTGGTTTTGTAGGGAGAAGTGGGTTTCTGGCAGTGAGGGGGCATTGCCACTGTTTCCTGGCCTGGCCACCCACACTGGCCCCAGTGCTGGACATGGCAGAACCTGTAAGAGATATTGTAGGATACTGCATCTCTTTGATGTACCCCCATGTACAGAAGCAGAATCTGGACCACCATGTGAAATTTATGCAAATCACTGAGTACACAAATTGTTTGACTTGTCTGGTCTGGCTTTCCCTTACAAACTACCTCAGCTCAGAGGGAGGAAAGCACCTTTCTCCAAGCTGGCCATTTTTTTTTTTTTTTTTTGGTACTCTCTTTGATACTTTGCAATGAGGCTCCCAGGCATGAGTAACCAAAGTCCTTCAACAGTGAAAAATATCTTCATGTCATTTGGGAGAAGAAGCCATGCAGCCAGAACAGCCTTTTCTCACCACAGAGATATTTTGGCCAGCCCATCTTCTACTGCTCAGCACTGACCCCTTCCCCTCTGCTTCCCCTGCCCATGTTACTGAGGATGCCCGGTCACGACGGGGTGGGGGACCCACCCTACAGAGAGCTGCCCTCCCTGTACACCTCACGAGCAGCGGATGCCCTCAGGATGCCGGCATGGGGCTGCCAGTGCCTCGGCATCTCCTGCCCGCTCCCTCCCTCCGCACACGCTCCCAGTGAAGTTGTTTGAAAGTCTTCCGGCAGTTTTCACGGCCAGGAATAACAGATTAGCCATGATCTGATCAGCCCAGTATCTAAGCTGTATTCTCCCTGCTGACAAGTATTTGAAAGAGGGGAGGGGCCACTTTCAGCCCAACGATGAATCTTTCACCGACAAGAAAAGACCCTTTTTTCTCCCTGCCAGCCGCGGGCTGCTCCATGCCCTGTTGCTAAGCGAGACCCCGGGCTGCTGCTTGCACGCGGCCGGCTCCAGCCGGGCCCTCGGGTTAGCAGGATCAGGATATTCACACCAGACAGCTTGTTTTTTTTAGGGAGGGTGTTTCTTTTCTCACCCACCTCTGGCTGGCAAATAACAGCTCGTCAGCGAGGCCCGGGGATGCTCCTGCTGAGACAGGAGGAAAGGGAAAATGCAGAAGCTGTTGGAGGGCAGACTGGGGCACTGGGGTCAGGCACTCAGCCCTAAATGTCTGGGGTTTGCTACCACACATGGGGCTGTCCTTATCTGGGCTATGAAAGGGAAGCCACCCCACAGCCCCCATGTCCTGGTGGTTTTGGGGGGACCTTGGGGACATGGACTTAGAGGATGCTCGGTGCTGGTGTCCGAGAAAAACCTGGCTTGGCCTCATGCAGGGGTGGCTCTGGGCATGGTATTGCAGGGAAACATGTTGCAGAGGAAATAGAAGGATAATCTCCAGTTTTGGGATGGTTTTTTAGTCCTCACAGCTTCACTCTGCTCCAGAGCACCGTCTTACCCTGTCAGCACCAGCCGTGCAACCCTGAGAGAAAGAAGGGAAAACACTAAAACAAAGGCTTCCAGGCTATTTCTGGAGCTGCCAGCATGAGGTGCCCTCGCCTAAGACATGGTGCTCGCATCTCCCTCCTCTCCTGCAAGGCAGCGGTACAGGCAGGACTGCAGGCTGCCAGGGCCTGGGCTGGCACCTTCTGAGAGCCCTGCCCGCCCTGCCTGCCCTCGCTCGCAGGCACAGTGCTGGGGGAAGGAGGAAGAAGGCTCTCCTTCCTTCGTGTACCCTTCCAGTGACTCCCTAGTGCTGCTGCCGAACCTCCCTCACCAGCCCCGAGCAAAGGCATCCCAGTGTTACTGATTCACGGCAGCTCAGGCTCTTTGTGAGCAGCCCTGTGCAGGAAATCTCCCTCTCCACTGCTGAAGGAAGCCCGGAGAAACCCACTCCTTCCTGCCTCAGCCCGGGAAGTCTTGCTTGACCTCAGACTTTTGCAAGCCCTTGATGACCCTTGAGAGGTGACCAGGGTTCATCCCATTGACATGCAGGACTGTGGAAGAGACATGCAGAGAGGCTGTTTCCTTTTCCACGGGAAAGATAAATCACTCTGGCACAGCATCACAAGCTGCTCCCTCTCCTCAGGCTGTGCCCTATGCCCAGCTGGTGCAAAAAAACCCCAGGGAAAGATGCCATAGGGGATGTGAAAGTTTTTGCTGCTTGGAGCAGCACAAAAAGAAAAGAAATCCTGATCCTCCTGGTTTGACGCACAAAATACTGGATCCATGGCTGTGATACAGCCCCTTTCTGGATCTTTAGCAGCACAAAGCAGCTGACAAACTGGCCTCTCCAGCCCAGTGAGCCCTTGCCCAGTTTGTGGAAGGTCCCTCGATGATTGAAGGGGCAGCACCAGTGATGATGTCATTGCCACCTCCAGTGCCATGGACAATGGGATGGCTTTCCCAGTCCCTAGAGGTTGTCCTAAGTCACATCAGAGGTATGATGGCTTCTCCTGTCTTCCCGGGAACAGAAGTACCTACTGATTTGGCATTCGGCAGGAAGGTGGAGTTATGGGTGCAGGTGCTCTATCAGTTTGTGCTTGCCATGGGCAGCAATGACTGTGTGGGCTGTTTTCTAATCTTGATAGAGAGCACCCACCCTAAATAAATCCCCCCTAGTCAGCAGCTTCTGAAGGATGTGCTAAAATCTCTCTAGGCTTGAGCCAGCTAAGCACAGGCAAGGTCTGCTGACCTTTGAGGCTCTCACACAGTTCTACCTAATTCTCTGTTACCCTTTTTTCCTGGCTGTTGGCCATTCTGGCATGGGTAAACTCTCAGCTTTGGGACCTTAGCAGTCCTCTAGTACTTCAGGCCATATTTCTCACTCTTATTGTGTGTCTCTGCCAGCCATGACTCATGTTCTACACTGCGCAGACAGGTCTCCTGCCTCGCTCTGCAGCCAAGAATCACCTGTGTGAATAAGTAGTGAGAGAGCTGGGGTGGGGGGAAGGGGGCGGGGGGGCCAGAACACAACCCACTTCATCCTCTCCAGGGGAGGCTGAATGACTTTTGACATACATCTTCAAGCTTCTTGGCCCATTGCTTGGTTAAACCTGCAAATGGCCTCTGTTCCTCTTGGATAAACTCTCTGACTCATTGACTTCGTCATCTGCAATATGATGCTCACACCATGGACATGAAGACCCATTTTTGACTGCCCCCAACTTTCACACTGTCCTGGCACTGACCAGGTTTTTAGGAGCTCTGTGTGCTACATACAGCAAATCCACAGCATCAGAATTAATTGCTCCTGACTTTATTCATTTTGTCTCAATTGTGCCTGCTGGCTTTGCTTCCAAGCCTTGGCTTTGCCTTGGATTGTGCTTGGCAGGTGCTGGAAGGTGCTTTGCGGGTGTGTGCAGGAGCATCCCATACAGCTTCACTTTTCTCTGGGGAATCCTGAACCACTAAAACCAATTTACTCTGTAACTCTGGGTACTGTTTACTCTGTAAATGCTCTATAAAACCCTTGTTTGGGAAGGATGTGGTCTGCAGAGAGATTTTACTATCCTCCTGATGGTCTGATCATCTACAGGAGAGCACGAGGGCTTTTCCATGGCCAGGGCTGAGCAGCACCATGTCTTCCTGAGGAAGAAAGGAAAATTTGCCTTCAAGAACTAGCAGGTAAGACCTGATCTGAGAATTCATGTCCCAGTGATGAAATAAACCATTGTGCAGAAAAGAATAGTACACAATGTAAGCACTCAGGAAAGAAGAAAATAATTTTATCCTGATTTCTAGTGTCTTCCTGACTTGTGAGCACCCTTCCTTACTCACATATGTCAGCAGAACACCACGGAGATATATTTATATGAAAATCTATTTGTCTCCACAGCTATCTGTGGCATTTCTTTCCATGCCCTTAGCTCCTGTGGCTGCGGGTTCAGGTTGCCTGTTTGGTTCCAGCGCCTGGAGTATCCTCGCGCAAAGGGACAGCATCGGTATCCCTGTGTCCAAAGGAAATCAAAATAAAGAGCCATCATAGGAGGAGAACGGGAGCTTGGATGGTTTGGGAGCACTTGGGGAGCCTTGAGCATTGCAGCATCCTTTTCTGGGGCGCTGCTAGCAGGGAAAGAAGGGGGTCCCCCCACGGGCCTCCCTGCAGACGAGGGCCCCCGCTCAGAAAGAAGTGGCGGCACATCAGTATGCAGGAGTGGTCGCTGCTCGCCAATAAATTAGCATAAACCACTCTAGGAGGTAAATAGACATACAAGGCGCCAGTGTGTGCAGCGTGGGCTGTGGCTTTGTCTCAGCCCCACTATTGTCACGGCCCCTGCTGCACACTGACCGAGTGGGGCCGGTGTGGTGGGCTCTTACACTTTTGACTGCTGGATAAAAGGGGGGAACATAAAGAGAGGGGAGAACTTTTTTTCGGGTTTTTTTATAAGTCCAGACGAAGTTACAGACGTCTGTTAAACGTCAATTACAGCTGAATAAAGACGTCTGCTTGAGGCTTAGTTATGGCTCCTTTCAGTCACCGAGATTTTTCCAGGGTTGGTCCGGGATGCCTTCGGCAACCTAATTTGGAGATTGTAACTCTATAAACAGGCTCTGGCATTAATCAAGGCTGGTGAAAATGCAAATGATGGCATGAGGGGGTTTGGGGATGGGATGGGGTCCTGCGCCTTGCAACTCAGGGCAGGGAATAAAAAGAGGGAAGCAAAGAGGAGGAAGAAAGGGGCCATGCAGAGGAGTAGGGATCCATAAATAGAGAGCTTGGTGGGGTTTGCTGACTTTCCTCGTGGTGCCTTGGGAATCCGGTCCCATCAAGACTCATCTGTACCTGACTCTGCTTCCCACTGATTAACCCCTGTGGTGCTCCTGGCAATACAAGCCTGGTTGCCAATGTTCTTCCCAGACCAAAGCAAAAACAGCAAAAAACCAGACATTTAATGCTTTAAAATGCTGTAGGATCACTGGCTGTTTTGGAGCATCCAGACAATAGGAGAGAGGGTGTCAGGACAGTTTGGAGGCTGCAGTGAATGATTCCTTTTGGAAGGGCAGCTCATGTTCTGCATGTCTCTCTGTTGTTTATTATGTGGCCTGTTGATGTTGTTTCCATTTTGTTATGGGAAAAAAGGCCTCTGAGCTCTATTTGGGTGAGGGGGGAATAAAGCCTCGGTCAGTGTTGTCCATGCCATTAAAAAACACGCTGGTGACCACAGAGACCAAAACACACTTCAGACAGGACAAGATACACAAGGACCTTCTTCCCCCTAGGATACATCCATGTCAAGAGGCCAAGGGCGGAGCAATGGAACTCACCTTGGCCTCATTGGCAATATTATCTTGTGCCCTGAGGTGGGTCAATACCTGGTGGGGAGAACCATGTCCTACTGTATAGCCATGTCCTAGCCAGAGGTTGCAACCCAGAATATGAAGAGTAAGTCTGAAAATCAGAGTGGAAGCAGTGCAGATGCTGAGGGCTTGCTGTGTGATGTGTGCTGTGGAGGAGGCTCGCTCCTCACTCCCCCACTAAGGAGCATCCTTCCCATGTTCTGCCCTGGGGCTCAGCACTGTGCTGGCCCAATGTGCCATGCAGTGACAGTGGGATGGATGGTCCAGAGGAGCTTCAATCTTCATCCTTCCCCTAGATCTTCTGGGAGTCTTCTATTCTGGAAATATTTGAGAAAAGAGATGAGTATTTTAGAGGTGACCGTAGCACAGGAACCCCGTTTCCATTCCACTCCCTTGGGAAAGTACATTTTCCTCTTGTTTTCCTTCCTTGGGGAATATTCTCTCCCCATCTTAACCCCACTTATTTTGCTCTCTGTCACTCCCTCTCCCCCATCTCATATGATCATACACTTTCCTGTCTCCTCTCTGTCTTCATATCAGAAAAATCAAAACTCAAGCAGAGAGGCACAGAAACTCCAGAGGGACCCTTCTCTGATTTCTTGGAGAAACTCTTGTCCATTTTCAAGAGACCCAGAGTACTAAGCTCTTCCTTGGCCCATGGGGATGGAGGTTGCAGTCCCATTTATCTCACAGACATGCCATGGGACTGTCTTGAGGGGTTGACAGAAAAGGGAATTTATTGCAGAGCTTTGAAACAGAAAGCACACCCCAGGTTCTTCCCCTTTGGGTGATGATTAGGAAGGAGCCTGCCCCTCCCAAACCATTATCCTAACAGTGCTGGGGACTGAAGCCTAATGCATTTTCCCCAGGCTTTTTTTTTTTCCATCCACCCATGGCTTCACAGAAATGGGCTGAAAAACCACCAGCATGCTTCTGGAAAACCCCTGTAGGATACCCTCCAACCCAAAGAGAATCTACAGGATGGATTTAGGCCAGAAGACATTCTTTTGATTATGGTTTATACACAGCTGAGCAGTTTTCCTGATGAAGCATCCTGAGAAATCTGTAGCTGGTCCTGGGGAAGTGTGAATAAAGTGCTGTGCCAAGGCTATGGAAAACCCTTGCAGGAAAATGGCACATGTTCATGGATGTCTTTTGCAGGATTTGACTTCATTTTTTTCTTTTTTTTTTTTTTTTCCAGCAGGATGTAGTTCAGAGGAAAGCCAGGGGAAGGTCAGGATGGTGCAACCTCACAGAGCTGCAAAGACTGGCTTAGGAAGAGATGCAGAGCAGCAGGACCTGAACAGGCATCTGGTTGTTATAGGCTGAACTGGGATTGCTGGTTCTCCAAAGCTGATGTTACCATGCCATCACATCCTTTCCTCTTTCACCTGTGAAGAGGGGTACAGGCAAATTTTTGGGGAGTTTGCAGCACATCCAAGGAAAGGAAGGTGCGACCTTGCTGACACTGAGCCCAGAAACCAAGAGACAACAGAAAAATAAGGGGTGGAGATGGGAAGGAGGATGAAGATGAGAGGATGATAAAGGGGGATGTGAATCAGGGCACAGAGCCAGCCTGGTGGACAACGCCCAGGGCTTCCCGAAAAAAAAATGGAGGATGGGGTGGACCAGCGACAGCTGGAAGATTTAATTGCTCCTCTCCACAGACCTGTTCGGCTCCCTCCCTCTCAGATCTGCATTTCAATATGAGAGCAGCAGTAAGTGGGATGCCGCTGGAAGGGGTTAGAATGATTAATCATTTAAAAAGCAAGATCTTAATTACAGGGTGCAATTTTTGCTATTTAAGGAGTCCATTAGTTTCCAGAAAGGAAAAAATACATACATATATATATGTGTGTGTATATGTATGTATAGATAGATATATATATACTGCAGGTTATTCTCCTTTTGAAGAAAATGGGAGGGGGAAAAGCGGGGGGGGCCGCAGCACCCAGGCTGGCGTGGCCGCCCCTGCCTGGGCGAGGGCGTTGGTGTGCGAGGATGGCGAGGGGGAGGTGGTGTCATTTGTTCCCCGAGTGATATTTTTGAAGGGTGCTGGCTGCGAGCGTTCGCCTCGCTCAACCACGCGTTGGCACAATCTGTGCCGGAGCAGGCAGACGGCTTGTGCTCAGCCTCCCCCGGCACGGCTCCTCCTCCGCCGGGAGCCAGGGGAGGATTCGGCCGCTGTCAGCGCCGCTGACCCCTCGGCCAGAATAGCTCCCAAAGGATGTTTTGGGGAGTAATTGCCGTGATAACATCTTGTCTGCTGGGAGCCAGGTTGAGACCTCGGAAGGCTCGTCTTGCCCGCGGTTGGGGCAGCTCCGATCGTGCTGGGGTTGGGGGGGGGGGAGGCTACAGAGCTCCATGGGCCGCAGTGCTACCCCAGATGGGTGACACGGGGCGTCGGGGACAAGGGGACACCAGCTCAACTGGTGCCGGGACCGGCGGCTGCGGGCTCGGCCCCGTCTCACCCCGCGCCGCAGCCTGGAGGGAGGTGACGGGGGTTAATCGCCCACCGCCTCCCCTCTGACCCCTCTGTGGGTTTTTCTCTTGTATGGTCATTTAGCCGTCCCCTGACACAAAAGGGAGCGATTAAACACAGCTCAGGCCCTTCATGCTTTAGTGGATTAATTTGCTGATCCCCCACGGATTAAAGGTCTCGACAGGATCAGCGGGAGCAGCGGGGCAGACCCCGGCGGGAGGAGGCCAGTGATAGTCCCGGGCAAGCTCCAGCCCGCAGCAATCCCCCTCTCCGGGGACCTCGCGGTGTCACCGAGCCATGTCAGGGTTCAAGGCATCGGAAACTCGCCTAAATAGCGCATCCCAGCCCTCCTGCTCGCTTTGCCGACAGCCGAGCCGCGCAGAGCCGCTGTCGGCCCGCTCGCTCCGGGGAGCGGAGCCGGGGCCCGGGCACTCAGCAAAGGTGAACGGCAAACCTGAGCGGCTGTTCCAAGGGAAAGGGGGAGCAGTGCTGCTTTTGGGGGGCCGCACCCCAATGAGGGGGGAGCGTGGTTACCCTCCCCAGGCCTGCGGGAAGCAGAGATTGCATCTGCCTTTAATTACTCCCTCTCTACATATCAGATGCTCGTGCACCTTCTGCACATGAATGCTGATTAATTGCAGGGTTAGGCTCCGAGGCAGGCCGGACCACATTATTTCTGATGTTTGCTCTTTTCACGAGGAGAATAAATGCCATGAATCCACAGTAATCAGTGGCTTTTAGCTTGTCACTCTTATGACACTCTTTACTTAGACCAGGAAATGGCAAATGTGGTGGAAATAAGAACTTTATTATCTTTTATTTTTTTTCCTCACAAAAGGGAGGTGTGTGGTGAGGAGGGGGAAGAAGGTGGTAGGGGCATCTCACAGGAGAGGGAGAAAGCAGCTCCATTTTCCCCGTGCCTGAGGAGCTGAACTTCACCCTGTTCAGTGAGGGAGAGAGAAAAAGCAGCGGCATCTTCTTCGTGAAAGGAGGCTCGGGTGACACATCAGACCGTGGCTATCCTGGAGCAGTGGTGGCATCCTGGGGATAGCAGAGCTGGAGGTCACTGGAATCCCTTCTACCTTCCATAGCATCTGTGGCCTTGCCTGAAAGGCTGAGTTTGGGCGTGCACGGTACAGCCGCATCCGGGCACTGATACCCACGTGCGCTGCATCCAGCCCCGGAGACATCCTATAGCCTAACCGGAAAGGAGCAAGGCTGGGGAGAAACCCAGATGGATCATCACGGAAAGGTTTGGGTTGGAAGGGACCTTAAAGATCACCTAGTTCCAACCACCTCGTTCCAAGGACGCTTAGTCTTCTGGCAGGGATAAACTCTGGAGGACAAGCAGCCGCACCCACAGCATCTCCCAGCGCTAACCCTTTGCCTTCTCTGGCCGGCAAGCCCCGTTTTCCTCCCAGCAGAGCCCCATCGGCTCAGGTGGGAAACCCTTTCAGCGCCTCCCTCAATGCCCTGCTACCGATCTCATTGCCACCGCTTAGCTCAGTGCGAGGGCAGCCCTCGCCTTTTCAGCAGCGAACATCTGGCGTGCGGCGGGCGCCTGGCCCCGGCCCCCTCCCCGCGCCGCCCCGCCGGGGTTGCCCGCAATTAGACAGCCCTGAGCCCCTGGCCGCGGCCCTGCTCAGGTGAGCACCCTGTTCCGAGGACGGAGGTGTAATTAAGGTTAATCAGGGGGCCGGGGATCAGGGCGGTGGTGGGGAGACCCAGTGAGCCTAATGGCGGCCGTAATTAGGCAGCTGTGGAGAAGCGGTTAATGAAGACGGCAACCGTTAATAAAGCTCTTCCTGAGCAGCCTTCTGGCCTGGGTAATTGAGGGATTTGCAAGTGCCATCTCCCCCTTAACCCTGTAATGAGCAGACCCGTGGCAGCCCGCGTTAACCCTTCCGGGGACGGCGGCAGCGGCGCCGTTTGCCGCTCTGCGGGGACGTGCCAGCAGGGCTGCGGTCGTGAGATGTGGGTGTGAGCATCTTCCCTCGCCACCGGGTCCCCAGGGCTCCCTCTGCCCCGTGGCTTCCCCGGGAGCCCTTTGAGCCACGCTCAAAGCGGCTGGTAAAGACTTTTCTCGCAGATGCTGTGGTTTCCCACGCCTGCCTCGGCATTATGCAATCCCCCCAGCCCTCACCGCCCCCCCGGCCCCACCACCCACCAGCGCTGGGATGTCATCATCAGCCCAGGCCCTGGGAACCCACATTGTTAGCTTAGTAAATAGAGAAATCCCCACTCAAGCATTGCAAATGAGGGCAGAGGGGGAGCCGGGGAACCGCGCCGGCGGGCCGCAGGGTCTCTCCCCTCTCTCTCTCTCTCTCTCTTTGAGTTGTCAGATGAATTCAGTGGTTAACAAAGAGCAAGGGAGGGAGCTGAGCTGCTGTCGCAGCTGGGCAGGGCGGTAAGAGGAGGCAGGACTGCAATGCCACCACTCCAGTGAGCAGCCTCGGCCCTGCAATACCTGCTGCAGGTGGGCAGGAGCCCGGCTTACCCCCGCAGCTGGGCCTGCCAAGTGCCTGAACATCAGTAACTGCACCCTGAGGCTTGTACTGCAGCAGGAGTGACAGCCAGGGAAAAGCAGAGGCTCTGGGACACATCCCATCCTTGCTTTGCTTCTCTGCTGCTGGTTGTGGTTGCACGGATGCAATTCCCCAGGGAATCCTGGGACCTTGCTGAGGTCCATACCAAAATGCTTGTGAGCATTCTGAATGTGTCAGTAAAGAAGTAATGTAGATCAAAAGACACTGAAATGCTTTTATTTTCATCTGAAATAAAAAGAAGCACAACAGAGCTGCTTTTACAGAGCCATGGTTCTGCTTTTGTGGGTGGGGCATGAAAATCACCTGGTGAGTGGAACTGCCATTCTGGCAGCAGTGATGCTACTCAGTCTGTAGCACAGCAATGCCTCTCTTGGCCCTACCAGGAGTTTTCTTTCACCTCTCAGCAGAGATCCTCCTGTTTCCCTCTAGCTCTGGGTTTCTGTATGTGTAGGGAGGTGTTGAGAAGGGTGCATAGCCCCCTCTGCAAGGTGCACAACGGCTGAGAGATGCTGAGTGAGTACATCCCACTTGGCACTTGGAGCCAGACTCTATGCCTAAACTGCTGCCTATTGAGTCTGCCCTGCAGCAGACAGGGCAACTGGGAGTCTTTAAAATCTTTATTAAGATGTGGAGGTGTAGGTGCCCTGCTCTGCTAGTTGCCTTAATCTAGAGCCAGAAAAGGTCACAGACTTTCTGGCACTGTGAGCAGTAATGCTGTTCTTGATGCAAGCAGTGCTTGAGGTCCTACTCCCTTCCAGAGTGCCCACAGAGCTGCTGTCCACAGGGATCCCTTGGGGGGGCACAGCAAGAGGATCAGGAGCAGCCATGAGCCCCTGGCAGGGTGTGAGCACCCAGAAGTGAGTGGGTGAGAAGGGAGCACAGATTCACGGCTGTTCTGTCTCCTAATAAAAAACTTTTGGGGTTTTTTTGGCATCCACCACTGGATGGTCAGAGAAATCTGACCTGGGGGGCACATTGTCCCAGGCCATGGTGATTTGCAAGTGGTTGAAAGATGTCAGTCTTTGATTTCTAATGCTAACCTGGCTTCATTGAACTGTTTGTTATACTCTTCGAATTACGTGTTTGCATTATAGTAACATGTTGGGTTTTAAATGAAAAAGAACTTTTTAAGATGACAGCAAAAGTGTTTCACTCTGTGTCTTTGCCCCTTTGGTTTCAGCTGCTGCAGATGGATTAGCAGAGGATGCAGGAGGCTTGGGGAGCCCCTGAATTCCTGCCAGGCTGCTCATCAGAGCACTGGCAGCTCAGCCACCCTGGTAACTTGTGCTGTCAGGTACTTGTCAGGACCAAATCCTTACCGCAGCACAAGAGGGTCAATTGCTATTGCAATCATGCAGCCAGAGGCAGAGCTGCTCACATCCTGTACTGGGAGTGAACCTCAAATTCTACCCCATTTTGGATGTACAGCTGGCATCTGGCACCTTCCGTGCCATGTGTGGTGACCCTGTGCTAAGTAGGGACAGTCTAGTATGGAACAGCAGCCCTTATCTCCAGGCTTCCCAGTGTGTCACATGGTGCTGCAGCACCAAGGGACTTGCTCACATTCTGACCTCTCCCCAGATTTCTCGGACTCTCCTCAGGTCATTCTTATAACCAGATTTACTGCTGGTTATACTGGGGGGATTGGAAGGAGCCAAAACCCAGCCCCATGAGACAAACCCAAAGCATGGACAGATGTTTGTCCTGTCCTGTAAAACAGTGTGTGTGGAGGGGTGGGGAAGAAGATGCTGTGGTGAGAGAGCAGCTTGGAGCAGCAGTAGCATTCAGGAAGAATGATGAAGAAACCTCTCCTTGCAGCACTGTAGTTTCAGGGCCCAGATGTTCCAGATGCTTCCTACCCATGCCAGCAAGCAACTGTGCTGCAGTGTCAGGAGGGCTCCTAGGATTTCCCAGGCACACATCCACATACCTTCAGTGGGAAATGAGTGGTGACTCAGCCTGCATCCCTCCATCCCTCCCTGGTCCCATGGGCTGACCTTGTAGGTTCACTCCCAGTCAAGCACTGCGTTTCTTCAACTCTTACAGTGCAGGGTCACCAACCTGGGAGTCACTGGTGGAAAGTCACTTCCAGCTATTTAGGATGGCTTTCCTTTTTTTGTTTTTTGTTTTTTTTTTCTTTTTTTTTGTTTTTTTTTTTGGAGAAGAACAAAATCCTATTAAAACATGCATAAATAAAGGAAAGAAAAAGACTCAGCAGAGACCAAGTGGTCTTCAGTAGCTGGTGGCTGCTGGTGTTGAACATCTCCAAAACAACCTGATAACAAATATATCCTCTTAGCAGCAAACCTGCTTTGGCAGATCCCACATCAAATAAAATATGTAGATTTTTCATGAGAAGGTTTATTTTTTTTTTGGCTCGTTGCTTTATAAAACACATTTACTCAGTCACATACAAAATACATTTATCCAGTTTCTTTAAAACAAACAAAATAACCTCTCCTCTCCATCTGGCCCCTCTCTCTGCTCCTTTCTAGCCTGGTCTGCTTCCCTATTCCTCACAATATGGAACATGACAGGGTATTTTCAATGCTATTTTTGTCCGTTGTGTCATAGCTTATATTTAAAATAGCATTTAAATCTGCCAAGTAGTGCGGTGTTTTAAACTGCTGTCAGACTGAATTTCTCCTCCTACATACCACAGATTTCAGCTACGACTTAAAGACAGCTGAGGGAAGCTTTTGAGGAAGGGGGGAGGTGGAGGTGGTTGGGGACCAGATTGTCTGCAGGTGTGAGGACAGTCAAAGGATATTAATAGGGTAAAGGGATGCTGGAGAGGGGACATGGACCCAGAGAAAACCAGGGAAGGTGCATGGGAATGAAACTGCCTTCCTAAAGGAAGCTCTTGCTTGGGATAAAAGGCTGTGATGGTGGGACCAGGAGGCTGCACCCAGCAGTTGTGGAAATGGGAGGGTCTCTGGTCTAAGGGTGAAATGAGAGACCTCCATAAAGGGATATTTGCTCTGCATTTGGGGTCCACCTTTCAAGTCCAAAAATAGAGTCAGTTGAGCCTTTAATAAATGCAACCCTAAGGCAGGGGAGGAGGTTGTGGTGCCTTGTTTGTATTGGGGTTTATTCTCCCTTTCTTTACCATTTAATTTTCAGGACGTGGCTGACATCTGAAAAGCCCTGAGGTGAAGTAGTGCAATCATAGTCCATGGTCATAGGAAAGGGCCCATTCCCCCTCTTTATGCTTTTGGGGATCTAAATGCAGCTGGTCCCTTCCTTCCCCACCATGAATAAACATTGGAGCCACCCCCAGCAGAGCTGGTTTGGTGGCTAAAAACACCAACCTAACCTTTCCCAGGCAAATCCTGAGCCAGTTGAAACATTCATGACTCCTCTGAAATCATCTCCCACTGAAGGAGATGTTCCAGGTAAGGATCTTCTCTCCCATTTGAGCCCAAACCACTTTTGTTTCATATGTTCACTCTTCAGCCCTTTACTTTAGGAGTCGTTGTGTTCCCTTGATTCCCTGTTGTCCCTTTCACATTTCCCCTTCTCTCTGTGGGCACATCAGCAGTGTGATGGGTCCTGAGTGGCACCTCCCACCCCCATTGCTCTGCTCTGCTCCAGGAGCATCCTGCCTTGCTTGTCCCTGTCATAAGAAGATGCACCACGTCACTGCTCGCGGTCACTGGCACATGAACAGCATTGAGATGCCATCCCTGTCACTTCAGCTGCCCCCACTTTCCTTCCTTCCCTTTCTGGCTGCTCATGTCTCTGCTGGGCTCAGCTTGACATCCTGCATGGGAATTGTGGGTACCACAAGGAAGGCCAGTGGAGCTGGGAGCATCCCCACACCAAACCTGGCAGGCACTTGCAGCCCCACCCTTCTGCAGAGGGGTTCAATGTCCCTTCTTCCTGGTATCATTTTTGGCGGCAACAGAGGACTGGCACATCCCCACCAGACCAGCTGATGTTCAGAAGGGGTCTCCTCCTGCTCCCCTCTCTCCTCTAAGAGCTCCACAGACAAGAGGTGCAGAGTCTCTCCCAGCCACTGGCTCAGCCCTGCACCTTTCCTGAAGCTGATGGGACCCATGCCAGATCCTGATGGCTGCTTGATGCCCCCAAACATCTGGAGGGGTGGCTATTTCACAAGGTGCCCTCAGCCTGCAGATGACCCTACTTTCCAAAGAAGCTTTGGGATTCTCTCCTGCAGCTCTCCAAAGATCATTTCTTGCTCCATCTCTGTTGGTGTCTCACCCTCTCCTGGGAAATGTGTGCCTGCCATTGAAATCTCCTACCCATCTTCTGTCAACACCACCTAAGAAAGGGACAGATTGAAAATTTAGCAATGTGTCCTCTGTGTCAGTAACTCCCTCTCATCATCTCCTGGGTGGCGCAGAGATCTGCTCACCCATCTCCCCCCTGCTCTGCACGCAGACTTCCTCTCCACCCTTTCTACCATTTCCCCGTCCTGCCTGGAGTTTTCCACTGCTCACCCTGGTTCCCTTCCCAAAACTCCTTATCATGTCATGCAGTGCCACAACCCCTGACATATCCCTGCGCTGGCCTCAAAACCACATCTGTCACCCGTGTGCCAGGATGGCAGAGGCATCTCTGTTACACTGCCCAGCTTTCTGGGCTGAGACAGGACAGGCAGCAGGATCTCTTCCTTTGGGATCACCTCCCGCCTTCAGTTCGGTCCCATTCTCTAGCTCAGTTCAGAATAGGATGAGGCACCGTGAGTGGGGGTGCCTAGTTGTGTTTGGTTATTTACGCCCCCAGAATGCAAGGCTTGGGAAGGGGTACGGCTGGCTCCACGATTACACCGTGGCGCGTTAATCAGCCGCATTAAAATTCCGAGGCAGCTCCTGCCAAAGTGGCTGCGCGCCTTGCAAGGTGGCTGGGAAACGCCGAGAGCCGTGACAGGCAGGCGAAGGCAGACAAAGAGCTCGCTCCGTCACTCCGGGTCTGCTCCGGGAGGAGAAAACCAGCACACACATCCCCCCTGCTCCACATCACCACACAGCCCACGCCGCCCGGCGGCACGGATGCTACCAGGGAGCCCTAAGCGAGCAAGCTGCAATGGCCAGCGAGCTTGCCAGTGTTCCAACACCATCCCAGGGGATGTCTAGGCTGGATCAGCATCCCGGCTGACCCCACGGCGATGGGTGGTACCCGCCACGGGGGACTGGGATGTCACGGAGGAGGGAACCACCGTCTGTTCAGCCCCCGGCATCCCTTCCCTGCATGCGTGGGGAGCGAGTGTCGCCGCGGGGTGTGAGCCCCCAGGGCGAGGGCCCCCCAAGCCGTGTCCCCCTGCAGAGCCCCTGCCAGCTGTAGTAATGCGTTTTGCCACAGGGTGCCACTATGGCAAAGCTGTAAGGCCGCCGAGCCTTCAGCCCCGTTGTGTAAGGATACCTGGCGTTACTCAAGGTACTCGTGGTTTCCTTCCTCCCCTCCGTTCCCATCTCCCCTCATTCACCCAGCAAGGAAACTGCGGCAAGAGTCCCCCAAATATTCATCCGAAGGGGAACGTGCTGCTGGGTGACCCTTGCACTGCAGGGCAGAGGAGGGGATGCTGTGACCTGCTCTGAAATGTCCTGAGAGTGACAGAGTGCAGATGGCATTGCTCTGTCTCCACCAGACCTGGCAGGGAGGAGAGATTTTGGAAGCTTTGTGGGACATTCTGCCAGAAGTGGGGGGGGGGGGGGGGGGGGGGGGGGGGGGCGTGCTGTGTAACACATGTATCCAGAAACAATATTCCAAACATGCTCCTCTCCTGCATTTGGGGTGTTGGGTTCTGGGGATGCAGCTCCCCAACAAAGGGGGCTGGCTCCATTTCCAGGGAGCAAGAAAAGGGCCTGGCAAGGCTACAACCACTCATCTCCTCCAGCTTTTCTCCAAGGATGGATCTGGCCAACCCTGTCCTCCTGCAGCTGGGCCTGTGAACTGCCGAAGAGAAAGGGGATGCAGCGGCTAGTGCATCCCATCCCATCCCATCCCATCCCATCCCATCCCATCCCATCCCATCCCATCCCATCCCATCCCATCCCATCCCATCCCATCCCATCCCATCCCATCCCATCCCATCCCATCCCATCCCATCCCATCATCCCAACACGCTGTAGGAGTAAGCAGGCTGTGTCCCATGCTATGAGTTTCTCTTCCCCTGGCACACTCCAGTCCCTTCCCTGCCTCTCCCTAAAGGAGAGGATGTTCCAGGGGGCAGCTCAGGTCTGCATCCACAGCAGCACCCTGAGAGACCCACTCTGCAGCCACATGAGGGGAATGGCACAGCTCACCTAGGAAACGGAGCTGATGAGAGTTATGCAGGATCAGGCCACGAACCTGAGAATTTTTAGGGTGAAAAGTGCTCTGCAAATGGCAGGCAGTGGGATCCTGCATGATGCATCTGCCACAGGCGGAGAAAGAAGATTCTCTTCTTCCCTCACTAATAAAGTCTGGCTGAAATGACACAGTATAATCAGTGTTTACCTGGGAGTTTACATATGGTTTGTTGTAATTATAGTTTCAATTCCTGCTTTTGCTTTTTTTTTTTTATTTTTTTTCCTAACATCTATTTTTCAATCAGTAAAAGTAAATACTATTTTCAGCCCAATGTAATTCTTCCACTCCCGTGGCCACAAACACAGCGAGGAGAGTGATTCCATTTGCGCGCTGTGCAATTGAGCAGAGAGAGGAGCCCGGCGGCTGTGGAGCATCAGCGAAGCCACGGCCGAGTGGGGACCTGGGGACATGGGGACGAGCCTCCCCTCCCCACCACGAGTCCCCCAGGGCCTCCACCCCACCTGGCAGTGCTACCTTTGCTGGTAAAAATCAGCACCAGGCCCAGACATTGCTTCTCATCACATCGGCATCGTTAAAACCCCAAAGCTGCCTGGTCGAAGGCACTGGGGAAGGGATAAGAGCCATTAGGTGAAGCATCATTTATTTCAGGGCTGGCAAAGCTTTGTTTCAGCTTGGGGATTGAGTTGGCACTAAAAGCACTGCGATCCCCAAGATTTAATTTCTCCCCCCCTCATTTTTATGTTTGTGATTTATAACAAATCAAGGATGCTGGTGTCAGATCCCCTTCTTCACCCAACTATTGTCACACACACATGCTGATTAAAACCACCCTCCTTGTCCATCCATCAGCCGCTCCGGGGACAAACTTAGACATCCCACTCGTATCCCACCCCTCCATCCATGCCTGTTCTGACACCCTGGGTTTAAACCAATATTGGATATTAATTTGGTGTGCGCATAGCCACCTTTAAATGTATATAAATAGGTGTATTTATTAACGCCATGCACCTAAATCCCTGTAAAAACAATTGGGGGCTTTGTCTCAAGGAGGGATTGGGCGTTATTGGGATGCAGAACAAACACGTTGCCCTAGAGACACACGGAGTGTTTCTGCCTCGGCCTCTCCAGTTGAATATTTGCTGGTTCAGGCACGGTTTGAACTCGGTGCCAAGGCAGAGCTGCTGCCAGGGGCCGGTGGGCAACTGGGCAATGCTGTCGAGAAGGGGATTGAGAAGAGACCCTTCTCCTGCCCAGAGTGTCTCAGCCCCTCAGGGGAATCAAGCAGAAGCCAGAAGCCCTGCCTGCACCCCATCCTCATCATCTTCATTTTGGGGTTAAAAAGTAAGTGATGAGGATGCTTCTCCCAGAGCTCTGTCTTTGGCCTCCACTCTCCCACATGCCCTGCTCCCCACCAGGGGAGTTACCGGGGTTTTTACCACCTTGAGAAAAGGCTTTTTCACCCTGAATATCCCTGGGAGCAAAAGGGAATGTTTCAGTGAGGGTTTTGGGAGGGAGCCCTTGCCCCCAAGGCCCCAGCACGGCAGGCAGGGAGCTGGGGCTGGGGCTGTGTGGGACCAGAGCTTCCCACAGCAGCTGCACAAAAAGATGCCCATCCTAAATCATGGGACCATTTTAATTCAAGGGGTGTTGAGTTTTGCTTTTCCAAAATAGGAGGAAGGAGGGGGAATATTCACTGGGACAAGAAAAGCATCCCTTTCCCACCGCTGCCTGACACTGAAAAGAAAATTAAAACCCAAGCAGTGCTGTTTTGTTTTTTTTAATGCAATAAAAAAAATTGTTTTATTTCTCACAAAAAAGCTCTTCTCACCAATCCCAAACATGAATATATTTTCTTAGTATATTTCTTAAAAGTCTACCACACTCAACCTTTTTTCCCCCAAATTAAGAATGAGCTGGTTTAAACTCTCACCCAAAATATTTATTGTAAGGAACAAAGATATTGGAATCGTCTCTAGTGTTGGATTTCAATTCTCCCTTTCAGGCTTTTATCTTTTCAATCCAAATTTCAGTGACAATAATCCGATTTTGATTGACATTAAAATTATTTATTGTCACATTGTAGCTGTTTAATAAATTGTGCCTGCTTTATTTTTTGGCTTATAAATACTGTATCTTTACTACCTTGGTACTTAATTCAAGGGAAGAAACCACTTCTGAAAGCAAGCAGCAATAGTCTTAGCTCATGCAAGATATAAAAATGCATTTTTACACACATGAACCTGAGGAAAGAGATGATTCCATCTTTTTATTAATTTATATATTTTAAGTCTCTCTGGTTTATACAATTTTGCTTTATTTTCCAATGGTAAAATACGCTTCTGTGAGCTACATGTAAAATGAAAATTATTTTAATCTCCTTTCAGATACAGAATAATTATTTGTCAGGAACATTTAAAAAATCAGGAAAACAATTCATGACACTTTCATGATCTAAATTTGTGAGATTTTTCACCATTCTGGGAGTGAGTTCATGAAAAAAAAGGCAAAAAAACAAAGCCAGGCGACATCCATTTCAGAGTGCCATTTAAATCTGGGTCGTGTTGCAAATGATTTTCTTTTTTTTTTTTTTTAATTTCCACAAATTACTGAAAGTTAAAAGAACCATCATCCCATTTTACTATTTAAAAAAAAAAAAAAGAGAGAGAGAGAGAGAGAGAAAGAGAGAGAGAAAATTAAAAAATAACCCGGAAAAATGTAGCCCTTGTAGAATAAACCTAAAGCGGTTCCTCTACAAAAATATTTCCCTGAGTAAAAAATATCAAGCCTGTGTCCCACATATTTTTTTAGCAGGAGGGGTCCTGCCTTTTTGAGCTGGATGTCAGGGGGGTGCCGAGGGGTGGTGGAGGATGCCAGTGCCCCAGGGATGGTGTAGGGACACAGCTGCCTGCATTCTCCTGCCCGCAGCGGGCAAAGGAGGCTGTTTGCCCACAGTCTGAACACCCTGGAAACCTTTCGGGGGGGAGCCTGTTGGCAGATAAAGGAGGTATCTGCCAGGGGACAGCAGGTTTATTCCTTGTACCTGTGCAAGTCAGGGTGGAGGGGCCAGGAACTCAGTTGGACTTGTGGGAGCAAGGGAGGGATGCAGGGCAAGGCAGGGAGCAAGGATGCTCTGCGGGATTCAGTCTTGGGGACCTCCTGTGCCCACTTCCCAACACACAGACCCAGTTCCACCCACTAAAACTATCCCAAAGCCCAAATCTACACCTTAAATCTACATGGATTTGGTTCCATTCCATTACTGATGCTGCTATACCAGGGCGTTGTTAGTGTCCCATGGAGAGCCCCCAGGGAAAAGCAAGGACTTTCCTGCAGGGACACGGGGTGGCCTTGGGGACACAGACTCTCACCCAGTGCCAGAAGGACAGTGGGGCTGCCCTGGGTCTCCCTGCTGATCTTCTGTGCTGCCTCTCCCCGTGCCAGGCGGCCGCAATGGTTCTGGCAGCCACATTTGTTTATGGGCTGAATGTGTATTAAAATGGTTCATTATTTTCCTGACTGGCAGGTTTCCAGGGTCTGTGCTAGTTAATAATTGCTGCCAATTAAACCTTCGCAAAATATGCATTGCAGGGACGGGGATGGGGGGAGAAACAACACGCGAGGATTTCTCCCGAGCCCACGGATGGCTCGTGCTGCTGCAGAGGAGCCCCGTGGTGGCTTGGGGATGTGGCATTGTATCGCTGCTCGCCATGGGAACCTTCCAGGGATGGGGCAGCTGAGCCCCCGAGACAGGGATCTTTGCAGGGCTGTCAGTGAAAAGGGATTTGTCTCTTTATGGGGCAAAATTTGCAGCTGGTGGAGGGAACAGGGTAGGATCCACCCCAGTGCCCCCCTTGACCTCACAGGAACCAAGCCTGCCCATCCCGACCCTGACCTGCCCACTCACCCTGTGTGTGGGTGTTCCCAGGGTGGGCAGCCAGGGCTGGGACATGGCCCCAATCCCAGGCATCCCACTGCAGCTTCAAGAAGGTTGCTTTTCAAAGCACACTTCCCTCTGTTCCTGCCTTTCCACTTGTTCCCTTCCACTGCTGGAACACCCTCTGTGTCTGAAGGCCAGCAGAACACTGCCTCTGAATTCCACCCCGATCCCACTCCGAACCCAGCTCCAGGAAAATCCTGGAAATAAAGTTCTTCTCTGGGGTGAAAACCCCACGGTCCAAAACCCACCTGGGGCTGGGTCTGCCCAACAACTTCCACGTGTGACCTCGAGTGTCTTTTACAAGCCATAAAGACGTGAGCACATTTCTCAACCACCGCTTGAAAAGCAGCCAAAGAACAGGAGTAAAGAATCATTATTTAGTGAACGCTCGCCCCACTCTTTGAAGCTGGGAAGCTCGGCAGAAAGGCTGGGTGCTCAGGCGGGCTGTGGCTATGGGAAGGCTGGGGGGAATGTTTCTTAGATGCAAAAATCGCTCGGAGAGATGCGGGAGCGGGACTGTGTTTGTGGGAAGGACGGCTGACGGGGAACCGCTGCCTTTCAGAAAGGCAAATAATCGCAGCCTAGGTTAGCTCTTCTGTCGAGAGAATAATTGTGCTTCTAAAGGCTCTGATATGATGAGCAGCACTGCTTTGAAATCGAAATAAATACATAAATAAATCAGAGATCTTGGACTGATTAAGGCAATTGCTTCCCTTGCTTTTGCAACCCCTTTGGGTCCTGGTTCCCAGAGCCAATTACATATTTAAAAAGTTTCTCTCTGGAAAAAAAAAAAAGAGGAGTTGCAACTCTAAAATAAAGTTTCTTTGCGGTTGCCTAATGAACAGAAAGGGCCAGGACAGTTTACAGTTATTAATTGGTTTTAAATGGCTCTGGCTATATCTTGAACCATCTTTTTGAGCTGGCCACAATATGCCTGTGCCCTCCTGACTGCCCCACATGGGGTCAGGGCATGCCGGGCACTGCTGGTCTGGGCCTCTTTGTGTGGGTGAGCAGCCAGCCCACCTCCCCATAGCTTCTCCTCCTCCTGCTCCATCCCACGGTTAGTCCTTCAAAAGCCCCCCAGGACCTGCCAAGTTCCCACTGCCTCAGACAGGGTGCAGCAGATGAGGAGACGAGCCAGGAAGGTGCTGAGGGTGCTCAGACATTACTTTTCCAAATGAATTCACAATTTCTCCATCTCTCTGCTCCCTCCAGTGTGACTATGAGGGAGATTTGCTTTGCCACCCACTCCCCACTTTATCCCCCACTCTGGCACACTGCAAACCCCTCCTTGCCACCCAAACCTCAGCTTATTTCTAGGATCCACATGGCCACGACATGTGGGAGCTCAGCAGCCGGCACGGGCCCAGGGACTGCCTAAGCTTCTCTTGGCACACTGCACCTCACACCACTGAGCACCTCCAGGCACTGAGCAGGCAGAGAAAAGGCTCTATTCTTCACCCAAAAATTCCCATGGGGGTTATTCCAACAAAGAGCTTCCTTGCCATGAGGATAGGTGAAATAAATCTTTCTCCCAGCCCAGGGAAGTGCAGAAACATCACCCCTAAAGGGAGGATGGGCTGGAGCCATGGTCCTCCTTGAATGTCTTCTCCCTGTAAACATGCATTATTGATAGCAGAAATTATGTTGTATTGGTTTTGGGATGTAAGGAAATGCTGGAGAATATTGATATTTTCCCGAGTTGCTTCCAAACCTATTCTTGGGCTTGAACGTGTCGCGTGTGTCATCTCCAATGAATAGTTTTGAGCTTTAATTCAAAAAATAGCATGATGTTTATAATACTATATAAGGTTTTCTCTTGGCTGTACGCACGGGATTATATATGTTGGTGTGTGGGTGCGGATGTGTGTGCAGGGAAGTAATGAGACAAACAACTCAATCTGGAGCCGGTGGGGAGGAGGAGCTGCACACGCAGCCCCGAGCAGTGGCTGGTTCCCTTTGGTACCAATTCAGTTTCTTTTCTAGCAGCCGTCAGAGTTGTCTGAACAAACACGTTATCATCGGGACCGATCCGTAGATAAACAGGCGGTGATGTTGTAGGTGCAGGAATACACCTGGGGGTGCATGGGGAGGTTTGTTCTCCAGCTGTTGAATGCTGGAGATGGGCTGGTGCATGACAAGATGCCAGACGCTTTTCAGCACATCAAATCCGCATCTCAGCACTTTTCACGGTTTGGAGAGGAAACAGTAATTAAGTGACAGGACTTACACCGCTTCCACGCCAGAGTCTGGCTGCATCCCTTTCAGCCCTGTGCACGTGTGTGCCGACGGACCCCAATATTCCAGGTGCAGCCTCACCCCTTCTTAAACACGGTCCTGATTTTTTTTTTTTTTTAATAACAGATGAATTTTTCAGCAGAAAAAGTGTTTCCCCCATTCTGGGATTTTCCTGCTAACACCTTATTGGTCATTTCTGTTGGTCCCTGCTCAGCTCTACTGGTTTTATAAAATGGTCTGGAATAATACTGGGAATAGCAACGTGTGGGAAGGAGAAAGATTTTTATCTGCATGGGGTCTTCCATCTCCAGCTCTGTTTCTATGGATATCTGAATGGAGTTTATATTTATGTCTCCCGTTTGAGCCATGTGTGCAACTTTGGAGGAGAAGGAGGAGGCCAAGAGCAGAGCCACCCTGCTGCTGGGTCTGCTGAACCCTGACTCCTTTTCAGCAGTGAGAGCATCACCCAGGTAATCAAAATCAGCCAAAAATGCCACTAAGGCACGGGGAAGCTGCAAAAATACTTGAGCTAGAGCTTAACACAGCAGCAGGCACTGTGTCCAGCAGGGAAGTGGCCCCTCTGCCAGCTCCAGACACCGGTCAGGGAAGGCAGGGCAGGAACGTGACTTCTGGTCCCCAGCCGCAGGTCCCCAGTCCCTCATGCAGCTGCCCTGTAAATGGCCAAATTTCCTGGGAGCAGGGGATTTTCCATCTGTCACAGCGTCCTTTGCTGTCAGGAGAGAAGTCGGCACAGCCCTGGTGCCGGGGGGAGCGTGCCGGGTGCCGGAGCAGGTAGGAGTGGGAAGGCAAGCACATGACTCGGCCTGGCCCCGGTGCACCAGCTCCCAGAGCATTACCATGATGGCTCCATCATTAATTGATCAATCATTGGATGACAGTTAATTAAGTAGAAAATAAAGCTGCTCTGCCCAGCCTGGCATTAGTAGGCAGCGGCATTAAGATTTCTGGAGTACAAGGGGGAAATTAAAAAACAAAGGCACAGCTGGAGGAATAACCCCATCACCGGTGGCTGGGGGTGGCAGCGTGGCACTATGTTCCCTGGGTTGGGATGTGCAGGCAGCGATGGTTGGTTCGTGGCTTTTCCCCTTCCCAAGAAACTGGATCTCACCTGCTGCCCCCCAGATATAACCCCCCATTATCCATGTGCCCCTTTCTTGACAGCTCTGGTGCTGCTGTCCGGGCACTGGCCACTGGCCACCAGACCCACACCAGCACACAGATCTGCAAAACGGCTTTTCCCTTCAATCCTGTTTCCTCATGTCTTGGTCCTGCCGTGTGAGCTAACCCACAGACAGGGTGGGGGAAAAGAAAGCCAGATAGAAAGCATCCTCCTGCCCCCCGTCTCATGTGCCCAGGATTGTCTTGATATGAAAAATTATGTTTTTTGTTAAAAACTATTACTAATGAGGCGTCTTTCCTGCCCTTAATTGTTGCCAAGGCGATGACCCCAGCCAGCCATCTTTAATTAACTTAGACTAGATCTCCTGAAATGAGTTCCTCGGGTAAATTGCTCACCACAGCTCTCAGGCACGGAGCCGTGTTTGCCAAGGCCACCCGCTCCGGCACACTGCCACAGCCACCAGCAGAGGTGATGGCACAGGCTGGTGTCCCCAGCTCTGCCTCCCTTTGCCACCATTTGGCAATCCCAAAGCCAATCAGTAGAAACTCAGAATAATATAGGGACAAGGGTGGAGTGACTGATGCCTGACCACAGGGAACGGGATGAATATGGGCTTCTCCATAAAATGGGAATTCACCCTGGCTGCTGGCTTCTCCCTTCACAGGGACTGTGGGACCGGCCGCACAGTGGCTGGCACCTCTCCAAGCGAAAATCACATTTCCTGCCTGACAGATAACGTCGGTCAAGAGAATGCCAAGGACGATTCCTGAAAATGCCATAATTGTTTTAATCTGATGGCGGATAAAAGATAATGATGCTAACAATATTTAAACGTAATTATAGTTTCCTGCGGCTGTTGGGCTCTCTGAATCCTCTCCACTCAAGTGTCTTTGTTTACGAGCGGCTCCAATAAGGCAGGGCCCGCTTTCTTCCTCTATCATCTTCACACCTGCACCTCCATCAAGGCAGGGGGTGGACACATGCCAGGGGCTGGATCTCCTCAGAGACCAGCACGGGCCAACTCTGCAGCCCCTCTGGGTTATCCTGCTTTGGGTCCATCATCCATCGATCTCCTGGGATGTGACGCCTGTCTTGGAAAAGGGACAGGGATGGTTGGACTACGGCAACTGCCAGAAGAGAGGGATCTGTGTGGGGAGTTTTAAGGGCAGGTGGTAGAAGTAAATCCCCCCCATTAGGCATATGGTGGCTTGTTTCAACCAGTCACCCATGTAAGGGCTGTGGCCGCCTATAGCCCCCAGATCCCATCCTCAATTCCTCTCCAAGGTGAACTCCCCAGCATCAACATAAAACAACAAAGCAGGACAAAGGGAATTTCTAGGAATCATTTGCTGATGATAAAAAAATAAAGAACAGCAGAGGTAGATGTCTGGAGGCTTGCAGCCTGAAGGAAAAGAGAATGGAGCAAGAAAAAAGTGTATGAATCCCTACACTGAGGACCCTCTTACACTGGATACCGTTACCATCATCTCAAAGAAAATCTCGCAGTCTTTTGGGGGCCTGGATGCCTTGGTGGCCCCACTAGCAGAAAGAGAGGTTGCAAAGCAGTTTGATCGAGTGCACAGAAACAAGCAGGGAGAAAAGATGGAATGTAGGCGAGTCTTTTAGAAGAAGTTAAATATGAAATGGCTATTTCAGTAGCTGTAGTTTAGCCTCCTGTGTGAATTGGTCTTTGTAAATAGGAATGGAGGATAGCCAACTTCCCCAAAAGGGCTCTACGGGGGGTCCGGAAAACCACAACGTCCTGAGTTTAATGGGGAAAACAGATAGAAATGGTAACAAAGAATGGGGAGAAACAGCAATAAACCTGATTGTTTGGTAAATAAGGCCGAGCCTGTTGCCGAGAAGGGAAGTTTGAAAAGCAGCTGGGGAATGAATAACTGGTTAAAAGTTAGGAGACAAAGTGGCATAACAAACCCGAGGGGTTCCCAGCTCAGAGCAGTCAGTGCCGGAGCCCCCGCAGCAGGCAAGAGTGCGAGCCTTCGGAAGTGTCAGGCAGGAGAGAGGAAGTAGCAACAGGACAATATCTACTGCTGCTCCAACGTAAGATCTGGCACTGTGTAGAGGGCTGTGGAAAGGAACTCATTGTGCTAATGAACTTGGCCTTCAAGTGGAGGAGAAATTCAGTGTTGAGCACAGAGAAAATAAATCCATTACCTACATGGCAAGGAAATAGCTACATCCATGGAGGAAGAGTGCTCCAAGACATGGGTATTGGAAAGATTAGCCTGGGCATTGGCAAGAGCCAAAAGGCACATGGCATGTCAGGAATGGCTCAGGATAGACCAGAGACGAAGGCAGGATAAGTGAGGAGCAGGCTCACATTGTGCCATGTGGGTCGCTGCCTCACTGAGGGCGTCCCACAGGGACGGGGGAGGGAGCAGGGCAGGGTGAGGAGGCAACCTGGAGTGGTGCAATAGCTGCCATCTGAGGAGGAATTAAATAGAGTCCAACATGCAGAAAGAGGGGCTTGGATACTTGAGCTGGATGCCTGGCAAAGGAAGCTGCTTTGTCAGCCACCTGGGATGTTGCAGCCACCAAATGTTTGGGGAGGTTGGATAAATAACTGGGGAGAGCAGAGAGGTGGCTGGCTGCTGGAAAGGCAGTGAAAGAGCTGGGGCTGAGGGCTCTGCAGAAAGTAGGGCAAGAGCAGGCAAGAAAGTGTCCCCTCCATATCACTGTTCTGTGCCCTGGCCTGGCCTGGGACATTTCTGGGGAAGGAGGGACTCATCTCCAGAGCTGACATTGGTTTGGGCGTGGCCCGAGGTCTTCCACTTGTTTCTGGAGCATCTCTACCCTTTCAGGGCCAAGCATGAATCTCGGCAGGAGACCTCTTGGCTGTAGCACCAGGAAGGGTCTCCTCCCTCCCGAAATGCACCTCCAGGTTTCCCAGCGTCTCGCCCCCATCCCTCCGGGACAGATTGTCACCAGTTACCCCGTTGTCTGTGGAAATCCACGAGAGACACACAGGGACAGCTCTTTCCACGGCACACATCACAACGATGAGTGCCCATCCTTTTCACCCATGCAGGACCTAGACGCCAATGGCGGGGGTGGGTCCCGGGGAAGTCCGGCCCCTGCCCTCTCTCGGCCCCGCAGCCCACTGCCACAGCCAGGAACCCGCGGCCGTGGCCACGCGTGGCCGGCGCAGAGCATCTCCACGGGCCCGGCGCAGCCCCGATGGGGCGCGTTGACATCTGTAACCAAACTCCGGCTCCGGCAAAGGCAGGGCTGCCCGGCCAGGCGGAAAATTAACACTGACATTGAGTTTAATTAAACAAAACAACCAGGCTGCGAGCTGGAGCGGGGACGTGGCAGCAGCTGGAGGAGCCGGGCTGGGCGCGGTTCGGGACCGACACCCGCCGCCGCCCCGCCGGGACGAGCCCTCGTCGGCCGCTCGGAGCTCGGCACGGCTCGGGAAGCCGAGGCTGGGTGGGCGGCCCGGCTTTCCCGCCGAGACTGCCGTCCAGGGCTGGCAAACAGCATTTTCCTTCCCCGTTTTGCCCGTCTCTTTACAAAAAGACGCGCGGAGTGCAGCACGACGGCGGAGGCCCACGCGTGTCCCTGCCCCGGCGTGGAGCAGGGCGGGTGCCCGGTGGTCTGAGGTGCGGGGGGGAGACGAGGGACGCTCCAAGGGGCTGATTTCGTTGAGTGGGATTTGCGGAGATGCTGACCGACTGACGGCCACCCCATCACCGGCTGCGGCCCCGCGCCTGTTCCCCGGCCCTAAACACAAGAGGTGGGAAACGGTCTGATCCGGGCAGCGAGACTCCGGCAGAGCATTTCCCGGCCAGCTGCTCCCCGGCGGGCACCAGTCGCACCAGTATCACCAGTAGCATTGGAGCTGGCCATGCCTGGGCAGCAGAGCTCCGGGCAGCGCCGGCAGAGGGGAAGCCGTGCCCGAAGGGGCCGTGGTTTTACGCCGCTCGGCTCCGAGGTTGGCCGTACGAGGCAGAGCCGTCCTGCCCGTTGCCCTCTGCCCGCCGCCCACCGCCGTTCGCACCGCAAGTTCCTCCTCGGAAGAGCCGAAAGTAGCGTGCAGCCCAGCGCAAGGCGAGCACGGGGCGGCCTCCTCGGGGCCCCCGACAGCCGCAGCGCTGGTGTCCGGTGTTTGGGTCTGTTTCTGAACCCCCCATAGCTCTCTGCCCCACTCCGGGAGCTTCCTCCAGAATCAAAGACCTTCGTGTTCTATCCAGCCCTTCTCGTTCGGGTCCTGGAAGCTGAGGGCTGATCCCTCTGCTGTCGGCCTCCTTCTCCTCCCAGCTCCCAGTCCATAGCTTTGGGGCTTTTCGTCTGGTCATTTTATTTTATTTTATTTTATTTCATTTCACTTCTTTTTCTTTTTCTTTTTTTTTTTTCTGAGGGGAGGGAGGGCGTGTGAAATGTCGGCTTTGAAGGATATTTGTAATAACATAACCAGCAAAATGAATGTCATATTTTTGCTCCAATGAATTGGATTTCCTGAAATATTGTCTCCGTAATGATGCCTTTAGGCTCCTCTGGATTAGATAACTCTCCAACCACATCAAGAAGGCTAATTATCCCAAAGCCACTTTCCCGGCGTTTCCACATCCATTTCACACACCTATGTATATCTATATTCAGAGACACGGTAGTCTCACGGCACAGCCGGGCTCTGCAGGGCCGCTCCCGGGCGGCCATCGCCTGTCGTGTCCCCGCGCCCGGGGGAGCCCCGTCGAGCAGCCGTGACGTCACCGAGCCCTACCGCCCTGCCAGCCAATCCGCGAGCCCCGAGCGCACCCGTCAGCCCGCGCTGACCAATCAGGGGAGGGCGGAGCGGCCCCGGCGGGATCCCCTCGACGGCTCGAGGCTCCCGGGAGAGCTCCGGGACCCCCCAGCCCCGCCGGGCGCTCTGGGGTCGCATTCCCCCGGCGCGGGGAGGGGTGGGGGACACCCGCGGGGAGCGGGGCCGCGAGCGCCGGGGCAGCGCTAGGTGCCGGGATTGTCCCGTGGGGATGGGTCACGCTGTCACAAGCGAGGGCGTGGGCGGGGGTGAGACCCTCGCGGAGGGGTGGAAGCGCGAGATGCAGAGCCCTAAACAAAGGGCTAGGGGTTGTCCCTGTGCCACCGAAACTCCAGCGCTCTCGGGGTGCGGGCAAGGCCGCCCCTGCACACTTTTGGGCGGAGCCGAGGCTGTCCACGCGTGGGTGCCCCCGCCGCCGCCCACCCCCCCTTGCTCCGCCGGCGCGGTTCTCTGTCCCGGCTCTGTGCTTGGGCCGAGGAGTCTGTACTTTGGGATTATTCAGCTCCTGCAAGTTTTTTGTTGGGCTGCCCTGAAAGGCCTCAAAGGCTGGGAACACCATTCTAATTACGGGGAAGCACAGCTTATTTAGAAGATAAAAAGAGACTTGTAGTCTCATAACAGCTTCTTATATCCGTCAAATAAGGATCTCTAATGACGGGGTGAGAGCCAGTGAATGCCTAAAACAAACTAAAAAAAAGGAGTGAAAATAAAGCAGCCAGGGGCTTAAGATATATTAAATTACCCTGATTAGGAATTTAGGCCGTGGCTCGAGTCTGCTGGAGAGGCTGGCGAGGGGGGGGGACGGAAAGTGCTGCTATTCATTTCTGGGGAGAGGGGTCAGTAGGTCGGAGGAGTTCACAGGGCCTGGCTCTATTCTTATGCTAACAGAGAATACAAGCGCTGGCCTGGAAAATAGAAATGAATTTGCAATAATCCGAGCCCCTCTGTTTGCAAGGCGAGCGGCTCTATAGCTAATTGCAGCCCGGCCTCCCCCGCCTCGTTGCGGACAGTTGTAACGATGCATAGGAGATTAGAGCCCGAGGGGCTTGGGGGGGGGGGGGGGGGGGATTTAAGCCGTCTCCCCCCCTCCCTTCCCTCTGCCCGACGGTGAAATATTCCGGGGCAGGCGCTGGTGTTTGGGCTGGCTCTGCTCGGAGGGAGCGGGGCCAGGCAACTTCTTGAACTCCCCCGAAGCCGCGCAGGGGAGCGGCCGCCGGGCCGAGCGGTGCGCCGGGGGATGGGGGTGGGGGGGGGCGTCGGCTCGGCGCGGCCCCGGGGCCGGCGGGGGCTGGAGAGGGGGAAGGCAGCGTAGGTCCCGGAGACGGTGGGACCCCCATTGAGCTGCCGATGACAAGCAGTAAATCGGGGAAGAATAGAGCATGGAAACGCGCCGTCGGGGCCGCTGGCCGGCCCTACAGCTGCTGGCCCGTCTCACCGCCGTCAGAGCCACCGGCTCCTCGGTGGCATTCCCGGCTCCCGCCCCATACACCGACACCTCCCGCCCCGCACCCGAGGATTCCCTCCCCGCAACGGAGGGGTCCCTCCCGCACCCCGCGGGGTCCCGCCGCCCCCGGCCCCGAGCCCGCCCCGTCGGCTGCTCGGCGGACTCGGCGGCCCCAGGATGTTTCAGGACCCTGGACAGGGGCGGGGCTGCCGTCGGGGCGCGGCGCCGCCGGGTCCCCTGGCGTCCTCCGGCCACGTCCCGACTGCCCGAGGGAGGAGCGGTCCTCCCGGGTCCAGCCCGGTCCTGACCTCTCGCCTGCTTATCCCCAAGTTACCGGGTTGGGATCACCCGCCGCAGCGGCCGTCAAGCCTCGGGCCGTACTGTGGGGACGGGCCGTGGTTTGGCACCGGTCGGAGCCCACTCCAACACAAACACACCCGCCAGTGCGCGGAAATCGTGGATAGGGGACGCCAGTGCAGCCGAGGGGCTGTTTTAATGAATATCGAGCGGCTCGGTCAGCCTCCGCCGCCCTTGTCGGCATGCGGGCTGCTGCGGGTGCTGGGGACGGTGTGGACTCCCCGCCGTGCCCCGACGGTGAAACGGAGTGGCAGAGACCCGGGGTCACCCTGCCCGGTCCTAGCGACAAAGAGCCGGCCCTGCTGTCAGAAATACAGCCCTCTTTCGTTAACCGCATTCCTCTCCTCCTCCTCCCCGCCTGTGGCTGGCCCCAAAGATGTCCCGGGCGCGGGCTGCGCCTGGGATGGGCGATATGACAAGGTGACAGCCCTGGACCGACACCGGGACCGGCTCCGCAGAGCCGGGCCGGACCCTGCGCCCCACACAGCCCTGGCAGCAATTCTGCCGGGCGCTGAAAACTTTGCCTGGCACCTCGGGGCTGTCCCTGCCGTCCTGATCCTGGAGGAATCGGGCACAGGAGGATGGAGAGCGGGTTCGGGGGCTGCTGCGGGACGGGGCTGGGGTTGCCGTGGCCGCCCCGGCGGCCGCAGGTCTCAGGGTCTCGATAAATCACTTTTCCAGACTCTTGGAATTCTCTCACTGGAGACTGAAATTAAAAGGACTATTCCCGTAAGTGGCACACGCCGGACAGTCATCCCCGCTCGGTATTGTCCGTACCATGGGGCTTCTTCCAGAATATTCACCTAACACTTTTGTCGTTTTAAAAGGCAGAACCTCCGAATTTTATCCGGAGTGCTGTTCTGAAAGGCTGCTTAAGCTTAAGAAAATTATATCTCAGGTACATTTGGGGAAAAAAAAAGAAAAAAGCCAGCCCCCGAACTTAAAAAAAAGCCCCACACAAAACAACCACATGCAAAATAATAATAATAATAATAATAATAATAATAATAATAATAATAATAATATAATGACAAAACAACGGTGCTTCTAATTTCCAGTTATATATTAAGTCGCTGAAAAAAAGAGGCGGCATTATTTGTAATCAGAATCTATTAACAGGATTTGGGAGGAATTTTCAGCAGAAAAAATATTCATTACAGGGCTTCTCTGTGAATTTTCTCCCTCCCGAGGACATACGGGCAAAAGATATACTAGGGGTGTTAAAAATTGTGTTAGAAAACAAATTCACCGGCGCTTTAATCTCCTCTGTGTTGGGACACGGCGATCAGCCAGGGCGATTTAATTTCTCAACGCCGGCCGGAGTTTGGGTTCTCCCCTCCCCAAAACACTGCCCGGTCCGGCCCCGCGTGCTCTCCCTGCCTTCTTATTCCCGGCCAGGAATAAAGCACCGGCGCGGATAAAAACTGGTTTATTTGCTAGAATAAAAATCGGGCTTATTTACAAGATTTTTTTTTTTTTTAAATCGTGTTTATTTTGAAGGATGGAAAGTGCGTTTCTTTGCAAGAAAAGAAATCGGGTGTACTTGCAAGACCAAAGAGCCGGTATCTTTGCGGAGCGAGGAGCCGCTGCTCTGGGAGGTGGGGGACGGGGGGCTGTGCCGTGTCTCGGGGACACGCAGAAGAAAGGGGGTGCCTTCCCCGCCGAGTGCCCCCTAAATGGGGATGGGGTTCATTCCCCAACGGGTCCTCCCGGGTTACGCGTTGCCAGGGGAGCCGGGGGCCCGCACTTAGCTCCGCACCCGCGATGCCAGGGCGCTTTCTGGCTTTCTCACCGCAGATGTGCGGGGATTTTAGGGGGAGGGAGGGAGACACGAAGGTGCCCGGGAAGTGCCCTCCTTTTCCCGCTGAGGCTGAATTGCCACACGGATGCGTTTTCCTCGTCCCGCGGCCCGTCGCACACTGCTCGCCTGCTCTCCTCGCAAGGACGGGAGAGCTGTTCCCCCTTCAACGAAAACCCGGAGAGGTGACGGCGGGACCCTCTGCGGTGCCACCCTCGCCGCAGGACGGCCGGCACGGAGGGGAAGGCCGGCCGAGAGGGATCCCCCATCTCAGCTGCGAGCGAGGGGCGGCGGCCTTTCCCCGCACCCCCTGGCCGTGGGTGCGGTGCTCGCCCGCGGGAGAAATGCTCCCCAAGGATGCCCGGGGTGTGTGAGAACACCCTCCGCTCTGGTGCACACACGAGCGTGCAGGACAGCACATACACCCTCCGGATGGCGACCCGCCGGTGTGACACCCCCACCCGAGTGGGGACACGCGTACGGCGCGGGGATGCGACACGCGTGTGGGGGCACGTACGGGGCGGCACACGCAGAGGTCGCGGACACAGCCGTGTCCACAGACGGACGCAGACCCCAGGTTCGCACCCGTCGTTTGCAAACGCACCCCCGCAGGGCGCAACCCGGCCGCTCCCCAGCTCCGGCAGCCGTGGGGATCCCCTACCCCGGGTACCCATTCCTCTGCACCTTCCCTCCCCAAATTCTTCGGCTTTGTCACTCCCTTTCCCCACTCCACCCAACCCACTCAATTAAAGGCGGTGGCGGGAGCGAGGCTGCAAGAGGCGGCGGCTGAGGGCCCCCCGCCCGCTTCTTTCCCTGCACAAGGTGAAAGAACACGAAAAAAAGGTGAAAACACAGCAATAGCCCCAAAAGAGCCGCTTCCCGAGGTTTGGCTTTATTTATCTCTGCGTTTCCTTGTGCCCAGCAGGCTCGGGCAGGCTGGACGAGCCGAGCGCCCGGCGGGGCAGCCCCGGTGGTGGCTCGGGGGGCCAGGGGGTGCGAGGGGGTGATGGGGTCCCACTGCCCGCGGCGGGGGGCGCGGGGAGCCGCAGGTGCTGCTGGCGGGAGAGACCCGCAATGGCTGTTTGGGTGTTGCATTAAAGCACGCTGCAGTGCGCACACTGCGGCCCCTCCCCCCGCAATCTGCCTGTATGCTAATGACATGCAAAGAGACTCATTTGCATGTTTATCTCTGTCAATGGGCAAGCGTGGCGGGCGCGGTAATACGTTTCCCACCGTGGCGTGGAGGCCTCCCCCCGCCCCGCGCCCCTCACCGCCCCGCCGGGCCGGGGAGGGTCGGGCAGGGCTCTGCTCCGGCCCCACCGCCCAGCCCTGGCACCAAGGCAGGTACTGCCACAAAATGGCTGCCGGGGGGGTCTGCAGCCTCCCGAGCACCCACCTCTGCCCCTCAGTAGTCCCCGGCCCCCTCCGCGCCCCCCTCCCCGCAAACCCACCTCCGGATTTTGTGCTTAAGCAGCCAATCGGGGGCGCGGCACCCTTCCCCCCTCCAACCCTCCTTTCTCCCTCCATCCCTTCTTTTCCACCCTCCATCCCTCCTTTTCGACCCTACATTCCTCCTTCTCCCACTATATTCTTCCTTCTCTCGCCTCCATCCATTTCTTTATCCTGCCTCTATCCCTCCTTTTACACCCATCACCCCTCATTTTCTACCCTTCATCCCTCCTTTTTCACCCTCCATTTCTTTTCTGTTATCCCTCCTTCTCCCCCTCCATCCTTGCATCTTTCCTTCTCCCCTTCCGTCCCTTCATCCTCTCCTTCAACTCCCCATATCCATCTCCATTCCTTTTTCACCTCCATCTCTCCTTTTCCCCACCACTTTGTATCACTTTCCCCAAACCCAGAGCCCGATCCCCACACACGGGGATATTTTTGATTGCCCACCGACCGGGGAGGAAATCTTTTCCATGCTTCCAAGGGGGCTCCGAGTCTCGCTCGGGTGCTGAGCACCCGGCAATTTGTGACCTCTGTGGGTCCACCGGCACCGTGTGAAGTCCCCGACGCAGAGCCGCGGGTGGGTGCCTCGGGGGTCTCAGCCCTCGTTCGTCTGCTGAGGGGGGTGAGAGGTGTCTACAGGCACTAGTGGGGAGAAGCAGCCGTGCGTACATTCACGCGTGCAGGCCCACGAAAGGAACGGACATTGGAGGCAGCGGTGTGAGCGTGGGGTTTTTGAAATAGCCACCAAAAAAAAAAAAAAAGGAAAAGGCGCGGCCTCTCCCACGGCGCCGGGGTGCGGCCACGCCGCTATTTTCAAACACACACGTGAGAAAGAAAGGCTCTGTTTTGGGGAGCGTGGAGTGCTCTGTCCCCTCTCTCTGAGCAAGAATGCGGCGACCCCAGCGCATCCTCGGCGGGGATGCAGCACAGCGCGACCTCCCCACACCCCACGGGGCGCTGGGACCGGGGGAGGAAACCCGGGGACGACTCAGGGCTGCAATGCAATAGAGCGTTATATGCGCTCCATTCCATGCATATGTAAAGAACGCATACCCTTATGTTCCGCTATCATTTATGGCGCCGTATTATACTACACGATGCTGCGTGACGCGATGCGACGTGACATCCCTCGGCCCTCGGCACGGCACGGCCCCGCAGGTGTCCCCGGGCCCAGGGGCCGCCCCGCCCCGAGGTGCCGGTGAAGGGCGCCCGCGTCGCTGCGTTGGGTTCGAGGATGGATTTCGGGGGAACCCCTCCTGTCTCCCCACCCGTTATCCCCCCCCCCCCCGTCCCTTCTCAGCTTCCTTTCCTTTCCTTTCCTTTCCTTTCCTTTCCTTTCCTTTCCTTTCCTTTCCTTTCCTTTCCTTTCCTTTCCTTTCCTTTCCTTTCCTTTCCTTTCCTTTCCTTTCCTTTCCTTTCCTTTCCTTTCCTTTCCTTTCCCGCTCTCCCAAATCTTGCTCACTTGCCCGATGAAGGTGTGTTTGCTCCTTCCGTCCGTTATCTCTATTTTAGCCCCGAGAAGTGGAGGGGCATGAGTGTTTATCCCCACTCTCCTTCGCCCGAAATTGTCTTAGAAAAGAATCAAATCAGCCGAAAACCTAAATCTGCCCGAGGCCCCTGACTAGCCCCGTCCCGATCAGTTTATCCCAGCACTACCCAGCCGCAGGTAGGGGGAAGGGGTTTATTTGAGGGGTCAGTCAGCACCTCCTTCGGTCACCCTACGGCCTCCCCAGCCCAATGTCATCACATCTGTGCAGAGAGAGGTGTGACCCAGCTGGGATGTTGCCGCTGACCCCCGGCGAGGACTTCGCCCCGAAGCCCCGTCCCGTAGGGCAGCAGGTCCGGGGGTGTCGGTGCTCGGGAGCCCTGGGGGTGCCGGCCCTCAAAGGCCCCCCAACCCCGCGATCCGCTCCCGGGGTGGGTGTTCCCCTCTGGAGGGAGGCGGAGAGAGGCAGGCTGGGGCAGAGGCAGGTTTGGGAAGGCCACCTCCCCTGGCTTTCCCCTGCCCCCGCAGGGCAGTGTCCCCGCCGCACCCCGGCCGGGGGTGGGTCCGCACGCCCGGGGGAGGTCGGGTCGGGGCTCCTCATCAGCGTGCCCGAGGCAGGGCTGGTTTTGCCAGGAGTATGTGGGAACCCCTACAGAGAGACACCCTCCCGTCACTCCCCAAAACCTGCTGTGTCATCACGCCCCGAAGCAGAGGCAGCCCCCCAAAATCAAGCGGGGGGTGTGTTCCCTTACCTGAGCGCTGGCCCAGGGGAGCCACGCAGAGCGGGTGTTCTGTATTCGGCTCGTTTATTCCTGCCGTGTCCTGCAGCAGAAACTTCCTCCGGCCGGGGCCGGGGTCGGTGCGGGGGAGCAGGGCTGTGCCGGGGGGACACCGCGGCCGGGGAGAGCCGCACACCCCGGGCCGTGTTTATATGTAGAAAGAAGGGTAATTTGAGTGCTTATACCAAGAACCGGGGTTGTTAAGTTTGCAGGCAGACAGCTAAACGGTGCCAAGTGCGGGCAGGGAGGGGGGTGCGGGGGGGGAGGCTGGGGGTGTGTAAGAAATAAAGAGCAATTGTCAGAAGCGAACAAAAGGCGGAGGATGGAAAGGAGCTGGGAATCCCAGGGCAGAGCCCCTCGGCGTGGACTTGAACTTGGGCTTTGACACCGTCTGCCAGGCGGAGAGCGGCTTCGGGCCGGGCGAGGCGGGCAGCGGGGGGAGTGACAACAGCCCCGGCAACGCAGAGAGGGGGCATCGCCCCCTCCAAACACCCACCTTTGGGGCGGTGGGGGGGCCACTCTGCTTCAGAATGCGACTGATCCGGGGAATAGCCTAGGCGGGCTGAGACCCGACGGGCTCAGCGCACCTCCCGGTGCAGAGCGGGGCGGCGGCGCGGGGACCCCGTCGGGGCTGGCCTGGGCCAGACGGTCGGGGGGGCCGCCCGGTTCTCACAGTCTGCGCCCGAGCCTGGATTCTCTGCACGTCCCGGCCGGTCCCCCCTTTGCTACTATTCAGCACTTAATTGAACATTAATGGCAGCTGGGGATGAGGTCATTGGAGCCGGCTTTTCTCACACATTTTTCATGCAAATCCGCTAAACTCTAAACAAATTTGAATAAAACCCCCTTTGTGCAGGCCCTCCATGGTGTTTTTCCACGGGCCGCTCCGCCTGTCTCCGCACACTTCATCCGGGGAGGGGGGAGCGGCGGGGAGATGAGGGGGTGTGTGGGGGGGGGTCTCTGCTCAGGCCTGGAGCGCCAGGCAGACCCAAAGAGGCTGTGTCCTCTGCGAGGCTCTTAAGCTCAGATCGCCCCAAGGACACCCACTGCACTAGCAGTGCCCTGCACTGTGCCATGATCTCCACTTGCAGCCCCCTTACAGTACCAGTTCCCCCAGTAATATCCACTGGCAACACCAGTTCCCCCTTTAACACCTCCATAGCACCAGCGTGCCCCAAGTAGCATCAGTTCTCTTCTGATTCACGCTAATCCCTCACAGCAATACCAGCCCCCAAGCACCATCAGCCCCCCCAAGCACCATCAGTCCCCCAGCAACCTAAACTCCCCCCAGCACCACCAGTGCCCCCAGCAACACTCGCTTCTCTTGGCAATCATCGCCTCTCTGTAAGGTGGTTTTTGGGTGCTCAGGGCTGCACAGAGTGAGAGCACGCAGACCTCCTGGCCCCCCTGCCCCGCAGCCCCCGCGCAGCCCCCATTAGCATCCCCGCGCCCGGCCCCCTGCCCAGCCTTGAACTTGGCCATGCCGGGCTGCGCTCCTTCTGCCTGCCTGGGCTCGCACAATGCCGGCCTTGACCCATTGTTTGCTTTTTTCGGATTTCAGCTGGGAAAGCGGCCACCTCGCGCAGCCTGCCCCGAGCACGCCGGGAGCGGGGCACAATGGGGAACCCTGCTCTGCAGGCAGAAGGGCTCCAAATCATTTGAGAGACATATTCATTATATTCTTTCACGGGGGTCTGTTTGCATTGGGTTTAGCGGTTACTTCCCAGACGGGGTTCAGACCAAATAAAGATCATTGAGCGGCGAGGGATTCGCTCGGGCTTTCAGGGAAATATGCCTGATGCGGGGCACGGCGCAGCCCGGCTGCTTGGCTCTCGGCTGCTCCCGCTTCCCTGTTGATTTGCCTGGGTTTATTTTGTGCCCGTTGCCTCCTCCATCTCGAGACTGCACCAAATCACACGCTCACTTTTGCGAAAGGGAGAGTTTATTTTCAACAATGCATGGGGTGGGGGGGATTTGAATGGGAGAGAATTACAGGCAGTACATTTCTCTTACAAGAACAGAGAAGGTGCAGTACAACAGCAGCAGGGTTGCCTGGCCTGGACAGGCTCATGGTCCTCTGGGCCTCAAGCACACTGCCTTCAGGAAGGCTGCACTCCCACAGCTCCACAGACCCAGGGATCAAGAGCAGCAAGGCCCGTGCTCTGCTCCATGAGCAAAGCCGGGGGCTAAAAGCTCCCTCCAAACTTCACACACCTGGTATTTCACCGGGTGAGACAGCGACTGGCTCAGGTCTCTCTGCCTAAGCACACTGGTCCTGCTCTGGGGTATTGAGGGCACTGAAGGCAACATACAGGAGTGATGTGGGATGATCCCTTGGCTCCCTGTGTTGCCCTGGCTCCCTCCCCATGGCTGCACCGCTGTGTTTTGAAGTGATGCAGAAATCCACTGTGTTCACAAGACAAAGCTGTCTCCTCTCTGAGGCCAGTGGAGAAGCAGGTTGGGACCCTCCTGGAGAAACTTGGAGAAGTCAGATGGCAAGTCCAGGTAGGTGGTAGCCAACTCCAAGAAGGAACTCACAGGCTTCAAAAGTTTCTTGTCCATTCACTGGGATCTAGGAAGGAAAGAAAAACAATGGAGTGGTTATGACCTCTCTCAAAGAAATGGTCCAGTGGCACTTGGATGAGAACAGACCAAATTGTATCTGATGGAGCAGAATTCCAATTCTCTTTCCTTCCTCACCACACGTTTCTCATGGCTCTGGATGACCTTACCCTCTTCCTTACTGGGAAAACTGTAGTCACCAAGATGCCAAGCTTCCTCGGCACCCTCCTCCATCCCCTACCTCTGCCTGCCCCGCACACTGCCAGCCAGGGGAGGGCTCACCGCTTGTCCTTCCTCCCTAGGCTTTGGGGCATGGGATTACTCTGCATGTCAGAGCCACTAAAGGCACAGCCCTCTGATGTTTTAATCTTCGTGTTAACTTTCCCTGCCCTTGGCGCCCTTGCCTGACTGGAGAAAGTGATACCAAGCCACCGAGCCGGAGCCGAAGCTGTGACGCTCAGCCAAAGTCCCCTTCTGGGCTCTCCCCACGCGCCTCCTGTGCTTTGCCCCACACATCTTGCACCTTGCAGGACGTTCTCCTCCCTTTTTCTTGGTTTTTTTTTTTCCATCTATTTCCTTTACACTTTATCCATGTTGAGTATGTATTCCCTAGCCCCCAAACCAGTCCCATCCCTCTCCTATCTTCCCTTTGCTTTGCCCATAAACTGTTACATTGGAAGGAGTAAAGACCAATATAACAAATCCTTGAGTACACTTGCAAAAGGAACCATCAGCTGGCTAATTTATTCTTTTTATTGCACCAAATTGTAATTTTATAAAATATTGCAAATTTTATAAAATATTTGCAAGCCCATTTTAAGAGATAAATCATCTGTGTGGCTCTCTAATGAGCCGCCCTGGGAGTAGCTGGCATGTGATCTGCTGTAGGTCGCACCGCAACGTTCCCAGGCTGTGACTGGATGAACCACCGTAACTCTTTGAACTGTGCAAATACTCCACGCTCTGGGGTCCAGGCTACAATTTTCATGGGTATTTTTCCTCTCTCTTAAAAATAGATCTTCTGTAACCCCTTTATTGCAATATTCATAAAGCACTTGATGGAAATCCAAGGAAAATCCCTTCCCTTCCGCAACTTTGAAGCAAGCCTAAAACTTAAGAGAGGCAGAGGGCAAACCCACCCCATGTGCTTGGGTTTGGGGAAGGGCCATGGCCTGCCTCTGTCTGTGTGTGCTGACAGGACAGACCCCATGCTGCGTGTGTTTAAGGAGACCCAGGCTGCAAAAAGCCAAGGCTCAGCACTTCTTTATCCTGTGTGAGATTAGGAGTCATCCTGAATGTTCTCCCAAGCCTGGCAAGTATGTTGAGATCTGAATGATGGTGGGTGTTTTCCCAGGCCCAGGAGAGGAGGAACCCTTGCTCTCACCAGGGGGAAGCCTTTACCTGGCAAGTAAAGTCCCCTGTCCTGGGCAGGGACAGCCCCAACCCTCTGCAGGGACAGGCTGAGCTTGCTTTGGCCTACAAAGAAACTCCCCTGTAGTGTGGATATAGAGGATGCTCGTTGTTTACCAGACACCAACCCAGCCTGGATATCATCCACTGTCTGCCTGGTGGGCTTGAAACTCCTGGCACTCAGTAACTGAGGGCAGGAGGGGCTGGACCAACCCAACTGATTCAACATAAGCTTCAAGAAAACTCAAATCTCCTGCATGCACTTTCTCTCCAGAGTTCAGCATTGCACTGAGGGTGCCTGTGAAAATAGGGACCCACCAGGACCCAGATCCAGCAGCAATCCTCCTCAATGCCCTGCACAGGGAAAGCATCCCTCTGTGTGTCTGTGTGTGGATTTACTGCCCATCTTTTTTTTTTTTTTTAAACTGAATAAATAATTGAAATTATAGTTCAGCCTCTGCCCCAACACTTGCTCCTGTGCCTCCCTGTGCCCTTACAAAGCCAGCACTGAGGTTTATGTGCTGATAAACTGCCCTGCCACAGCAATTCTGGGCGGTGGGAAGAGGGAAAAAAAAAACCTTAAATAATGGTAAATGGATGCAGAACGCTCTGCCTAATCAGATTCCTGTCCCCTATTGAGGCCAGGAAGGAGGGACCCCGCTCCTCCCCTGCCCTCAGCCCAGCCTCCGCTTCACCGGCTCACACGGAGAAACTTTCTGGACAATTTAATCTCGACAGGGTGTTACTTAGAAAAACCTTTTTCACTGTCAATTTTCCCCCCCCCTCCCTCCCATCCCCCCCCTTTTTTTTTCTTCCCTCCCAGCCTTGATTGAATTTTGCAAGCCCCTGATATCTTTCTTTTTTGTGGGGATGCACGCTGCTTATGCAAATACCAGCCTTTCATACCAGCCTCCCTGGCTCAAGCCCTCCAACTTGAATGTGACCAAAAGCTGTGCTCTCCCCTGCTAACTCCTTAGCACAATTACACCTCCATTCTGCTCCAGGGGCCCGGGGAGGGGGGAAAAAAATCATTTTAAACTAATAACACGTGCTGTTTGCTTTGGATAATTACAAGGGAGCTTCGGCTTCTAAGAGCTATGAAATATTCTGTTCAGCAGGGCGGGAGGGAGGCTCCGTGTTACGCCTACGCCGCGAGTTTTATCTCCTGACAGAGATGCTCACACGGCCTCTCGAGGCTCCCTCCATCTCGTGCTCATCCTCTGCACCTGGGCAAGCATTTACATTTCCTACGGAGCAACTTCTCGGTGCTTTGGGCTACAGGAGAGAGGAGAAGGCGCCTGACATTTTCCTTATCTCAAGTTACAATTTCCTGCAAGCATCAAGATAATAAAACATCGGCGATGGGCAAGATGAGTGAAATGAATGCGTCGGCTGAGTCTCCCGCAGCAGCGCGGGAAGGGCCGGGGAGAAAGGACACCCGGGGGATGCGGCTGCTCCGCTGGCTCTCGTTTGCATCGTGGCCCTGACGTTATTGTCCTCCTGCCTTGTCTGCTGGGGAAGTTTATGTGGAGGGCTTTTGCTGGGGCAAGGAGGAGGAGGGGAGTTTTCCCCCAAAAGCACCCAGGAATCTGTCAAAAGAGGGACAGAAAAGAGAAGAAGAAGAAGAAGAAGGGAGACAGAGAGTGGGAACGTCAAGGACCCCTGACTAATGAATAGCAAGTTTGCCCTTGAACCTCCCTGGGCTTTGCCATTCCCAGGCTCCAAACAAGGGCTGATGCATGCTTGGGCCCAGCTGCAGGGGGACCGGGCTATGGTTCATCTCAGACACTTTGACAGCCCGGGCCTTTTCCCCACATAGCTCAGACTCGCCTAACTACTCCCCTGGCAACAGCTCAGTGCAGGAACCTGCGCTGAGGCCCTGCCTGCTGCATACAGAAGTACGAGGAGGAGGAGGGGAACCGCTGGGAGAAATTAGCTAGAGACTGGCTTAACCCATCAAATGCTGGGCAGGTGTTGCCAGCCCCAGCACCCTTTGCTCGGCCCCAGCACCCTCGATGCACCCCTGGGTGCTCACTGGCCAGTGTCTGCAGTGGAGCTGGAGGGGTCGGGGTGGGTTAGACGGGCTGAGTCGCTGTGTATCACTAATCCCATGACCTGCTGCTTCACCACGACCCAGAGCCTTGGACCTCGTGAGTCTGAAGGTCCTCACGGTGCCAGGGATGTAGGAGGGAACCAAAGTAGCCAGCTGGAAAAGGCCACCGGACACTGAGAGGAAAGGCATGGCCTCTCCCCGCTGTGGTGGGACAGGGCATCCCTCCCTGCCAGCCAAAATGAGGGCAGGGGCTGGATGAGAGGCACAAACTTGCCCTGGATGCTCTTTCTGCATTGCAGATCAAAGGCTGGGGACGAGCTGGCCTTAGGGGTCTGCACTGAATGGCTGGAGAGAACAGGCACAAGCACCCGGCGGCTCTAAAATGCGACCCAGAAACGTTCCCACATCCCAGCCCCATATAAATCAAGGGGGGAAAAAAGGGGGAGCTCCATCCCAGCCTCTGTTTTTACAGAGCATCTTTCATGTGCAGTCCCTGAGAGAGGGCTTTGCCGAGCTTGTTAAGGATGGCTCCTGCGCCAGGCAGAGAGGGGGACGCACCATATGGAGAGGAGAAAAAGAAAAGGGGACACTGAAAATGGAAAATTATGCAAAGCAGGAGGAGAGGCACTGGGGGAAAGGGGGGAGGGAGGCAGCAAGGAGGTGGGGGATGGGGAGACAGGAGGCTGGAAGGGAGCCCTGACTTGGGGAACACCATTAGCTGGCACTGGGGCTGCATGAGGAACAGAAGTGACCAGGTGCAGGACAGCCCTTTGTACCCTTGGGTGTTGTCACTGGAGGGCAGTTCTCCAGCTTGTCCTTCCCTGAGAGGGTCTGAGCTGTGCCAGGGCTATGCCCAGCTAGACTGTGGTGGGTGCATTCTGTTTCTGGAGTTGTGCTGGACTGGGAGACACAGAAATACGAGGTCCATGATGACCTACTTCAGAGGTGTCCTGAGGACCTCTGTTACTATAGCAATGAGGTTGCAAGCAAACATTATGGTCTTTTGGACAAGAGTTTTGCTTGTCATCAATCACAAAAGCCAGACTCATGTAAGGAGGTGCCAGGGCATTGTAAGAAAAGGTCTGATCAATAGCAAGGGCCCAAACTGCCCGCGCAGTGAAGGTGGGTGCTTGGGTGACTGAAAGGAGAATCCAAATTCAGCTGCCAGAGCTCTTCCCTTCCCCTTGGACCCTGCAGAGTCCTGGTGCTGCAGGCTCAGTATGGCTCAGGGATGCTGTACAGGCATTCCAGTCCAGGCTTGTGTTACTGCCCAGTTCTTGCTCAAACTCCAGCATCTTGCCTAAAGTGGTGTTTGCAGAAATGACTTGGCTCCTCCCAACCCAGGTGTAGAGCTCCTTTTCCCTGTCCTGGAAACACTGGCCACCTTTGGGGAAACCACCCATCTTGTCACTGACAGCTTCTTTTTCCCAAAGCCACTCTATGCCCTACACTTGTGGCACTCTGCTGGCTCCTTGTCATGGGCCACGACCACCTTGCACATCCTCACTGGGTGCAATCCCCCTTCTCCAGGACATCCTTCACCTAGCAAGGAAAGCCACCCATGCCCGTGCTTGGTGTTTGTTGCTCTGTGACTCCTGCTTTGTCCCCTCCATGCCATTTCCATCTCCCCATTCAGTGGCTTTTGTTCAGAGCAGCTAGTGTTTTTCCTTCACTCTCCTCAACACTGCTCAACACTCAGGAACACAAACTGCTCCTGGCTCCCACCTCTCATCTCTCTTGGCCCTGTCACAGTCTTTGATCTCATACCCGTATCTACCACACTGCTCCCTTTTCTAGCTCCTTCTGTTTGTTCCATCAGGAAACCTTCCCTTGCTGCATCCCAAATGGATCTCTCTATAAAATCCATCTACTGTGCTTCCCTCCATTTACCCTTGGTTAATTTGCCACCAGTCCTATGCCCCTAAACCCTCATTTCAGGCAGGTGTGGGGCACATTCATGTGAGGCCAGTGCACAAGAGGGGCTGGTACAGAGACAGGTGTGGGCTTGTGCCTGCAGAGATGGGCACACTCGCCCTGGCATACACGTGTTCCTGCCTGCACATGCCAACACCTACATGTTCCTGCCCACGTTCCTGCTGCCAGATCCAAGGCTGTGGGATTTCAAGGGGAGCTTTTGTTCTCCAATGGGGCAGGGGCATTACCTGCACAGCACGGCTGCAGGTTGGGATTTAGGCTGTTTGGTCTTACAGTCACTAGACTAAAAAGATGCTCTACCCATTTAGTTTCTTCAAGAATCATGCCCTGGAGTAAGGCTACATGTGTTGGCCAGATCCTCAGTAAAGCTCTGGAATAAGCTGTAGGCACTGAAGAGGATTCATCTAAGCAGCATACGAAGAAAATAGCAAAAAATAAAGTTCACGGGGGCACACAAAAAACAGAGCTTCCACCCACAGAGCAGCTGTGTGGGGCTCCGGAGACAGGCAGGCAACGTGGGAGATGCTTCAGAGCTTGCTCTCAAAATGAGGCATTTGCAACAGCTTCCCTTGCTCAGCCACTGGAGATACAGTGAGCTAGCTGCCCTGCAGATACATTTCAATCTTCAGGCACAGGACTTTGTCCTGGGCTGCTTTAAGGCCGGCTGGCCCTTGTGGCAGCATGATGCAAAAATGAGATGTGCATGGGAAAGGAGGAAGAGGGATGTACTCTATCCCTTGGTATTCTGACACAGGCAAGAAACTGCCCCTCCACAAACAAACCCAGGCAAAGGGGCTGTTTGGTGTTCACACTGCAAATTCCCACCCACTAGGATGGGTGGTATGGGGAGAGCAGACAGGATTCAGGGTGTCCTTTGGATCAGGCTGGCCTCAGCTGCTGTGCTGGAAGCTGAACCGTTTCCAGGGAGGATATGGCAAGAACAGTGAGTCCTGCCCAAGTGACGGTCCAAAGCGCTGGCACTTCGTCCTGATTCAACCTCGCCCCAGATTCCCGCCCTTGGCTCACATCCAGGTTTCTTTCTCCTTGACCCATCTCCATCAAAAGAAGCGCTGTTACGAATCTCTGCTCTAAGTTTCTAGTCTACAAATAGAAGCAAAGCAGCACCTGCTCCGGAGCTGAACATTTCCACTAAACCCTATTTTGATGCCTGTCCTGGCCAAAGAAATCTTTTGGGACCCTGTCACTTGTATGAGAAGTTAAATATTTCAACCTCCAGCAATACAAGACACCGATACGATACTGAATTACACAATTGCTCTATGCCCCTGCATTTCCACTTTGGATGCAGAGATGCCTCACAAGGGCTCATCTCCAGCAAATACTTCTCTGGACAGGGACAGGGACTTGGCTGCCTTGAGCACTGGGGCCAATGTGTTTATCAGGCTGCAAAGCTGGCCCTGCCATCTCTCCCAGGGAAGCTGTGCCATGGGAGCTGCTAAAACAGCATTTCATTTCCAAACAGGGCCCCAGAGACCTCTTGTGTGAAGGATTCAACAGAGCGAGGCGGGGTAGAGCAGAACAAGGAGACACAACCCCAGGCTAAAAACAAGCCAGACCACAAGTTTGATGGACCTTATGGCTCAGCACCAGGGTTCAGGCTGGTCTGTCCCCTTGAATCAGTGCCAATCTCTCCTATGCCACCACTGATGGGGAAACAGTGAACTGGGATTTTTTTTCACTTCCTTCTTCCCCCCTTTTCCCTCCCCTAACTCCTTTTCCGCATCATAAGCAAAGTCCTAATAAAGCTCCCATCCCCACTGCCAGCCCTGCACCATGCTCCCAGCAGAAAAGAGATGCAAAGCCACGCTTGGAATCTGATTCCCCGGCTTTAAACGCTGCTCTGCCAGCAAAGTGCGACTTGAAAGCTCCCCTGTCACAGTTACAAAGCTCCGAACAGCCCTTCCTCGGATAATCACGCTTATCTCCAGATTAAGAAAGAGAGACCTGCAGCTGAGGCTGGTCACATGGGCTGGGATGTGGGCAAATCTCTTTTAAACAATCCCCATATAGCTGTGACCTCCACCGCAGCCCAAATACACCGTGCCTCGGTCCCACTCGAAAACCAGCTCTGGAGACATGACAGAGCATGTGAGAGGAGACTGGGCTATGATGGGGGGGGGCGGAGGGAAACCACGGGGGAGGAGTGAGAAAGCAACGGAGAAGAGGAGGGTGAGAAAGACGGAAGAAGAAATAAGTAAAGGGAGGATGTGGGAGAGGAATAGGATGTGGTGGAGAGGGAGGAAAAGTGCATGAATGGAGGGGGAGGATGATGAAGGACAGGGAGGTCTCTGCTACTCTTCCTGTTGGGGATTAGTTGTCCCTGCACTGTCCTCAGTTTAACTCTTCCCACTCTGTCCCCGGCTGGCAGCCTAGCCTGATTACGTGACTCCAGCTGTGCCAAGCAGCCTTGGCAGGGTGAGCACGTTACCTACTTTGCTGCCACGGATTCATTAAGAGGCTTTGCTTGTGTGGGAATAGTCATCCCAACGGGGAAAGGGAAAAAAAACCCCTTCTGCAGATCAACCTGGTGAGGAGCTCTGACAAAGCAGTTTCCACAGCTCTGCCCAGAATTTGGGAGCAGAATTAAGGAGAGATAGGGATGTGCACATAGGAGAGGAGGGCACGGGGTGGGAGGTCAGCTAGAAGGGGATGCTCAGGGATGAGGCACCAGACAGGAAGGGAACTGCAAGCCCCTTGAAGGATGCTGGTGCCTGGTTCTTCTTTGTGATTAAAGGCCACCTTACATCTGGGTCAGGCATGGATGATACATTCACCCTCTGCGTAAATGAAAGGTCTGAGCAACCGCAGAGGGACTTTTTCCAACAGCAGGTTCCCTTCTTACATCCATGTGGGATTAACACAATTCCTTTGCAATGGAGGAGCTCAAACAGATCTGGAATGGGCACAGGGTGCTGGGGCTGCACCTCTTTGAGGATGTCCACTTTCTGCTGGCACTGACTCGGGGTTTCCAGCCGCGGGCTGCAGCCCGCCGGAGGGACTGCAGTGCTGCCTCTCCAGCTGCTCATTATTCACCCTGCGCAATTAGGCACCGCTGATAAGTCACATGAAATTGCCTTTGTTCTCCAACTGGAAGACCTGCATTTCATGGGAATCCCTTTTTTCCTGCACATTACTGATGAGCTGCCCACTGTACCTACTGCTAGAGTGGCAGTGAGGATTTTGGGGTACTCTTTGGGCTGGCCATCGTAGATGTCCCATGCAGGACATGGGGAGGTGTAGCCTGGCCCTGCCTGTGTTCCTGGACTTCTCTGAGCACAAAGGAGAGCTTCTCCTCCTGCAGCCCACTCTGCCCCACCAGGGGCTTATCAGCTGTCCTCCAGGCAGGTGGCTTTGTCGCTTCCTGGCTACTCTACCATCTCTCCATGTCACTTTCCAGCTTCCCTCCCAGTAGCAAAGGACAGCCCAGTGCAGCTGCAGTGGGGGAAGTGGCATCAGCCCTACCCAACCCAAACCCTGCTGATGCCAGCACTCACCTTCCTTTGTTCATGACCTTCCCCTTCCTCCCCAGCCAGCCCATCAGGACTCAACCCCATGCTCTGCTGCTTGGACCAAGCATCTCCCACCCAGGCTCCCTGCAAGGCCAGCCCTGATCCATTGTCTATCAGCTCCTGCTCTTCATTCCTTCACTGCACCAGAACCCAAGCATGGAACAGAAGGCAAAGCAAACTGGAGCCATGAAGCTGGGTACCACCGAGCTCCAGAGGAAGCAAGGTGTGCTCCAGTAAACTTCCCAAAATGCCTCTGCTTCTAAGCAGCCTTGTGCCATGTAAACGCCTTCTCTTTCAGCATCTGGCAGCTGCTCAGACAGGACCACAGGGTGAAAAGACATCTTGGCCCATTCAAGAGTTTCTTCCCATTCTGCTCAAGAAATGTATGTGGGCTCTTAGATTTTGTTGATTTAAGGGAAAGGATGCAAAATTAATTTAGACAGGAAATTAATTATATGTGAACTGATGTTTACATCCCTACACATACAATGAATTCTTGTGTGAACCTACAGAATGCAGATGGATGGATGGATGAATGATAACAACAGTCTAGGAATGACATTATGTGCTGGTCCATACGCTGGGGATGTAGAAAGACTTTTCTCTGCATTGGTAATTAATAACTCTATCCTGAGCAAATGTTGATAAATCCTTTATAGAGCACGTTATCTCTGTCTCTCCAACTCCTGTTCTGCATTTCCATTTGCCTGTTTCCACTGCTCCACCCCTGGCACCCACACGCTTCACTTCCCTCCCATATTTTGTAACTGGTAGCAGCTTTGACTCCCTTTCTGGAGAAAGAGGCGGAGGTTTTGTTAGTGGGGCTTTGTGTGAGTGATTGCATGTGTATGTGTGTATACAAAGATGGATACAAATCCATTGGAAATAAACACCTTTTAAGGGACTTGAGAGAAAGACACACAGGGCAGAGGAGAAGAAAGAGCCTACAGACCCTCAGCCAGACAATCAGCCAAGATGAAGAGAAAGACCCAGTGAACCAAAAAAAGCCTCAGTTCTCTTTTAAACTCTCCATGATTTGCAACGAAAGCAGCAGATCCCATGGCTGGGAAGCCGAGCTCTGGCGATGCAACCCTCACCCCTTCTCCCAGCCCCGCACAGCTCAATTACCCCAGGCTGCCAGGCTGCACCGAGCACACCCCCACCACCCCGCATCTCCCCCGCCACCGAGACAGCTTTCACCAATGGAAGGAGTACAAATATATTCATTGGCACCTTATCAGACATGCATGCAAAACTAATTAACATGGGGAGACATGCAAGCTGCCACCCAGCCACAAATACACACCCACGAGCATGCACACACACACGCACGCATGCACAAGGCAACCCTTGTCTAGGGGGGACATTCAAAAGGCTTTGTCACTAATTTAGGCATCTGTCTCAGTCTGGTCTGGTCCTCCTGGCTAGGCTGGAGTTGTGGTTTTTTTCCCACTCTGTTTGACAATGCTGGGAACATGCCCGGAGACCCCTCATTCAAATCACCCCTTGACAATGGTCTCATTGTGTGAGCATATAGAAAAGGGAAAGGATGGGGGAGAAGATGTGGAAGGGGGGGTAAGGAATTAAAATGTGAACCCAAGGAAGTGTTTACTAACACAAGCCTCGCAGCTGCCCCGTCTCTCCTCCACCCCCTTCTTCCGCCCCCGGCCGTTCCAATGGCCCAGCTTGTCCCCAGTTTGAAGCGGGCAGCAGGATGTCGGGACAGTGGAGTGGGAGCAGGGCTGCACAGAGGTGCACACAGAGCTGGCAGACTGAAGGGATGAAGCCTCAGGACATTCAAGTCTTTGGCAGCAGGGGGGCAGGTACAGGTTAGAGAAGAAAAGATAGAGCCAGAGATGCCTCGGAGAGGATTAGGGACTTAAAATGTCCTGGGAAGGACATCTTCATGGAGGAGCAAGAGATTTATTGGTATAACCACTCCAAGGCTTTTCCAGGCAGGAACAAAAAGTGCTTAAACCTGGCCTCGTGGATTTAGAGCAAGCGAGCAGCCTCTCTGCATGGTTTGGACTGCTCTCTTCGGTGCTGCTGCCAGACACGCTACAGCACGAGAAGAAAGGGGGGGAGCAGCAGGGAGTTGGAGCTGGGGGCTCAGAGGATGGACCAGACTCCCTTCAGGACCCCACTGTCTGCCTATTGCTAGTTAATAAATTCCAGGAGAAAAAAAATTAGGAAAAAATACCCTAATGCCCTGACCAGCCCCCAGGCATGCCTGGGGGAGGAAATAGCAAAGGTGCAGATGGGGGATGTTCACCCCAGCCCCACCTCGCTTGGCTGGCCTTGGCAGGCTCCGTTCAGCTGGAAATGCCCAAGAGCCAGCAGAGCAAAGGGAACGGGAGCTGGGGAGGGGGAGAAGATGATGACAACGTTTTCCATATATGCAAATGCATCCACACAAGATACCCAGAGGGAGACAAGACAAAGAGACCTCAAAGAGGCTGGCTCTGAGACCCGCACAAAGCCAGACACCTCCGCACACCTCCGGCGTTTGCACGTGAGGACCTGTGCAATGCAAGGTGTAATGTTGCCCAGAGGTCCCCCCAAATCTGAGCAGATATCAGCCTAAAGAAAGCCTGGTGAAGGAGCCCAGTGAAAGCTGCAAAGACAAATGCCACAATCCCACATCCTCCTACACAAACAGGTGCACCTTAGGAGTAAAAACTATTCCTGTCCTTTAGCTTAGTCAGAGAAGAGAAAAGCTGTGATGCAAACCCACATAAGCCCTGCCTTGGTGGGCAGAGGTGGCTCTGCTCCTCCGACATTGCTCCTGCATTCAGATCCACCCCCTAGGCCTTTGTGTGCTTTCCATAAGAGGAAAGCTAGGGAATTCCTGGACAGTACTAAACAAGGCTGGGCAAAATGTCCCACAGAAACCCAAGAATGTACATGAGGCCAAAATTTTCCTCCTCACAACCATTGCGTCAAAAACAAAAGTCACCTGTGCAAACATTTCTGCTTAAAAAAAGGAAACTACTGCCAAGTAAGCAAATCTGTGCCTTTTATCCAAACAAGTGGTTGTGAGCAGTTTTATTGCCACATTCCTGTGCCCCAATGCACAGGGGTAAGCACTCAACACACAGTGACACGCAGGGACTCGGGGACAGAGCTGTTGTTTTAATAGGGCAATGAAGACAGCAAATGAAATAAAACCCTACAGAGATCAGCTTGCAGAACTCAAGGCTGAGAAAATCTATTTGATGGTAAAAGGAAACAAGGACACTCGTGATTCTGCTCTCATTTCCATGCTGTAAATTTGGGCAGCTTTTACTGAACGCAATTAAATCCTCACTTAGGATTTAACCTGGTGAAGCTGAGGGAAGACCTTGCTACAAGACTCACCTCTGAGCTCTTCCCCTCAACTTACTCTGCAGAGGCCATCAGGAGTTGTGAGAAAAACGAGTGAAAAAGCAAGGGAATTCATAAATCCCTGCCAGTGTGGCCATTTCAAAGCCCCCTTCAGCATTGTCTTGCCTGTCCTCTCCTTCCCCAGTTATTTGCTGCTTTGCTCATGGAGCTTTGGCTACAGGGAACAGAGTAAGTACCAGCCTGGAAAGCACAGAGACTCAATGGTATTTGGGCATCTCCTTCCCTTTGCCTCTAATGGGAACTGAAAACCTCAGCAAACCCCCAACATATCCATTCCCTGCCTCTGGTGGCTGATCCATCATTTCCAATACTCTTAAGGTCCCAGTGGGGACCCCATGCAAGATTCTTGCAATAAACCATGCAAGACCCTCTGTTACTAACACTTCCTTTCTTTACATTTCCCTTTATTTTCAGCCAGGGCATTTCAAAGGCTTTTGCCCAACAGCACAGTTTAACACACTGAGTTTCCCAACAAGTAACAGAACTCCTCACCTATTTATACCACACAGGTAAAGCCACCTCAGGGCTGTGATTTTAAATCCATACGTGTTTTTCCCCATGGATGTTGAGAGCTGTAAATCTCAACATCTCATTAAACAGATCACTCAGAACAGATTGCCTCCCAACATAACTTTTTGGCTGGCCACTACCCATGAGCAGACGATTTTACATGACATTTATTCATGCAAATTGCTGAGGCTGAAGTCTGGTTACCCAGCAAGAGCATAAAAAATTACAGTTTAGATGCATAAATGCTGGCACCATGAGAGAAGACACGATGAGACTGGAAACACATCCCTGGATTTCACATAGAGTGCCGCAAAACTTAGAGGGAGTCCTCATCGGATGGGGGTTTATCAGTAATGATCCCCCCCCCCACAAATGATCCAGGGGAGGCAGAGGAAGGCAAGTGCAAGGCAGCAGGGGCTACAGAGAAATGAACTTCTCCTGCTGCATGTGCAGGAACCTGCCATGAGGAGAGCGCACGCAACATTTTACGTCACTCACAAAGCCTACTCTGTCCAATAAAGTGGGGAAGTAAAACAAAGCATGAAATCCAGGCATAAATTAGCATCTCTCTAGCCTAGCTTTATTTGTGCTGCTGCTGCTGTGGATTAGCATCTAGCTGGCTGACAGGCTGATAGGCAGACAGAAACAGGGAGAAATAAAAAAAAAAAAATTAAAAAAAAATCAGTGGATGTCTTTTTTTCTTTGTGGTTCCTGGGATGTCTGCCTTCAAAGTGCATGCAGTGTTCATCCCTTTAGGACCTGAATTTTTCCATCTTCCTGTGAGAGCAATAGGCTCTGTTGGAAAGCAAATCCCCCTGAGATATTTGTGCCTGCACCCTGTGGAGCCGGCACCCGTCATCTAACGCAAGCCCAGTGCGAACCCATCACATCCTCAGCCGGCATCCCTCCGGCATCCACAGCTCCACTCTGCAGAGAGCCACAGAGCCCCAGCAGCAGCTCCAGTGTGGGGCTGGGAGACCTTGAGGATAGCACCTTGCCACAGGCACACACAGGGAGCAGACGCCTCGGGATTAGCTCGGGATCATGTTCACCATCGCTTGGGGCAGCTGCTTCCTTCACAGCTTGCAGCGACGGCTGGGTTTGGTACCTGATCCCAGATGACATGACCGGGATCTCACGCTGGCATGTCCTCTCAGTTTGTGTCAGAAATATGTCACTGCCAGCTCCTCGGGCAGGAGGACCTGCAGAGAGCTTCCATCGGGCTGACACACAGCCTCCCGCTCCTCAGGGCTGCATGGCAAAATGAGTGGTCGTCACCAGAGACATCCCTCCTCTCAGGGCTTGGTGGCCTCGTGCCCACCCGCCCTTTCCAAGCACAGCCATGAAAACACAGCACTAAAGAGCTGCCAGTCTTGACAGCCACCACTTCAGTCCTTCCCAAATCAGCCCTGGCAAAGGATCCTTTCTGCCCTAGCAACTTCAGGCAGCAGAGAGGAGATGGGAAGCTCCTCAGTGTGGCACTTGTGCACAAACTGAGGGAACAACAGCGGTAAACTTGACTGTGGTAAAATCAAACTGCAAAGCCCATTTCCACTGTCACTGAGCCATTCAGAGTTTGGCTGGGCTCTCAGGTCGCTGGAGATTTCTAGTCCTTGCCTGTCTTTTAAGAAGCCAAACACAGAGCTCAGTTTTTAGGCCATGGAAATCAAATTTTAAGCCACTTTTCAAAGGTGGCCTAGAAAACACAGACTAATTCTGCACAGCCATAAAGCAAGTCCCTCAGGAGTACAGCATGCAGTTCAAGCACCCCCCCTGTGTCCCTCTGCCTGCCACCATGACTCTCACTGAGTGGGTCTGATCAGAGGATGCAGGTGTGAAAACTCCCCAAGATGCAAAGAATCCCTCCCCAGCAGAGCCCTTGCAGTTCTCAGCCCCTCGGCCAAGTGCACTGGCCCCACTGATCACTGGTGCCACAATCCCAGTAGACTGGTATTGCCTTTGGAGCATGGAACAGGCAAAGCCTTTCTTGCAGCAGGCATCTGTGGCCAGTTCTGCTTGCTCGATGCCCAAGTGGGTCAACACAGGCAGGTTTTCCCCAAAGGAGGCAGAAGGGCACTCTGCAGAGCTACGAGACAGCTGCAGCTGGAAATAGCCCAAGCAGAAGAGATGCATCCCTGTTCCTCCAGTCATGCCTTCCCTGGAGTGCTTGATTCAAGCCTGGAATAAAGCATACCATCCCCATCTTCATCCCATTGCACACAACCAGGCAGTCCCCTCCATATCCACACACCCACAGAGGTATCTGTAGAAACATCCCATGGTATCAGTAGGATGGTTTCTTTTAGGGGCTAGGAAGGAAGGGAAGAAGGATGAAGAGAGTGTAGAAACCGGAGCCTTTGTTTCCCAGCACTCAGCCATGCTGCTAATTAGGTAGCAGAGACCAGCCACTTCCTACCACATCCTCAAGCTCTTGCAGCAATAGCAGGCACTCTTTTAGTCTCTGTCCTTTGGGGATGAGAAAGAGGCAAGGAGGCAGAAGTCAGTCAGAGCCTACAGAAATGCAACAAGCTGCAGGAACGATCTTTCCTTTGCAAGGGAACAGGCGCCTGATGGGCTCCCCAGCCAGCACTTATCTATGTGAACCATTTGTTTCCTCCCCAAGCTCTCAGCTTGCTGTGACACATCACCCATTCACCTGATTGCAAGAAAAATGAGTCAGATGGGTCTCAGCCTTGCACCCACTCAGAAGCCCTCTATTTCTACTCTGCTCCTCAGTGCCACGCTATCAGAAAGCTCAGCCTAGGGACTGTGCAGGATCACAACTGCCTTAAAAGCTTGGTACAGGTCCAGACTCACACATGCAGTTTGCCCTTCATATTGGAGAGCTCCAGTACACTTCTGCATAAGATGTATTAAAACTCACACTGGCAACAGCACATTCAGACAAGTGGCCACTGGGACCAAGGCAATACCTATGAAATGTATCACAAATGGACTGAAGGAGCGCATTCCCTTGAGTCACTGGTCCAAGTAGCAACTTGGGACATGTCTGCAGCAGTCTGGGGAGATCCTGCACAGTCCCATGAGGACACCACAGAGACAGCATCTCCTTCTCTGGCTCTTAAGCAGAGTCTTCCACAGTGTTGCACACAGTACGTGACCTCCCAGTTAAAGCAAGGACCAAATGAATTTTAAAAAGCACTTTTTTTTTCTGAGTCCTGGCAGCATGGAAGTAAAACACTGTTTTTCAAGCTGTTCCCAGAATGAGACAGAGCCACACATATCCACAGGCACAGTCAGTCTGCATCTCTACAGTCTTGTTCCCACTACCTTCATTAGCACATACAGAAATGTGTATCCCTCATACATGTGTATCCCTCTCTTGTACAATAGGGTGCCAGGGACCAACATCACCAATTATTACCTTCTGGACCACAGACCTCTGTGCCCAAGTTTCTCTGTGCCCAGGGCCATACAACAGTGGCTGGGACCACTCCTGAGAGTCCTCAGTATGCCTAGGGGCTTAAATGAGACCCAAGCCAGTTGCTATCCAACCCAGTGTGATCCATGACACTCTGAGGTGCCAGGCTCTCTTTTACTCCCTGTTTGGGTGTTATGTATCATCCTGCACTGTCAGCCTTGAGCTTCGAGTTTTGATCCTCAGAATTGCTAAGAAACATTCTAAAAACCAACTAAATGGAGGAGGGGGTTTTTTCAGACTGATAATAACTAAGCCCTACAAGGTCTTTGACTTGTTTCCAGAGTTTTCCCTGCAATTAAGATGTCCCTAAATACATTTCTTGTTAGCATAATTCTATTAATTTTAAGTGAGAACTGAGACTTTTAAACAGTCCTTGATTACAGTTGCTGGGGGTTTGCAACAGACACCCCAAATCCCAAGGTTTGCTCTAAAACCCCTGTGAATTATTCTAGTCCAGCCTTGCCAGCTGCTCTTCTACCCAAAAGGCGCCTTCCCTTGAGAGCAGGATAGTAGAAGAAGGGAAGAAAGCTGGAAAACAGCCATTTCTGGGACTACAAATGAAATCAGGAGGAACAGTCCCAAAAGCGTCTCTTAGCCTTGGCCACCAGCAGCAGCTACTTATGAAGCTCCCACCAAGTGAGAGCCAAAGGAAGAGACACATTGATCCTGCCTCTCTAGATTTTATGCCAAGCTTGTCAGTAAGGCATGCTCAGCTTTGGCTGCCCAGGAAATGCAAACCTCTCCTTTGTGTGGCTTTCTGGACTCCTCCTGCTGCCCTCCCTAAATCCCAAAGCCAGCAGCATCCCGTGCAAGGTGCATACACCATGCCAGAGGCAGCAAAGACATGCTCCTTGCAGCCTCCTGGCTCCAGGCCTTCTGCCAACACCGTCCCAACATGGGGCATGCAGGCAAAAGAGCTGCCGGAGGAATCCACGCCAAGTGGCGCTGAGCACGACCTTTCTGCTTTATAATGGTAACCTGAATCCTAAATACTGGATTTCTAGGCACGCATTAAAGCCATGAGACAATGGAGACGGCGAGGCTGGGGTTGGCTGCAAGCCAGCTCCATGCCGGCCCCGCCAGCACCCGATGTTTCCCATTTCCTTCTTTTTTCATCATGGCAAATAAGAGAAGTCCCCCTAAGCCAGGAGGCAGGTGCATGCACAAGCTCACCCCTGACTCGGGGACTGTACGTGACTCACCCCCAAAGAAGATGGATGCTCAAGAAGACCCAGAGAGGTGGTTGCTTTCCTCTCTCCCTCTCGCTCTCATATGAGCATTGCTTCTCCTTTAATTGGTTTCATTCATGGCGGCCCTTTGCTAAATGTAATTATGCCAGGCTCTCTCCATCTGTCTGTGTTCAGGAAGAGCCATTGCTCTCACTGTTTTTATCTTCAATCTTTATTTCTGCATTAATCCCTGCTCTACAGCTCATATGTACAACAATGTCCAGGACCTCCTGAGGACATACAGGCACATAATGAAGAACAGGATTTGTCCCTGGGTCTCTCCTGGCTGGAGGACATTTTTTCACAGGGAAAGCCCCATACCTCAGTCACTCTGTAACATCTCCATCTCTCAATGATACCTGCACAAGCCAGTCCTTTTGCAGACACTCAAGAGTTGCCTGTGAGCCCAGGCAAGAGGAGACAGCTTGATTTTGTCTGCATCACAGACATGTCTCTGCCCTGTCTTCCCAAGCCCGGTACATAAAGATAGCAAGATGTCTGCTTAGGTTGACATAGACCACTTTTCACATGGAGACAGCATTCAGCCCCAAACTACCATGCTCATTTTCCTTTCCAGGAATGCAGACAGGGTGAACATGGCTAAGCACAGGGATTAACAAACCTCAGCTCTGCAAGGGCAACTCATGGCTGCATAGCTGAGGCTGCAAAGCACCAAACACACCCAGAAGGATTTCATCCCTTGGGATTCATTACCTAAGGTCCTTACACCTTCCTCAGCCAGAGTAGGTAGATCTTGGGGCAAACAAAATGCTAAAGGAGCTGTTGGTTTATCAAGAGACCAAACCCAGTGACACAGACCCTGGGCAACCAAGCACCATCTGGTGACCGCTGGCTCCCGACACAATAGCCCACGTTGGCATGTTTATGATAGAGACCAGAGGCGGATTCCCATTATCCCCATCAGATCCTGTGATGTGGTTTCAGGAGAAGGACCATGAGAAGCAGATGGGATGGCAGAAGAGAAAAGAACGCAGTGAGACAGACAGACAGGAGAGATTTATATGAAGCTAAAGCGCATACCCATAAACATGGGATAAGTAAATAGCATGTAAGTATGAAATTAAATGCAGGGAATCCATGGCATCCAGTAATCAGTCAAATATCTCCTTCACCTCTTTTTCAGTTTATCATCGGCATTTTAAAATGAGATATTTATGCCAATAAGTAAGCCAGTTGTATATTGTAACCCTGCAAATATTGGCTTGGATCTGAGAGATTCGTCCCGACAGACAATTCATTTTTACAGTTATTTTTGGACTCCCAGCTTTCGTGGAACACCGGCTCTCTGTGTTGGATTTTATGCCCCTGAAATGTATTTACAATGCATGGCATCTGTATTGTGCATTACACACTTAAATCATTGCATTTCATTCATTGCTTGTAAAAAAAAATATTGCAATATCCTGAAGCTCTGAATACTCAAATTCAAAATATAACTGCTGCATTTTCAGAGTAATGCTATAAAATAATGTTGTATTTTTAGATAAAGGAAGGAAAATTGATCATGAGGAACATGGATTCCCAAGATCTGGGAGGAAGGGGAGTTTGGATTTCACACCACGATAAATGGGAAAAAAATAAAACTAAAAGCAGAAAAACCCACAAAGGTTTATTTTCTAAACAAGAACATAGAAACATTTTGTCACTTAAACAAAGGGAGGAGGGCGGGGGAGTCTCGGCATCCTTGGCTTGCTCTCTGCAATGGACAAATACTATCAGAAACAAAAAGCATGGCATAGTTAGCAGGAGCTCAGCACTTTAGAATTAATGATATATATGTTCCTTTTAGGGGAAGCCTTCTGCAATTGGGGGGAAAAAGATCTTGGTTTAAAAGGCTTCTGTCATTGTTGCCCACAAGCAGAAGAGAAAGGCACTTTCTTTGTCATCCGGGGGTTTATGGCAACACCTTAATATGTCCTTTTCATAGGTGAAGCAAGGCGCACAAAGCAGCCGCGTGCCAACGTGTCCCCCCCGCCACCAGCAAAATAAATAAATGGAGGAACGCGGGGACGGTGGCCGTCGTAATCCCTCGGCAAAGAGGCAGCGAGGATGGTCTGGTGGGGTAAATATCGCACGTCTCCTGCCAAACCCCGCGTGGGCTATTGTCCCACCACCCCTTTTAGATGTCATTAAGGATTTTTCGCATACAACCAAACGAGCGGAGGGGATGAACGCATTCGCTTCTTCCCCACCAGTTGGAGAAGCCATGACAAGGCGGCTGGGAGCCGGCGCAAGAAAAACACAGGGCAAATTAGGAAGTATGTTAATTCAGTTAATATCACAGAGGGGCTGGCGGGCGGTGGGGGGGAGGTGTGCGCGCAGATTTTCCGCCCGAGGAAGGAGGTGGCAGAGAAAGAACTGGGGCATGCCAGCTCCCGTTATTGTTCTGCCTTCATCGGTAATTAGCAAGATAAGGAGGGGACGGCGTGAGGGAGGCAGCGTGGCGAGGACAAGGCAGCACTGCACCCCACCTCATGCCCATGCGGCCATCTTACAGGCGGCGCTCGCCTCCCGCAAAATGGCCGCCGGGGCCCACGCTGCCTCAGGCCTGCAGCTGGCCCATCCCAGCGGGCTCCCCTCCGCCAGCCCCGAGGCAGTGGGCACCCGGGAGCAGTGGCAGCCAGTAAAGGGGGGGGCCCGGGGAGAAAAGGAGTTGCCATTGTGGGCCAGAGTGCGCTGGCGAGCGGCCATGTTAGCTCGGGCCCTGCTCACGGTGCCAAGGCGCTGGGCATGCGGCACACCCACAGCTCTTTCCGCAGCTCTCCTGGCTGCAACAATCTTGGTACACTCCTCCTTAACAAGGCAGCACACATTGCCTGGGCCCTACTCGCGGCCACAGAGGTGTCTGTGCCCTTGTCATGGCTTCACCATTGGAAACGAGTGGGTTTATCCCCATACAGGTCACTGCCCGCCTCACTGTGTCCCAGTGAGCTCTGAAGGCTGCCAGGCACTGGACTGGCCCTGGAAGACACGGCCTGGACAGATAGAGCATTCCGAGAGCTACAAGGCAAGATGTCACCTGTCCAGCCATCAGAGAGTGAGTTGTAGGCAAATTATACTTTTCTCCTGGCCAAAATGAAATAAATCCCAAACCAAAACTGTAGAGATATCAGTAAAGAAGACGTGAGCTTCCTAAACCTTAATTTAACACAAATTTAAAACAAGGTCAGTTATAAAACGCATGGTTACACAGACAACACAGACAAAGCTACAGATACATTTCTCACTCCATAGGAGCTTTACAGTGGACACATCACTGTCGCTCAGTTCTCCAAATGAGCAACACCAAATACTAAGCAAGAAACCCTCATCTCTGGTCTCAGGCTGCCCTCAGGACAAGACCAGCAATTACTAACACTAAAGCATTATTTGGGAAGCATTTCATGTGTCTTTAGCTATGATGGGACTACTTCACACGGTGCAATAGGCACACAACGCACGTTGAAAATTCGGCATCTGCTCCAGCACTCTGTGGAGAACCAGAGGGTGATTTCAACTGCATGCAGGCAGGGCCATGTTATACATCTCAGCTAGACAGTGAAACATAAGGGATGGCAGGCTAGCTGCTCCGCTCCAGGGTTGTCTACATGGAAAACCACACCATTATAATGACAGCACTATAGGTCAACTGCTGCTGCTCCTCGCCACGCTGGTGCACATCTCCACTCTTAAACTGGCTTTCTCCAGTTTAGCTTAAACTGCTTCCAGCGTGACATCACTGGTATACAGGAGAGTCCTGCCTTCTGCTAAAGTAAATACCCACGGAGGTTGTACATGTAGAGCTCCTTGCTCTAAAATCCGCCCCCCAACTGTACGTCTGTAGCTAGACCTGCCCTTCGGCTAACCTTTCTGTACTCCACACACTCCTGGGCTGTTCACAGTGCCCGTGAAACACTATTACACCCTGCTTCCCTTGGGTGCTAATCCTGCTTGTCAACCCAAAGGCAGAAGCAGACGGTGGCTTGGCATTTTGATTACGTTGTGATCTGTTTGAACCTTCCAGACTCTTTTGATGTCTGTGCAAATTTGAAAGGGGGAGCCTTCATCCCCCACAATGAAACTCTGCTATCGCATGGTGAACCATCTCGGGACTCCTATGTCCATAGCCATTGCTAGATTTGAAACAGGGAGGGGAGCTGCAGCTCCTCCAGGAAGAGTCTGAATTTCAGACTAACCAGTTCTGGCCCTGAGCGGAGAACACTACAGGGACAGCGTGTTGCTCTTCAAACAAATGCATGCGTAGGGGAGTGTGCGCATGCACAGAGACACCAGATTTATACAAATAGATGCATTCATAGGAAAATGCAAATAGCATCCTCTTCCATCCCAGGCTCCCTTCAAGCTTCTGACATCCCAAGGTTTCAGAGGAGTACAACGGAGCCTCAGATCAAACATTAGCCCTGCGGGGGTTCCCTCAGGGAAGCAGCCATGCACTGGGGTCTTTTCCCCGCTTCCATGTGAGGTTTCCCGACCCGGCCTTCCGTGGGTGCTCAGTTCTGACACGCGTACAACACACGCCCATGCATGCAGAGCCTTGCTAAAAGGTGCTCTGGGAATTGAGCTCCACTTCCTCTTTCTCTTGAATCAATTGTCATAAACCAGCTTTTGTTTTATTTTTAACAAAGCGACAGAAATAATCTCCACACGCAGCCCTTGCCACTCCCACGGCCCTGTCCTTTAACAGAACAAGGTGTCCAGGACCTCCGAGGACATGGGCACAGGGAGACAGCAGGGTAAGAAAGACCAGGAGAAGCTGTTTTTTGGGTGCACAGAAATGCCCCGCTCCTCTCTTGAGCCCATTGCTTGGCAGATAAAGAGGTGGTGGGATGGGAAGGGGACTGCATGGTGGGCAAGGCACATCCAACCTTGTCAACCCAATCTCCAGCTGTTCCCTTCATCCCCTACACACCAAAGTACCCACTTTGAACCTGCATTTTACCTTGCACTCTGTTTCTCCTGCTCTTCGGTGCCAGCAAGAAGTGACTCCTGCAGCACCATTGCAGCAATCAATGGGCTGATGTGCAACCTGTGACAGCCCGAGCTCTGCCTGCCTGTGGCAAACCCCTGTCTCCAGCATGGCCAAGGAACTCTTCTCCTCCTCCTCCAATGCCACATACCCGGGTTCAGAACTCAGACACATATGGAGACATTTCTTGATGAAACCTATCAGTGGGTGAGTGGCAGCTGAGCAGGTACTGAGCAAGATGTGGGGCCAGACAGCAGCCAGGGGGGAAGGCAGCGGGTGGAGGGAACGTGCCTCAGGAGGAATACTCACAAAGGGCTGCTTTCATTAATAAAACATTCCCCCCTCGGTTGCCTTTTGATTTGGGTGTAAGAATTAACCCCATCTGCCCAACAGCACGCTACCTACCAAGATATCTCTGCTGAGGAAGGCCGTCTGATGTGTCTGCTCAACTGCCTTGCTTCCCACTGCCCGTGCTCCTTGGCAGCCCAGACCCCTCCAAACAACTCACCAGCCTCGCTGGGTCTGCCCTATGGAAGAGATCCTCTTCCCACAACATAGATTAGACCCAGTGAAAACAGGCTTCGTGAAAATACCACTCCACTATTAATGCCAACCCTCCCCGGTCCCCCCAGCTTTACACTCTGTAACACCCAGAAAGATTATAACAAATCCTGGTCACCTTTTGCCCCTACTAACTACTGCTCCAGTCTTTGCACCGCATGCCTTCTACCACGCGTAGAGAGCTGGGCACAGCGAGTACTTATATATATACACACACATCTATCTAGTCAGCACTGGAGGTGTTCAGCTGCACAACACACATCTCCCTGCACAGCATCTCACCTTGTCACAACACCCCAAACCATCCCTCTCCACTATAATTGCAGCGCCTGGTCCTTGGGCATCAGCAGAAAGTTGCAGCAAATGCTGCATTGGTTAAAGCACAATCTGTCCATTCAAAATTGGTGGGGGGTTGCTTTCAAATCACTGAGACATTTCTATTCCCTTTCTGTTTAAAGCAAAACCGAGATGCAGAAATGCCTTCGAACCGACAGCCCCTTCATTTTTCCAGAGGTGTGCTTTAATGAGTGACTTGCCTTCCAAAAAGGGGCCGGCAAAGGGGAAGGACGGCAGATTCTCCACACAAATTCAATAGCTGGTGGGTTGCCATGGGCTAAAGCATTTCTTTGCACACATGAAGGGAAGGGACTCCAGAGCACTAAGGGTTTTGCCTCCCATGAGTTATAGCTCTACCCTTCAAGAGCGGAATAAATGCTTTATCCCATTGCAGCCTGCGATGTATTCTACATAGATGGATTGATTTCCCCTATTGTTCTTAATAAATCCTGGCGCATGAAGAAACTCACTGCACAGCCATTTTTCCTGCCTTGTTCTAACTTGCAGAAGTAATAAGGGTCAGATGTGACTGCAGTGGGAAGCAAAGGCCGTACGCAAGGCAGTGCTTTGCTGGGTGCAGTGGATGTGCTTGCACGGGCTTGGTGGGTGCAGGCAAACAACTCTCTTTTCCCTGTTTATTCCCCCTTTGAGTCAAAGCTGAGGAAAAGGAGAACCATGGCTGGGTACCGCAGCACTGGCGTGGCTGACAGGAACAGCCACTGCACAAGCTGAGCCTGCACAAACCTCCCAGACCTGCACAGGGAACGGCAGAGCTCTGGCCCTCTCTGACTCAAGCTTTCAATTGTGAGAGATAAATACATATATTGTATTGTCTGATAAATACAGGGCTGAGCACTGCACCACTGCAGAGCCTTGCTAAGCACACCCAGCTCTCCATCGTGCCCTGTCCATCAGACCTGTCCCTGCCTGTGTCCCAGCTGAGAGGAACCCATGTCACCAACACAGAGGCTCTGTTTTTTTGTTTGTTTGGGGTTTTTTTAAATCAAAATTCCAAACTGACTCCCAACAGCACAACTCAGCCCCCCAGACTGTTGTTAAAAGGTTCTCCCTCCCTACCATCTTTTCCACTCACAAGCTTGACACCCATCCTCTTTTACTGCTCCAGGAGGGTGTTTGCTGGACACAGCTTTGCTAGTGTCCAGCAAGGAGGCACTGCTGGGCTCCAAGAAGCAGGTGGCTCTGCAAAATCCTGCCTTGGCCACCTGCCTCCAGCTCCATCCAGGCTCCCTGGATTATCACTGCTGGTCTTCTCTAGCAGCAGCTGAAACTGGCCCTGTTTCAAAAGTCTGGGTGGAAATTTGGCTGTGTGAGGAAGGGAGTTGGACTCAATCCTTCAGCAAGACTTCCAGGGACTCACCTCTCCTTGCTCAGGTGGAGACGTCCCAGCCATTCCCAAGGCATCCCACTCCACGAACTCTCAGTCATGTCTGATTAAGGAAAAGAGAATTTGTCTCAATTAGAAAGAGGTTCCCATATGCATGGACGGATGTCAAGTAATTACCACATGTCACTCATGTTTGGAAAAGAGACCTTAAATTTGGGGCCGTGCAAACTTGCACACACAATTGCGAGTTACAGACCCTGGCATGCTCCAGAGCGTACATTGTGCAGATGTTTCAAGCCCATCCCTCGGCTGAAATACACACAGCCACGTAAAATACAGCCAGACACAACCCTATTCTCTAATAAGGAAATAAAGCTGAGTGGACCTGCATTGCCAGAGCCCAGACAGCAACACTGTCTCTTTAATTTTCTCCCTGGCTATCTCATCCTTTGCACAAACTCTTTCCTCCCCGTGGCTTCTTCCAGCCTGGTGGACAAAGTGGGAAAACATCATTAGGGAGGAAAAATAATTTAGTTTGTTAATCAGTATCCAGTGGTGGGAAACAAGAAAGACAGAGAGCTGGGCTGGCGGTTAGGGCTTAGGAAGGGCCAGCACAAAGCCCACCATTCATGACATCTGGGGCTGGGATTCTCATTGAATTAAACAGACACAAAGAGCAGAGGCATTTCATGCTCTCTTCACAAGAATTATCATATCTCCCTGGCACTAGGAAACCTTCAGCATGGGAGAGGGGGAGAGAGAGAGAGAGGGGAAAGCGGGCAGGCTGGGTAGAAATATGGGGCAGGGTAGAAGAGGCTTTGTTCCAGGGTTGGATTTATGGATGGGATGCGGTGCGTTGCTTTGCAGGGAGAGACAGGGCCCTGGCGCGCTGGGTCTAATAAGAATCAGCAAATGTGAAACAGGGGGCCCCTGTGTACCATGAAGCAGGGAAACCCACGTTTGACAAGCCAACAGAATAACTGCTCGCGTCTCAAGGCTGTGGAAGGATGCTGACGTTCCTGCGAGATGTGTCGTCTTGTGTGTGTGTCAGCGAGGAGGGGGAGAAGGGGAGAGGCAAGGAGTATAAACAAGAGACCAGGCAGCATCGTTCAGTCATGAAAATTAATTAGCTGATGTGCAAACCATGGCTGCCTCTTCCCACTGCCCTGCAAGCATTCCCCATAAAGCAATGGTGTGTGCGGAGCCTGTGACTGGGAATGACAGGGGCAGATTAGGCAGCTCCTTGGGACACAAGCCTGGCAGCAAGAAACCCACAGCCTGTGCAGAAAAGGTGAGGAGGGGATGATTAGTGTCCTTGGGGAAGGGGCAGAGCCCAGGGACCAGAAGAAGGAAAAACGGGAGAGACCAGGCATCAAGCTGAGACCAGGAATCATGTAGCTGCTGCAGCAAAAATTGGGGTAGATCTCAAAAACTAGCCATTAAAAAGCAGGGGCTGGTGGACAGTGAAACCATTTAGGGTTTAGACCACAAACTCTCCGGGGCAGGACCTGTCATATCCTGCAGGTTCACACCATGGAGGCCTGTCCTACTTGGTCTCTGGGCATTACCAGAAGATCTACTTTAAATACTAATTGCTCCACAATCAAGACCTGTGAGCTGCTGGGAGGCTCCCTACAGCATTACCGGTAGGAAGAGGGGATAGATCTCTGACCTCACATCCCCGGAGTAATTTGACCCCGTGCATCAGTGCCACAAGCAAATATTACTAACCAGTGATGAAGATGAGAAATTCCTGACCAACTTCATATATCCCACCCCCAAGTTTTTGGATCCTACTCTACTATCATGCTTATTCTTTGGCTGGAACAACCACAGGAGGATGAGGGTGCCAGGGAAAAGGGAAAAAAAAGGAATCAAGGGATGCAGAAAGTCATCAGTAGGGAAAAAACAGAGAAGACTCTTTGACATGGGATGTGCACAGTGAACACAGAACCTGCTGGAAACAAAGGGATGCAGGGAGAGAGGAGAGGCTGGGATGGGCATCTCAGCAGACATGTAGGTAAAAGTTGAAAAGGAAGCACTAATTAGCACCCAGACCATCACTTTCCATTAATAACTTGTCACCGTTTCCTTGATGTTGCTGAGAGCAGAGAAGTTGGTATGTGTGATGCTTACCTGTCTCTATCTCATTAACAGAAGTGAGGGTGAGAACAGATGTTTATTGCCTGCATTCAGAGAGACAGGCCCTTTGCTGAACTGAGAGGCAGGAGAGAGAGGGAAAGTTATGAAAGAGATGCTCATGAAACGCAAGCCAAACCCAAACAATGCAAAACCAAACGCAGGACACTTCAATACCTGTGCCAATCCAGAAATGGCCCCAGGCACGTATCAGGTTCCAGGAATTCTGGAAACACAAAATTGCTCGGTCACACAATTATAAACCAGGGCAAATACACTGCCAGTTGGGGGAGAGTGCTCTGGTATCGGCACAAGGTATGCGCAAGGGACTGTGACTGCATTATACGTGGCAAAGTAAAACAAAGGGCTGCTTACTTTCCAGACTGATTTGCTCAAGGTGTCCACTCCACTCAAAAACAGACAGCCAAGCATCTTACTGAGAGCCAGAATGGAGATACCCACCAGTAAACAAAGGAAAAATAAAACAAAAAAGTGCTTTTTCGAGCCAAGATAAGTGTGCTTTGCATAAAATCACCTTTGGAGTAATTCAGCAGCTAAAAAACAGATTATCCTTCCTATGTAAAACACAAAGGCCTCTCCTTTCCCTCCAACATGTGGAATGGCTCCTGACAGTGACATGGGAAAGAGGGAGTGTGCAAGGCAAGGCAAGGACGCCAATCAGCAAGTACCTGCGAGCTGGTAGCACACGTCTGCTGGTGCGATGACGGGAGCGTGCGTGTGTGTGCACATTCCTAGGGACACCCTCGCTTCCACCAGCACATAAATTCACTATGCAAGCCAAAGGTTCCTCAAGAGCAGAAGCCCAAACCTCCTTAGGAAGGAGTGAGGGAAAACCAAAGGCAAAGAAAACATCAAGGCAGGGACTGAAGGAACAAAGGCATTCCCCCTCTCAGCTTGGAGATATCTTCTTGGTCATTTAGCTCACATCAAGTGTAGGCTGTGTTGACTCCCCCACCTATTCAAACAAATACTTTCAATAGTCTGATAGGTCTTTTCTGCTCTACAGCTTCTCTACCCCTGTGTTTGACGTCCCCAGCCAACACAGTTAATGCCACATGCAGAAATACTGCCCTGAAGAGCCCTCGCCTAGATTGCGTGGTCAAGCACTTCAAAGTTAGGAAGTGTCCAATTTATGGCTGTCCATGCAACCTTAATTCCACCTCGCCGTGCCACTCTGGAAAGGGAAAGAGGGAGTGAGCTAAAAATAGGCTGTGACCATGTCGTCATCCTCGTAAGGGCACGAGCAGGGAGAGGCTGAATTAACGTCTCATGGTCAAAATGAAATCAGGTACCCCCCGACTTGCCAGCACTTGTTTTGGTGCCTTCAACCACGTACATTTTTAATATACAGAAATCACGTGCATTCTAAACATACAGAAAAATGCATTATTTATAGCTAATAAATAATAGATTGTTTATATAAGCAAAAAGAAAAACAATTGTAGGCAAGTGTAACAAATTCCCCTTCCTCCACCCCACACCCATCCCTGCTTCATCCTGAGCAGGCAGAGAGATTTCAAGCCCCAAGCCTCGGCACAGATTTCTGCCACTATGAAATACAGGACTAATGTTATCTGGCAGCGGCAGAAGGCTGCTCTCCCAGGGTCGGTGGGGAAGGGGACTGCTGAGGCTGGCAGTGCCCAGGCCAATGCACCCACATACCCTTCACTTTTTCCTCCTGACACCAGAACATGGAGGAGTTTTCTCCCAGGAGAAGGGCCTGTGCTGGAAGGATATGACCTAAAGGTGGAAAGGGGCGATGGAGCTGGCTGTGAACACCCTCCCACCTTCCCTGGCTGGCCCAGAGCTCTGCAATAAAGTGGTGGGAGTCCATGGTTTCACCCTGCTCCTGATCTGTTATTACTATTCCAGGGAAACAATAAATTTTAATTTTTTTCCCCCCTCAAGAGGCAAGCGAAGGGAAATCATGATTCTGAACAATTCATAATTCAGCTAAACCTGAAAGGAATTTAAGGGACAAAGAATAGGCATTTCTCGACTCGAAGAGCTTCCCCCAGACGAATTTCAAGGGCCCACAGCAAACAATGGGAGTGTCAGAGGTTCTCAAAAAGAAAAAAAAGTTCAAGAATCTTTACAATAAAAAGTGTTAGGCAACACAGAGGTCAGAGCCAGCTCCTCCTATAATAAATAGCACGACTACCCTACATTAACTATAGGAGACATTTTAATGCAGTGCCTCAGCTTCGTGCTAATTATACTTTTTTCACCATATTTTGAAATAAGAAAAAATGTCATCAGTTAATTATAACAGATGAGGGAGTGTGAAGACTTCCTCAATAAATAATGCCTTGATATCTCATATCCAACAAACTGCGTGCTCTGCTCTGAAGGTGCCCAGAAATATGTCCTCTCAGGAAATATATCAAGAACTGATGGTCCCATAAGCTGGCTTTGTTTCCAAGCCTTGATTTTCAGCCCAATAATTAAGTGATTTTTATGGATAGGGGAGAGTAAAGGTCGTGGGACTACTGGATTGGTGCCAGACAGAGTCAATGCTTAAAAATAAATAAATTCCTAAATCAAAATGAGATACAAGAGACCTCAACAATTTCCCCCCACAGCTGCACAGGTGAGCACGCAGACCCGATTTGGTTTCTGGGCCCATGTTCCATCCTTCCTGCATTCGTGGCATCTTCATGGGAATCTGGCATGCACTGAAAAAGCCTGGTTTTAATTAAACCAGGCCACTGCTGCCAGCATGCCGCCGGGAGCCAGCCACCGCTGTCCACTACCCGGAGGAGGAAGGGCACCACGTTCCTGCTGCTGTGCCACCCTGGGCGCTGCCCCGTCCCTGCTGAGGCTGCTGCATCTTTACAAGGTTCCTCAACTGAACCATCTTTCTTTCAGCTCCCTTCTCCACCTAGCACCCCTCACTTCCCCCTCTGAAGAGCCGGGATTTGGCGTGGGAAAGATGTCTTTGGGCTTTTCACAAATCCAGTATCCCCTTGAACCAAAACCAATTAGCCTGGCCCAAGGTCCTGCCATTGAAGGACTGTCCCTTCTTTTCAAACCCCTGCGGGCTCAATTGCTCTAAGGAGCCTGGATGTGAATGAGCAAAGCCCGCTTAAAGTGGTACTTAAGGCCAGACCAGGGTGAAGGAAAAGAGAAAGCCTCTATAGGAACAGCAAGCTGAGTTTCCAAGAGACAGCTAACTGCCGGAGATTGTGTTCTTTTGCCCCCCCCATTTTCTTTTTTTTACCCCCACTCCTCAGCTTTCAAGGCAAACGCTCCTAACCAAACCTGAGCCTCTGAATAAATATTAGAAAACACGAAAGCCAGAACCTCATCCTGACTCTTTGCAGATGCCGGGAGCCTGGCTGTGGGCAGCGGGATGGCCCAGCTTCATATGCAAGCTCTGGTCACGAACGTGCACTCAGAGGGACAGAGGGATGGTGAGAAGCCCGAGATGATGTTTTTCCAGTTTGGGTCCTGGCAAACACCTTTCCAAGGTGACCGGGCTCATGGACACGAAACACCAAAATCCCTGACCTGGGCAACTCCCTGTACCATGTGCTGGGGAAGCCAGAGTGGGCAGCCACATGTCCATCTTATGCTGGTGGCCCCTGGGGACATCCAGAGACTCAGGATGACTGAGGGGCTGCGATGTGGCAGCAGCAGTGTCAGGGTGACACGCGGTACCCACACCACAAACGGTGTGTGTGCAATGCCATGTGCCAGGCGCCTCAGTGCTTGCACCTGCAGATGCCAAATCAGCACCTTCCCTCCACCCAGACACCAGTGTTTCCAGCAGGCAGCTGTGATCCCTCCCTAGTGGATGAGCAGCACCCATCCATGGCCACAGGTAGGATGGACCCTCCAAGCTCCTGGGCTCTGCCCTTTCTCTGGCAGCACGGACAAAGCCAGGGCAGAGGACCAGGTAAAGGGAGGCACTGCCCGTTTGCCTCAAGGGTGCAGGGAGGGCATGCGAGTCAAGAGAGACAAAAGAAATGGCTGAGCCCAGCCCAAGGACTGCAACTCGCCATTGCCAGGCAGTTCCACAAAAATGCCCATTGACGGGATTTCATCCATAACCAAGCGTGCATGCTCACACAGCCTGGCTTCCAGGGGAGCTCCTTCAAACAGCAGTGCCTGAACAGCCCCTCCACCTCACCCTGAGCCCTGGTGAATTTGGCTTCCCCAGGTATTTGGTATAAATCCCCTTCATCTCATGCACCAAGCCAAACCCACTGCATGGCGGACAAGTTTTAGGAAAAGGTGGGAAATCATGAGCTGGAGCACACGATCTCCCAGAGCGTCAGCTCCCTGGGGTGAAACCCGCACATTGTATTTCCCATTTATCCCCCAATGGCACATGCCAATTCTTCTGTTTCTGTCTCCCTCTGCCCATCCCCAGCTCTGCCTGAAGAACAAAGACATCACAACCCAGCTCTGGGAATCTCACCCACCGTTTGGCCTACGCTGCATCCTATTGCTCCACCAGAAGAGTCCCAGTGAGAAGAGAAAGAACCAGGAATGCCGGGATATGGACTCTCATCTCAGCATGCCCAAAAAAAGATGCCTGCCCTTCTGGGTTTTGCCTAGGCAGGGGCAAAGATCCATCCAAACCAACAGCTACCCTAACAGGGCAAAAAGCAAAGCCACAAAGGGAACTGCGAACAGCCAAAATCCATCCCTCACCCAAGGACAGATCCTTGGGGACCTCCCTTCCAATATGACACTTAAAAAAAAAAATACAGAAAGCAGAGACCTGTCGGTGGGGCTGCCAGGGTCTCCAGATGCAGCGGGTATGTCACAAGCAGAGATTTGCTGGGGGGCTTCATCCACCACCTCACCCCCCACCCATGCACAACATGAGCTGGGCATTCTCATACCGCTGTCCCCCATCACTCACTGCCACCTCACTTGTTAATTGAGTGGGTGCTGCCTTCACACCTCCTCAAGACACCCATAGGTTCATGCCAACAATGGGGGCAAAAATGAAGTATTACAACACCAGAAAATATTCAACCACAATTTCTCTCTCCTGGACATTAAAGGCCAAATCACTCAGTCCCTGTCTCAGTCCCCTTCAGGGAAACTGCTGTGGAGTCACTGTACCAAGCACATGGCCTGAAAAAATACCTGAAAAATCAGCTCAGGAGAGGAGATTTTGTGGAGAAAAAAAAATAGTAAAAGTCATGAGTGGTTTCTGACCAGCTGATTGAATAGCAAGGTGAAAAAGCTTGCATCAATCCTTTGTAAGAGTTCTCATGTACACACGGATTTCCACACTTCCATTTTATTTCATAAAATTATATATATATATATATATTTATATATACACACAAAGACATTTATTGTATGTGTGTATATTTTTTTCCTCAGATCCTCTTTTTATATTTTCACCTTTTTGCAATTACAAAAGCCAGGAACAGAAATACCTCCTGGGTTCTGCCAGTGCAGAACACTCCCACCAAACAGATTTTCTCTAACATGCTGGTTGAATGATTCCTCCTGAATTACATTCATTAGGAATTTGAATGTTTCTTTCCTCCATCCCCCATCAAATCATTACTCCGGAATAAATGCATTCATCAACCACCTTGCTCAGTTCCCTCCTGCTTTGTTCAGTTTAGTTTTAAAGCATCTCCACTGAAACCGTTTGCACCTGACTCGATGCTAGCACACGAAAGGGGGAAAAAAATAAATAGGAGAAGAATTGAGTGCCACTCACAATATTGTGAAAATAATTGGAAAATTATTTCTTAAAAATAGCCAACATAATAAAGGAGGGAAAGGACTACATTCCTTCCTCCCACCTCCGATCTCTTCCACAATTTCTGGGATTGCATCGAGTATACATATTCCAGATGGGCTGGAGAGAAGGAGGTTGGTTCTTAATGATACGTCTTTCGCTGCCTTTGGAATGAATGATTCATTCGGATCTTGCCGAGACTCGGTGCCACAGTTGAGTTACATTTCTAGAAAATCCGTATCTTTAATTCTGGCGCTGCGTGTGGGACCCAGCAAATCATGGAATTACTGCTGTAACTTCGGATTAGTAACGCTTTCTAAATGATAGTCTAATTCCAGGCCTTCATGCTTTTCAGCGTTCACACTCACACAGCCTTTTCCCTGGGAGGCTTCCTTCCTGCGGAATTAGTGCTGGCGTCTTCGTCTTTCTCTGCCCTTTTTAATTTCTCCAATGACTTCTCATTAGAATATATAATAACAGCTCCTCAGAACTTTTCTTTCTCCCGGTATAGCCAAATTCAGGCTGAGATCCTTTTTCCTTACTGTGGTTATGGCGGTGTTTTGCTGGCCCTGGAAGGGTGCACAGGCAGATTTAGCTTTGCGGGCCTACGTGCCATCTGACGCCATTACCCCGTGCAAGGGAAGGTGGAAAACCTGCCTGGGAGGTGCGGGGGGCTCCCACCTCTCACCGCCCCCGCACGCCGCTGGGCACGGGCGGCTCGGCCCTGCGGTGCTCCCATCTCCCTCGGCAAGGGATGCCCACCGCGGAGGAGAGGATGGAGCAGGGTACCCGCGCTCCACCTCGCCGAGTAGTGGGAACGCGGCAGCGCCTTTCCCAGCCCTCCCCATCTCCCGCAGCATCTCCTGGGGGGCAGAGAGCCAGCTAACAGCCCGCTCGCAAGCCCTGCCACAGGAAGGTTTCTCTCCGCAGCCCTCCCGGAGCTGTCACGACCTGTGTGGGTTGGCGGCAGCGCGGGGATCATCCCTGCGGGATGCGAGCGGCCAGCACCGGGCGAGGGGCTGGAGACGATGTTCCCAGCCTGCCCCAAGGTGCCGGGGGGCCCGGGGGACCCCGGTCCCGGCCAGGGACGCTCGCCCCACGCCAGCTGGGAAAACGTGCTGGGGAGGCTTGGCGGAGAGCACGGTGCTTTGTGTCGCCATGGGAACGGAATGCAGATGTGCCAATTGCTTTTCTTTTCTTTCTTTCTTTTTCCACCTTTTTTTTTTTTTTATTAGCCAGACATTGTAATACATATTATGTTTCAACTTCTGGGGCTTGCAGCGGAGGTGAGGGAGGCTTTGTGCCTTGCCAAGCGCTCGGCTCCCAAAGAAGATTCGGGGCCGGGCACACTGGAGGGGTGCACCCAGCAGCGGGACCCCTTCCCTGGGCATCCCCCTGCAGCTACGGACAAAAGCAATAGCCACCACGCAAGAAAAGTGATCGCATTCTCACCAACTTGACCTTCCAAAGGGAGGCCAGGATCAAATCCAAAGCCGAAAAAATAGAGCAGGAGAGAGAGAAGGAAAGATATTCAAAAGCTGGAGGATTTCGTGGTCTGACCCGTAGGCTGGAACGGGGGGAAGATTTATTTGGGGAGGGTGCTCGCTCTCTCCATCCTCCCAGAGCCGCGACACCCCGCTGCCCAGGAGTGAATTTCGACGTGCGTTTAACCGATAGTTAAAGCCTGGATTTATCTGGCAAAGGAAGAATTGGCGCAGGGCTCGCCTCCCTGTCCCCGTTCTTCCCGCCTGCTGCCGCGGAGCCCCGGGCTGCCCGGAGCGGCCCGACGGGGAGGTCGCGGAACCGCAGCCCTTACCTGGAGCCCCCAGGGCGGCGAGTCGAGACGTCTCTGCACCGCCGGTCCTGGTGCGGCCGCTTCCCCTGGGCGAGCAGGTCTGGAAGTCATTTCTACTTTCGGTTATCTAGCTTTATGATGGCTCCACAACACTCATACAGCTAGATAACCAAAGACAGAAACATCCCTCCGTCGGGGATGCCGGCCATCCGTCCGTCCGTCGGTCCGCTCCAAGGTGCGGGCACGGCCGGGGCAGGGCGGCCAGGAGCTGCCACCGGGAACCACACACACATAAAAAAAAAAAAAAAATCAAAAAAAAAAAAGAAAAAAAAAAGAAAGAAAAAAATAAAAAAAGAGAGAGAGAGGGAAAAAAAGATAAATACAAAGCGGAGATGAGCCGGGGCAGAGCCACGGGCGCACGGCGGGCTGCCGCGGGGGCTCGGAGCCGAAGCACGCCGTACCGAGACAGGTCGGGCTACGCCGAGCCGAGCCGAGACGAGCCGGGCCAGGCCGGGCAGCGCAGGGCTGGGCTGGGCTGGGCTGCGGGGGCCGAAGCGAGGCGGTCGGTGCCCAGCCCGCCGGCCCGGCCCGGCCCGACGAGCGGCACTCGCGCTCCCGCCCCGCTGCCCAACTTCTACTCCCCTCGCATGGTAATCGCCCCCTTTGGGAAGTGACGTCACGCCGCGCACAGCCAATCTCCGACCCCTCATTTAAATCAGCGCCCCCTTTCCCGCGCTTTCCAGCCGGGATGGGCTTAGCAGCGGGCTGGGATGGGATGGGATGGGATGGGATGGGATGGGATGGGATGGGATGGGATGGGATGGGATGGGATGGGATGGGATGGGATGGGATGGGATGGGGCGGGCCGGCACGACTGGGCTCGGCACCGGGCGGCACCGGCCGGTCCGCCTCCTCCTGCCCTGCCCCGGCCTGTGCCGCGGGTCTCTGACCCCCCCCTACCCCCTTCCCTCTTCCTCCCGCCCCGACGTGCCCCCGCGGCACCTCCGCTGCGCTGGGGGAGAGGCGAGCAGCATCCCTGCACAGCTCTGCACCTGCAGTTAACTTCCCTTTCTCCCTCCTCGGCACTCCCCTCTCTCCTTTTCGCCTCTTTCCCTTTCCCCTCTCTTCTTTTTCCTTCTCCCCATCCCCTCTCCCTTTCACTCTCTCGTTTTCCCTGGCCCTTTCTTTTCTCCCCACCTTTTCCCTTTCCATCCATTTTCTTTCGGTATTCCCGACTCTTTCTCCCATTTTTCCCTCTCTTCGCCATGCAGCGTACCTCTCTCACCTCTCCTCCCCAGCAAAGCCCTTCCCGTCCGGCCTCCGCACCTGGGGGCGGCCCCAAAGACCCTTTCTCCGCAGCCAGACGCGGGGCCCGCCCGGCCCGAGACGTGCCCCGGGGACGCAACTGCGATCCCCCACAGATCCTCTCTGCTCCCCGTTTCCCCACAGTTTTAATTATTTCCCCTCCAGGTTCTGCTATTTCCTGCACAGATTCTTAACGCGATGTGCGCGTAGCGGCGAATCCGTCACATACAAATAATAACAGCAACAATAATCAGAATAAAATACCAGGAGGTAAATATGATTATCTGGGGTGCTTAACTGACCTGCTACTCACTTAAAAAAAAATTTTAAAATTGAAATTTTAATCCCTCGCCGCTTCAGAACATCGCCTTAAAATCTCAGACGAGGGTAAAATGTGACCTGCGACAAAACGAGGGATCCGCGAAATGAAGCGATCTCGGCGGGAGCAGCCGCGGCAGAGCGCTGCCTGCCGGTCCCGCCGCCTCCGGCTCCCGGCGAGCTCCGCTCGGATTATTTATTTCTCCTTCTTTTCGCCCTCCCCCTCCCCGCCATCCCCTTAAAAAAATTAAAAATTAAATAAATAAAATATACGAGCTCAATCAGGCTAAAAGCTAAAGGACGAGGGCTGCCAGCCCTTTGCGAGCCGGCGCTGCTCCCGGCGCCCAGGCGAGCCCGGCCAGCCCTGCTTGGCTCACCGGGAACTGCCGGTTCCCTCCCGCCTCCTGCCTAACGAGAAACCGGCCCGGGGGTGCGCTGGCCGCCTCGACGGGGCTGGAGAAGGTGTGGAGAAATATTTTCTCCGTCCCCAGCCCCTCCGTTCCTTTCCCGCGGCCCGGAGCCGCTCTGGAGGGTTCTTGGCCGGCGTTTATTTTAATCTATCCTGGAGACGGGGGGGGGGGGGGGGGAGGAAATTGCCGTGAATGGGATCCTCCTTAATTTTACGGCCTTAGGTTTTTTCCTAATTTATCGGTTTCGTTGTTAGGCTGGTCGCTGCTAGAATGTTGGTGGCTGGGGCAGGGAAAGTCTCCCGTCCGCCCCGCTGCCTCGGAGGGCAGCCCGGGGGTGCGGGGACGGTGGCACCGAGCGGGCACGGGGGGCTCGCCCGGCCCAGGGACCGGCCTCGCTTTACCTCCCTATCCCCGTTACTCACCGCGAGGCCCCGGTGGCGGGGAGAAGCTTAGGGCGCCGCCGACAGCTTCCCCCACTCCCGGGGCCGTTTCGGCGGCTATACGGCCCCGCTCCAGCCCCGATGTCCTTGCGGCAGCGGCGAGGGGGCCCAGACGGGCAGAGCCAGCCTCGCTAAGCCACAGCACTGCCCAGCTGCCGCCGTGCGAGGTCTCCCGCCCGCCGTGCCGAGCCCCCGGGCCGCCGTGTCGCTCAGGCGAGGATGCTGCGGGTAAACCACCGCACCTCACCGGGCTTCTCGGGGCTGGAGATAGGATCCCCTCTCTGCCGGTCAAAGGAGGTGATTTTCTTGGCAGAAATATATATGATAATATTTTTCTTCCCTGCTCCTTTTCGGTAATGTCTTGTTCTGCTCGGAGCTTTCTCCTTGACCCTCTCCGTAGGCAGAGCCCCAGTACGTGGGAGAGAATACCTTGCGTTCGGGGTATTTTTGTTTGTTTTTAGGCTTTGGATATTGTGGATTTCTTTTTCAATTTTGGCTATTTTTTTGGGGGGGGGGGGGGTAGGGATTGTTTGGGCTTTCTCTTTGGCGCAATTCTAGCAGGATGAGTACAAAATGGCTCCTTGGCACAGCGCAAAGCACCAGAGAGAAGCCTGGGGAGGGATCGGCGGGGCTGCCCTGGCTCCGGAGCTCCAGTGGCATCACCCGGAGCCGGCTGGCTTCCTCCTCCCCTGGGAGGCCCACGGGGACCGCAGGACACTCCTTCATCTGCACGAGAGAAAGCCACCCACGGCAGCGGGCGGCCCGACGGGACGGGACGGGACGGGACGGGACGGGACGGGACGGGACGGGGAGGGACGGGGAGGGACGGCGGTGCCGGCGTGGCTCTGGCCATGGTGCTGCACCGGCCCCGGCCCCGCGGACCTTCCGCCCCACCCCCGGGCAGGACGGCCCCGCTGTCCGCTCCCTCCTCGGGTGACCCCGACGCCAGGCAAGGCGAGCACCTCGGAAGAGCCCGGTCACCAGGCCGGTCCTGAATTATTTAACGTGATCGCCCAGGAACGAGTCCGCTGCCTTCCCCTCTTCTACGTCCTGCACGTCTGACGTCACTTTTCTTTAATTAGGAGAAGTTATTTTTAGCCAACCTGGAGTAACCCCCCACGCCTCTCAGCCTCGAGCTGCATCTTCTCCGAATTGTTTTTTTTTTTGTTGTTGTTGTTTGTTTGTTTTGATTTTTTCTTTTTTGTTTTGTTTTGTTTTTTGCTTTTCCCCTCACCATCGGGGCATGGCAAAGAAGCAGCCGCTCCCGACGGGCGTGAAGGAAACGCGTGGCTTTGTTTAGTAATTAAAAGCCGCCTCTGAACAAGCCCCGGCGCCGAAAAGGCAAAGCGACTGCGTCTCACCCCCGGCTCCTCTTTTCTCTCCGGCCGTCGGGGCCGGGACCCAGGTGGGGACCGCCCCGGACCTTCCTCGCTTGGCGGGGCGAGGTGCTGTCCGTCCGGGGCCGGGGGTGGAGGCACGTCGAAGGGATCCGGCCAGGGGCAGACTCTCAGGCCACCTGCACTGCTATGATTCGGGTTTCCTTAAGGCTGAGGCCTAAAATGCGTTTCACTTCCAGGGTGATACAAGGAAAAAACAAAACAAAACAAAACAAAACACAAAAACCAAACATCAAGCTCCGAGGAAATAAACATTTGCGGGAAGGCAGGGAGCAAAAAGGACGAATGAAAGGGGGAAAAAAGAAAAACAAATTAGGACAAAAACAGAAAGAAAAAGAAAATTATAATAAACAAGGACGAAATAAAAATGTTCTTTTCCTTTTTTTTTTTTTTTAGCAAAGAAAATGCATACAGCAAATGAAAAATGAATTAAATCCTCCAGCCCCAGAAGTCGGTGGCACATAAGGGCACGAGCAGCGGTAGCCCCGTTGCTGGTCCTCAAGGGTAGATCCGAGCAGGGGAACGGGACCCCCCTGGTGTCCCAGTCGCCCTTAAAAACAGGCCCAGCAGCATCACCCGCTGCAGCGGGAGGATGAACTTCCTCGGGAGCCCGGGATTTCTCCCGCGGCCTAAAGCCTGGGTGTCCCGGGAGGCTTGGCCTCATCCGGGGGTTTTGGCCGGAGCGGCTTCTCCGACCGGCGAGAGGAGAGTTTTGGGGGAACCTCGGCAGCCCCCGGCAGCGCCCGGCCCCAGCTCCGGGCCGTCCCGTCGGGGCTCAGCCCTCCCCGGGCCCCTCTCCCGAGCTGCAGCATCCCGGGCACCCAGGGAGAAGCTGCCGGAGCAAACGCGTTCCCAGCAGCCAAAGGTCCCCTGTGTTTCCCACTCGTGCCCCGCGGAGGCTGAGCCGGGGCCGGAGAGCGGCGCGGGGCGGTCCCGGTCCCGCGTGGGGCCGGCACCTGAAGGCGCCCAACTTCCCGGCGGGGACCGGCCCAACTTCGTATCCCCCCTCGCTCTGTTCCTCTCTCCCTCCTCCCCCTCCGGCAGCCAGTGTGTCCCCCCCGGAGGAGACCGTCACCCCGCACCCTCCCGCCTCCCGGGGCCGCCCCGCCGAGGCGGCGATGCCCGGCCGCGACACTCACTCTGCTGCCGTGCGGAGGGCAGGACGGTGGTCCCCGGGAGAAGCGGGCGGCGGGGCCGTTCCCCTCCCCGGGGCGGGCGGAGGGGCGGGCAGGGCTGTCCCCGGCCGAGCGGTGGCCCCCGCAGCCCCCAGCACCGGGCGCGGGCCGGCGGGGGCGGCGGAGGTGGCTCTGCCCCGGCTCTGTGCGTCTTCCCGGCTGCTGCCGGTGCCGGCTCTGGTCGCTGGCCGGGAGCTGCCGCCGCCGGCAGGCTCTGCCCGCACTGACGTCAGCCCAGCAGCCGCCTATTCACTCCAACCATGGCGGAGAGGAGGAGGAGGAGGGAGAGGGGGAGGGGAGGAGGCGGTGGGAGGGAGGGGGAGAGGAGGAGGACGGGAGGAAGGCGGCGGTGGCGGCGGGGGCTGGTGGCTGGCAGCCTCCGCCGAGTAGAAAGCGCAGCCCCTCCGCCTCACCCCTTAATTACCCCCCGAGGACGGGGCTGGGCGGGGGAGGGGAGCCGTGTACCCCTCTTCCCCCGCGGTGAGCCCCTCTGCCTCCCGCTCCCCCGGGGCCGCCGTCGCTCACCTGGCCGCCCCACCGGGCACCCCACTCTTCCCCCAGCCCCGGGAAGCGCTTCTCCGGGGAGAGAGCGGGGCCAGCTTCCCCCCCACACCCTGCCACTCGAGTCCCCTCTTGGTAGTGCCCTCCATTCCTTGAGGAACGGACCCCGTGACGACGGACAGGGAAAGGGCTGCGGCTGTCCCTAGCCCTCTCCTGGCCCGGGCAGCTCTCACCGCCCCCCGGCCGCCTTCCCGGCCCCGCACCGCTGTCCAAATGCTGAAAGGACCCGCGACTGCCCGGCCCGGCCCGGCCCGGCCCGGCACGGCACGGCACGGCATGGCACGGCACGGCACGCCTGCGGCCGTCGGGCAGAGCCGGGGCGCAGGCTGTCCCTGGGCCGACTCCCCGGCCCTGGAAAGGGGGTCCCTCCTGGAGCCGAGCCGGGCCGGGCCGGGCCGTGGCTTCCCCGACGGACAGGCCGAGCCTGGAGCCCGGTTCGCCCCGACAGCCGCAGAGCAGCGCCCGGTGGCCACAGCGAGCTGGGGCCAGGGCGCGGGCACGCCGCTACCTCCGGCCCGTCCCCTCCTCTCCCCTCCGTCTCTACCTTCCTTATCGTCTTTACAGAATCACACACCGCACTGCCTGCAGCCTCTGCTGTAAGGCTCAAAAAGCCCTCCCCAAAATCCCACAACCCCACACACCTCAATCCAATCCCTCCTGGCACACCTTTACTTCGCTTCTGACCTCTCCTCTTCCTTCCTGCGTTCAACCTGGCTCCTAATTTTTATCTCTGATTCACTCCACCGATGCCCCGGAGCAGCTCTGGGGAGTCTCTCGCCGCCCCGATGAATACACTGGGATCCCCAGACAGGTTTTCTATGTAGGAAAAAATAAACCGATCGAGCCCGAGAGATCTGCAACAGCCGAACACGCCGCCTCGCCTTTACATTTGTGTTTTTAAATTCCCCCGTTATTTTCCTTTTTTGCATCTGCGAGTTGCCACGAAAGGAAATACAACCCCAAATGCCACCGCCAGCAGAAAACGGAGCTCGTTGCCAAATTCCGTAGGATTTTATTTTAAAAGCGATTAACACTATTTTAAAAAATTTAAAAAAAAAAAGCGCGTCTTCTCCTCTTCCCGGGGAGTGTAAGAAATCCTTTTGCTCACCCAGAGTCGAAAACCTAATGGCATTGTCGTTAAACACGAAAAGGAGAATATTAAGAAATTGCAACACTCCCTCCCGAGCGCTCCCCCCCTCCCAGTTTATTTGCCCTAATAATTAATTCACAAGAGCTTAACTTCGGTGTAACCCCGGCGGTCTTTTCATTAAAAAATCCCCGCGTTTCCTATTGAATTAGCTCTGCTCCATTGTCGCTGAAATGAAGACGCCAAACCAACTTTTACCCTGAGCATTTTCTCACCAGCCCAAAGAAAAGTCTCTCTCCTTTTTCTTTTCTCTGATTTTTTTTTTTTTTTTTAAATTCAAGCACCCAGGCGATGGACGTGTCCTGCAATTTAACTACTTTCAAATTCTTTGTTCGGGTCCCACCGGGGCTCTATTGTCACCCTATTGAGAGAGCTTATTGCCAAGTCAAGCCTGAGCGAATTGAGACACGCACGGGAGGAGCCCCGGGGGCTGGGAGCGGGATCCGTGGGCTGCTCGGCCCGGGGGGACCTCGACCCAGCCCCGAGGGAGCGGGCAAGGAGCGGGGCAGGGGCTGCCGGCAGCCCCCGGGCCGGGATAATCGGCACCGATTCCACAGGAGCTGCAGTGGCCAAAGCAGCCCCGGCCCCGTAGAGCGCGGTGGTTGTGATGGGGCAGCCTCGGGAGTGGGCGCCCCCCGGGATCAGGCTCCTTTGAACCCTCAAAGCATCCCCTGCAGCAGCGCCCTGGCTCAGGCACCGCCGCTGCGGGCAGGAGAGAGACTTACCTCGGATGGCCACGGTGCCGCCAGCTTCACTCCTCCGCTGGTTTTCCCTTAATCCCGAAAAGGAGGGTCCTCCTCTACTCTCATCCCACCCCCGACTCCTCCACCTTGGAGCCGGCTCCCGCCTGTCTCCCGTCGCCCTCTTCAGCGCTCACTTTGGGAGCTCCGGGGCTCGCTTCCCGAGCAGGGAAAGAGCAGAATGTTGAGGTGCTTTTCTTTTCTCTTTTCTTTCCCTCTCTCCCGACTCCTCCCCAGCCTGAAAAAGGGGTTGCGAGCTGGAATAGGGGGGTACGAGCTTCACGGAAGGGTTATTTCAGTAATAAAAAAAACCTGAAAGCAGTACTGGGCACGGATTCCCACGTAAGCCCGTACGTCACCTATAAAAATTGCCCGTTTCTCCTGTTTCTTTGCTCCGGGGGGCCATCTGAGACATCTCTACATGTGGAGGGAGGGGGTGAAACCCCGTTAAAACCGGCACCCCATTAAAAACGTCCTGCTCCAGCTGGGAGGGGAAAGCAGAATCGGGGGATCCTGGAAGGCAGGGGCCGCCTCTCTGCATGATCACCCTCTGTCCCGTGGTGATATTTGGCCGCTCCCTGCTCCCCAGAAATACCGATCTGGAGCCCTTCTCAGCCTCTCGATGCCGGAGAGAGAAGGAGGTTTACGGGGTTCCACGCCGGTCGCACGGGTAGGGCCGCGGCGGGGACAGGGGTGCGCTGCGGGCATCGCTTCCCCCTCTTCGCCGCTGTCCTCCTCTTGTGACCAGCGGCGTCTCCGCCGTGTCCCGGGGGAAGAGGAAGCCCTTGACCCCTGGCCCGCGGGGCAAAGGGGTTAAACAAAGTCCCCCCGCCCCATTATCCGACAGACAGCACTGAGTCCCGGCGGGGAGACGCGTTCTCCAAGAAGCTGGCGAGAAGTCGCAGCTCCCACCTCCGGTACCGGACCCCGACGGGGCGCACCTGGATGGGGATGCTTGTCTGACAAACAGACATAAAAACAAAGCAAAAAAAAAAAAAAACACCAAAAAAACAAACAAACAAAAAAACTAGGGAATGAAAAAAAAAAAAAGACTATACACACCCAATTCCGATTTAATGCATTGCATCCGGTTCTGCTGAAACGGCGGATTTTTTGAGGTTATTTCAGGTTGTTCACAGTGGAGATTTTTTCTTTCTATAGTGGTGCCGTGCCTTGCCGAGCCTTCCTTCCTGCACTCGGGTGAGGCACAGGCAGCACCGGCCCGGTCCTGCCTACGGACAAGGCAGCGGAGCTCGTTGTCATCAACCCTCCCCAGAGCGCTGCCGCGAGAAACATTTCTAGAAGAATTTATTTTTTCTATTTACTCTTTGGGATTTTTTTTTATGGATTTTTTAGAATTTATTTTTTTTGCTAACACGATAAAAATAAGAAGATAAAAGACGCCAAATAAGAGAAATCGGCGTTAACACAATTCATCGGAGGGGAGAACAAGTGCACTGGGGTCCTTTCCTAGACCCATCCCGGAGCCGGGGGTCCCTAAACCGTTTTTCCCTTCACTCCAGGGCAGCTCGTGGCTCTTCCATCCCGGCCAGAGCACTCGCAGCCTTGGAGCATCTCTCCCTGCCGGCTCCGCACCCCACGCCCCGCCAAGCTCCCGCAGAAAGACCAGGAAACCTGAAGTACCCGGTATGGAGGTGGCCGAGGACAAGCAACCCCTGTGGCTCCTGGCAGGCTCAGGCAAAGCGGGTGCCTCCCGCTGCTGGGTGAAACTGTGTGAAGCACAATCCCCGCATCGAATCTCAAGCTGGGGAGCAGCAGGGACTTTGGGGGGCACCGAGGGGCTATGAATCGTGTTCCAAGCCGCAGAATCCTGCATCGAGCCCTGCGTGTGTGTGCGCGCGTTCCTCACGTCCCACACCGCTCCCGTGCTGACTCTGCCTCTTCGGAGAGCGGAGGGCAGCGGTTCCTCACCCTCCATCCCTCCGATTCTGCACCCCCAAAGGGAGGGTGATGAGGAGCTGCAGTATCGGAGACGAGGCGCACCCGGGGTTTGGAGTTCCGCAGGGGCCGGGGGGAGGTGAAGGGGAGCCACGGTGCCCGCTGCCCCTGCCCGGCGCCGCACGGGAAGCGGAGAGCGGGACGGGACCCGAGCGGTGTCCGAGCCCCGACGGCCCCGCCGGGCCAGACCCGGCCCGGCCCGGCCCGGCCCGGCATGGCCCAGAGCGGCGGGACCGCAGCGCCACCTGGCGGCTCGGCCCGGCACGGCACGGAATGGCCCGGCACGGCACGGCGAGGAATGACCCGGCACGGCACAGAATGGCACGGCCCGGCACATCCAGAACAGCTCCTGCGGCATCCAGGGAGCCTGCAGCCACCTGTCCGCACCTTGGCCCCTCCTTTTTCCCTTCCTTGTCAACCTCCATCCCATTGCTTGCACCCTGCATCCCCTACACCCTGCAGCCACCTGCCCTGCAGCTGGCATCCCATCTGCTGCACCTGTAACCTTCACCCTGCATCCCATTCTTAGTACCTACCCTACATCCATATCCTTACACTTTACATCCTAGCACCCTAATTCCCTGCCCTACATGCTTACATCCCATTCCCTGCACCTGTGGCCTTTTCCCTGCACCTTACATGCCCCTCCCTGCACACCACATTCATACCCTGCATCCTACAGTCTACTCTTCTCCACCCTACATTTCGTCCTGCACCCTACATCTTGTTCCTTGAGCCCTATATGCCCTGTCTTACATCCCTGCATCTATGGCCTTTTCCCTGCTTGCAACCTGCATCTCACTCCCTGCATCTGCGGCCTTTTTTCTGCACCCAACACCATTCCCTGCATCCTCCATCCCATTCCTTTCACGCTGCATCCATTCCTTGCACCCAACACCATTCCCTGCACCCTCCATCCCATTCCCTTCACCCTGCATCCATTCCTGGCACTCTTCATCCCCATTCCTTGCACTCTACCCCCTCTTGCCTACACCCTACAGCCCATTATCCCACACTCGGTGCTCATGTTCGGCTCTCCATCCCCAATCTCTCCGCGAGGCTCGGAGCTTTCAGGGTGACAAGGACCAGCGCGACGAATGCTGGCCCCGCCACCCTGAGCGTCCCAGCCTGCTCGCCCGCGCCCCGCCTCCTTCCTCGGGCCGCTTAAACTCACGAGCAAAAGGAACCCGGTACCGGGGCCGCGGAAGCCCCGGAGCCGCGGCGCGGGCTGGAAGAGCAAAATGACAGAGCACCCACACAGCGCTCTCACCGCGACCGCGGCAGGACTCGAACCTGCAATCTTCTGATCCGAAGTCAGACGCCTTATCCATTAGGCCACGCGGCCACCTCCACATCGCCTTCCCCGCACGCCTAACTGAGGGAATCCCGGCGGGCCGTACCATGCGCGGGAGGGGGGCGGGACGGGACGGGACGTCACCGCGGCCGGAAGCTCCCCCGCGCGCCCGGGTTTGGATCTGCCCGCCCGTCCAGGCCCCGGTGACGCTTGCGGGGACCAGGCGGGAATTTTGGGGTGAGCATCTGTATAGGGGAAACATCTGTATGGGCGAGCGTCTGTATGGGGGGCACGGCTGTATGGGGGCACGGCTTTATGGGGGGAAACATCTGTATGGGGGAAAATACCTGTATGAGCGAACATTTAAACGGGGGGCGCGGCTGGGGTGCATGGCTGTATGGTGGAAAATATCTGGGGCGACATCTGTATGGGGGAAAACATCCGTATGGGGATACAGTTATAATGAGAGAAAACGCCTGGGGACGAAGCTATATGAGGGGCACGGCTGTATGGGGGCACAGCTGTACAGAGGAGTGCGTGACTGTACAGGACAGTGCGTGCATGGCGGGGGTGGTGGTCAGTGCTGAGCTCACCCCTCGCCTTTTCTCGCCCCGCAGCTCCAGCCGCCCGTGCCGGGGCACATCCCGGAGCAGGGGGGACGATGAGACGCGTGTCCTGGATGCGCCCGGTGAGGGGCTGCAGCCCCCAGCCCCGGCGATGCCCGTCCAGCTCCTCGGCCAGCCGCCCGCTGCCGCAGGAGCCCAGCCAGGAGCCGGCCGTGGGCCAGCGGCGCATGAACCCCCTCAACATCCAGATGCTCTCCAGGAGCCTCCACGAGCAGATCTTCCGCGGAGCCCAGGTGCGCTACTCGGCGGAGGAGGTGCAGCGGAGTGTGCGACACCTGCAGCGCCACGACCTGTGGGGCAAGGAGACGTCCACACTGCCCGACGTGGAGCTGCAGCTGCCCCGCATGTACGGGGACAACATCGACGAGCACTTTCGGCTCTTGGCGCAGAAGCAGAGCTTGCCCTACCTGGAGGCGGCCAACGAGCTGCTGCGCTGCCAGCTGCCCCCGCTGCCCGAGCAGTGGGCCTGGAAGCTGGGCTGGACCCGCTACGGCCCCGACGGGCAAGCGGAGCCCGTCGACTTCCCCGAGGAGCGGGCGCTGGTGTTGGATGTGGAGGTGTGCGTGGCCGATGGCCACTGCCCGACGCTGGCCGTGGCGGTCTCCCCGCGCTCCTGGTGAGATGCAGTGCCAGCAGCGACGCGGGGTCACAGCAGGGCTGGGGGAGACGATGGGGATGGTCCTGAGCGGAGCCTCTTCCTGCAGTTCGCTTCTGGCTTGCAGGGAAGACACAATAAAGCCCCAGAGTGTGGCGCTGGGATGTGGGATGTGTGTCCTGCTTAGCAAGCACAGCAGTCCCCGGGGTTGGTCACCTCCCTCCCACAGGTGGGGTCCTGCTCAGCACCCCATGGCACTGTGGGTGCTTTGTGACAGCTGTGGGTGCCACATGTCCCCCGCAGGTACTCGTGGTGCAGCAGGCGGCTGCTGGAGCAGCGTTACTCCTGGTCCAGCCACCTGACCCTGGCTGACCTCATTCCCATGGAGAGCCCAGCAGGTGCCAGCTGTGCCAGCAAACAGGACTGGACGGAGAGAGTGGTGGTGGGACACAACGTGGCCTTCGACCGGGCGTTCATCAAGGAGCAGTACCTTATCCAGGTATTCCATTGAGCCTTTGCCTTGTACTGGCAGCTGCAATTTCTTACCCAGATAATCATTTGGATTGGCTGTTGAGGGTTATTTTAACAGATGCTGTTCTGCACAGGTACCCCAAGGTTGTGCTCACTGTCCTGCAGAGCAGGTTGAGGCTGGATCCTTTAGAGAAAGATATTCTTGCACCCTGTAGGGCTGCTGGAAGCTGCAGGGTGGCAGCTGGGGATGTGGCAGGTGCCTCTGAGCAGCTGACAGCCTGCACTGGGGATCCTTTTGGCTCTCAAAAGGGGAGTGTGGGACGCAAAGTTTCCCTTAGCAAAAGCAGCTTGAGCAGAGGACTTGCAGCTCCTCCAGCATATCCCAAACCCTCTCTTTTCTGCCTCTGTGTTGTGTCCCAGGGCTCCAAGATGCGTTTCCTGGACACCATGAGCATGCACATGGCCATCTCGGGGCTGACTGGCTTCCAGCGCAGCCTCTGGATGGCTGCCAAGCATGGCAAGAGGAAGGGGCTGCAGCAGGTCAAGGAGCACATGAAGAAAACACGCAGCAAGGTGGAGGGGCCGGCGGTGAGTGAGGGAGCTGAGCTGCTGGCAGCACTGTGGGTGGCAGGGGACTGTGTGCTTCTGTTTGCTCCTGTACTGGCAGAGTGGGAGCTGTTGGAGCAGCTCCACTGAGTGAATCTCTCCCAGCACATTTCAGATAAGGTGGCCTTGGTTTAAGCTGAAGCAGCAGCATCCTTTACTGCTGATCTTGGCTGCAGCTGGTCACCCTCCCACACTGTCTGACCTCCCTCCCTGTTGTCCACAGATCACCTCGTGGGACTGGGTGCATGTCAGCAGCATCAACAACCTGGCTGATGTGCACGCCCTTTACGTTGGGGGGGAGCCGCTGGAGAAGGAGGCACGGGAGATCTTTGTGAAGGGCACCATGGCTGACATCAGGAGTGACTTCCAGGTGCAGGAGGCCATCCCACCATCCTGACAGGCAGCAGGAGCTGGGGACGGGAGCAGGGTGGTAGTAGTTTCTGAGGTAGTTTCCATTTTGCTGCACTTTCTTGCAGCATTGGGTGTGCATGAGGCTGTGACTTGCTCTGTGCTCCTGCAGCCCTGATGCCTTGCCCTGTGCTGGTAGAGGGGTGGCTGCTTTGCCTGCTCTCACTTGCTGCTGTCTCCAGGACCTGATGACATACTGTGCCCGTGATGTCCAGGCCACACACGAGGTGTTTCAAGAGCAGCTGCCACTGTTTATGGAGAGGTGAGAGCTGCCGGGTTCTGGCTGATGTTGGCCAAGGGGCTGTGGGCTTGGTGCGCAGTGAGGAGGGTCATGGTCCCTCTGAGCATGAGATGTAGCTCCTCTTGCCCTTAGGGTGTCCTGAACCTGTTTTCAGGAGGGACTTCAGACCCCTTCCATGTAGGTGAGCAGGAATAAAATCAGCACAGTGGCTGAGGGAGGTGAACAGGCTTCCTGAGGCAGTCTGGAGTGATACCGTTTTGGGGTTGTTGCACAGGGCAGGCAGGAGATACAGGGATCCTTATGGTTTAGGGGAAGACCATCGAGGGTTGTGTGAGGCTAGGAGACTCTAGATGAAGGCACACTCATATCTATTGTAGTCTGGTGCTTCTAAAGCTGGTCCTCTCTGGTAGATATCTAATTCCTTGCTGCTTTGGGGTCCAGGTGCCCCCACCCTGTCACATTTGCAGGGATGCTGGAGATGGGAGTGTCCTACCTGCCGGTAAATGGGAATTGGAAGAAGTACCTGAACGATGCTCAGGGTATTTATGAGGAGCTGCAGAAGGAGATGAAGAAGTCCCTGATGAACCTGGCCAATGATGCCTGCCAGCTGCTGCATGAGCACAGGTACCATGGGCTGGGGCTGCAAGAAGGAGCTCAGGCACCAGGTGGTCCGTGGGGGGCTGTGTGTGGGTGTGAGGGACAGGAGCAAAGCTGTGGTGTGACAGTGGTGTGTCACCAGGTATAAGGATGACCCTTGGCTCTGGGATCTCGAATGGGACACACAGGAGTTTAAGCAAAAGAAGAATCCAGGGAAGAAGAAGAAGAAAGGCCAGGATGGCAACAGCCAAGTCTCTCCAGCAGCAATGAATGCAGAAGAGTCAGCGCAGAAGTGGCAGGAGGGTAAGCACAGGTGATCCCTGGGGATGAGGGATGCTCCAGGGCTGCCTTCCCAGGGGTGCACAGACAAAGGGACAAAGTTTGTTGGTGCTGCAGGTTGAATCATTGCTGGCCTATGTTCCATGCTGCTGCATGTGGTGGGGGATTGGTTTGATGTCGCTCTCCCCAGAAGGGTGGCACAGAGGGCCCTTTATAAGATAATTCTCCTTGCCCCACCAGACCCTGGTCCCCCCAGTGAGGAAGAGGAGCAGAAAGTCTCAGCAAGCCAGTTCTGTCTGGAACGCCTGAAGGAGACGGTCGCACTGCAACCCAAGAGACTCCAGCACCTGCCGGGCCACCCAGGGTGAGTTGGGGACTCTGTGTGTCCCCAGGGCTTTCCCTGCACTTTCTGACCCATCCCTGCTGCTCCCCAGCTGGTACCGCAAGCTGTGCCCACGCCTGGAGGAGGAGGGGTGGGTACCTGGCCCCAGCCTCATCAGCCTGCAGATGAGGGTGACCCCAAAGCTGATGCGCCTGGCCTGGGACGGCTTCCCCCTCCATTACTCAGAAAAACATGGCTGGGGATACCTGGTGCCAGGACGGCAGGACAATTTGCCAGCATCCTCTGTAGAGACCGATGGCCCCTCCTGCCCACACAGGTGAGAGGGATGTGATGGAGTGCTGGGCTGGGAGCTGCCCCACGGGAGTATTTGGGACCTCCCTGGCTCCCTGGCGCTCTGCCCAGGTGCTGCCCCAGAGCCTTTGGTCCTGTTGTGGGTGCATCGGCTGTGTCCTTTCCTCTGCCAGGGTAATTGAGAACCTGTACAGGCAGCACTGCCTGGAGAAGGGCAAGGAGCAGCCCCCGAGGCTGGAGGCAGCTGTAGAGGATGAGCTGCTGTTGATGGACAGCAGCACGATGTGGCAGAAGGTGAAGGAAGGGGTGGAGGGCTCCCTGGTGGGAGGGAGGTGTGGGGCTGTGCTTCTTCCTGTGTGCATGCAGTAACCAGCCCTGTGTAAAGCTCCAGGAGCTGCAAGTAAGAAATTCCCTTTAATAAGGGTTACTGGAGGATAGATGTTAGATCTGGCTTCCCCATGCTCCCTCTCTGCCACAGATGGAGGAGCTGAGCCAGATTGAGGTGGATCCAGAGGAGAAAATGAGCAAAGCAGACCAGAGCCTGGTGCTGGTAAGGGGGGTTTCCTGTGGAATGGGGTGGTGGGTTGGTCTCTGTTTCCTTGATTTCCCCCTCCTGCCATGTCTGAAAATGTTCCTGGCATTGTCTCACTTTGCTGGTCACAGGAGGAGATGGAAGAGCTGAAGTGTGCAGAGAAGAGCCAGCCCTCATTCCACCATGGCAATGGTCCCTACAATGATGTCAACATCCCTGGGTGCTGGTTCTTCAAGCTGCCTCACAAGGCAAGCTGGGGCTCCTGGGGCTCTTCCTGTCCCCACAGTGCTGCTGGGACCCATGTGGTCTCATCCCATGGGATTTGGTAGGGGAAATCCATCTCTCTAGCTGGGAGAGGAGGATGCAGAGAGCTTTGCTGTTGTAGAGTGGTGGCTTGCTGAGCCCTGACACCTCTTTTGGTGCTAAAGGATGGGAATGACAACAACGTGGGAAGCCCTTTTGCCAAGGATTTCCTGCCCCAGATGGAGGATGGCACCCTGCGGGCTGCTGTGGGCCGCACTCACGGGACAAGAGCCCTCGAGATTAACAAAATGATCTCGTTTTGGAGGAATGCTCACAAGCGGATCAGGTGAGCAGCTGCTTTCATGGTGACACCATGTAGCTGTGGCTGGAGGCTGTGTTGAGACAGGGAAGTTTGTGTGGATGCATGGGGGCTCAGCATCTCACCTGCCATGTGTCCCCTCAGTTCCCAGATGGTGGTGTGGCTGAAGAAAGGAGAGCTGCCTCGTGTGGTGACCAAGTACGGTACCCAAATCTGGACTGTTGTTCCCTTTACCCCGTGCCAGGAGGGCTCTTGCAGGGTGATGTTCATCCTTGCCTCTGTCCCAGGCACCCTGACTATAATGAGGAGGACAATTACGGAGCCATCCTGCCGCAGGTGGTGACTGCAGGCACTGTCACCCGCCGGGCAGTGGAGCCCACGTGGCTGACAGCCAGCAATGCCCGGGTATGGCCACGCTTGGATCCTTGTGAGACTGGTTTGGGGCTTCCTCTGTGTTTTGGACAGATGGGAGCTGCTTGGCTTGGGAGTTGGATATGGATGCTGGAATTTGGGGTAGCAGGGCCAGAGCTTGGATCCTCTTATTGATGTGCTTTCATGGGGGAGAAAGGAAGGAGTGGGCAGAGGGTCTGGAGCTTCAGGATGTGAAAGGGGAAGAAAACACCAACATACCAGTTTCTGTCTTTTCTCAAGCTCCCCTTCTCTGCTGGAGTAACCAAGTGGAGGATGTTCCACATGGGTTAAACCTGGTTTTGGAATTGAGAGCAAAGCTTAGGGGCACAGGGAATGCTGTGCCAGCAGTCTGACTGTGGGAGGAAGGCAGCTCTTGTGCCATGGAGGAGAGGGATGTGCTCACTTGGGCACCGTGTCCTGCAGGCTGACCGGGTGGGCAGTGAGCTGAAAGCCATGGTTCAGGTGCCGCCTGGCTACTCCTTGGTGGGAGCAGACGTGGATTCCCAGGAGCTCTGGATCGCCGCCGTGCTCGGCGAGGCGCAGTTCGCTGGCATGCACGGTGAGTCGGGGCTGCGCCGCGGGGGAGAGGCTTTGCTGGACGGGGAGGTGATCCTCCTGATCCTCATCCTGATCCCGTTTGGTGTCCGACCTCTGCTCCCCTCCCACAGGCTGCACAGCTTTTGGTTGGATGACTCTGCAGGGCAAGAAGAGCAACGCCACAGACCTGCACAGCAAGACGGCCGCCACCGTGGGCATCAGCCGGGAGCACGCCAAGGTCTTCAACTACGGGCGCATCTACGGGGCGGGGCAGCCCTTTGCCGAGCGGCTGCTGATGCAGTTCAACCACCGGCTCACGCAGCAGCAGGCTCGGGAGAAGGCCCAGCAGATGTACGCTGTCACCAAGGGCATCCGCAGGTGGGTGCTGCCCGGGGACGGTGCCCGCAGGGCTGGTGGCAGTGTTCCACGTTCCACGGGAGCTGGGTTACTCGCTCTCCCCTCCAGGTTTCATCTCTCTGAGGAGGGGGAGTGGCTGGTGACGAAGCTGGACCTGGCTGTGGACAGGGCGGAGGATGGATCCGTGTCGGGCCAGGATGTCCAGCGGCTCCAGAGAGAAACCATAAAAAAGTGAGATGGTCTGACCCTGCATGGCTCTGTGGCATCGGGATGTGAGGCAGAGAGGGCTGCAGCCTGATGGGCTGTGGGCAGAGAAGGGAGGTGGGGCTGGATAGACTTGGTCTGCCCTTCCTGCCCCTCCAGGGCCAAGGAGGTTTTGTTTGGGGGCTGTCAGCCTCACCCACTTTCCCAGTGAAGAGTTAGCATGGTCTCATGCTGCTGCCCCAAACCAGGAGGGAGTGTTTGAAGGTATCAAATGGGGACCTGCAGCCCCCTCCCACTCTTCCAGCAAACCTTCCTCTCTGCTCCACAGGTCCCGGCAGGGGAAGAAGTGGAATGTGGTGGAGCAAAGAGTGTGGGCTGGAGGCACCGAGTCCGAGATGTTCAACAAGCTGGAAAGCATTGCCTTATCCCCCTCCCCACAGACCCCAGTGCTGGGCTGTCACATCAGCAGGGCCCTGGAGCCTGCCGTGGTCAAGGGGGAGGTAAGGATGCAGCTCTGGGCTGCTGAGATTTTGGCTTTGCTTATCTATTACAAAATGGGTACCTGATGTTCATTCCCTCTTAGATTGCTGGAGGCCCACTAGGCTCGGGTAGCCATTCAGGAAACCTACTGTGCCTTTATCTCCTTGCCATCAAGGAGACCTATCCACCCTGAGTTTAACAGATTTCTCCCAGGAGCTGTCCTGTACAGGTACCATACCCTTGACTGCAGTGCTCTCTTACTGTTCATCTCTTTCCTTTCACCAGTTTGTGACAAGCAGAGTGAACTGGGTGGTTCAGAGCTCAGCTGTTGACTACCTGCACCTCATGTTGGTTGCCATGAAGTGGCTGTTTGAGGAGTTTGACATCAACGGGCGCTTCTGCATCAGCATCCACGACGAGGTGCGCTACCTGGTCCAGCACCAGGATCGATACCGGGCAGCCCTGGCCCTGCAGATCACCAACCTCCTCACAAGGTGAGATGCGATGGCTCTAGTGTCTCCTGGAGAGGAGCAGCAGTGACTCCAGAGTGGGACATGCAAGCCCCAGGGGCTGGGGTTGGCTTTGCCTACAGCAGGCTGGTGCAGAGCAGTTTTCTTCTGTTCAGGTCAAGTTAGCAGCACTGGAGGCTGCAGCTCCTTCATGTGTGACTCAGGTGGCTATAAATGGACCTCAGCTTTGATTCCCAGGGATAACGTGCTGGCAAAAGGGAGATATCATCAGCTTTTGGCCCTGCAGGGGTGGGGCCATTCACTGGCTCTGCTGGGATGCTTCTTGCTCCCTTCAGGTCTGCAGCTGTCACATGGCAGCAGCCTTTGTGGTTGGTTGAGGAGCTGGGAGCCTAAAACTGTCCCATCCTTCAACCCCTGCTGCCTTCAGGGGACAGCAAGGGGCATGGCTCATCTCTGCTCTGAGCATCAGCACTGTCACCCCTCCCACAGCGGGGGTGTTCCTGCTGCTTCCCTGACACACACAAAACTGAGCTCAGCCTGGAAAGCTCCTGACCTGCAAGGGCTCCCGTTGATCCAGTTCTGGCACAGCCAGCTTTACCAAATCTCCCTCCCAGCACTGTGGGGAATTTGGTTACACAGGAGCTGGCCAAGGTGAGCTGTTTCTCCGCTGTGGAGGCAGGAATGCCACAAACAGCCTTTCTGCAGCCACAGCAGGGATAGGCACCCTGATGTTCCTGCCTTTGTGCTGGCTCCTGTGAGCACAGGGCTTCCTGCTGGGAAAATCCTGCATCTGCTCTGCCTGCCAGAGAGGATTAGCCAGCAGTGAGGGGCTGGATCCTTCGCTTTTCCTGAGGAGGCTCCATTACTTTCAAGGAGGCACCATTACTGTTCCTCCCATGCCCACTTTAGCAATATTTGACCCTCCTGCTGTCCAGGACTTAGAAAGTGCCTTGTCCCACACCTGCCGAGTGATGTGGGTGCATAATACCCTGTGAGGGGTGGCTGGCCAGTGTGGCTGATTGGAACTGGGTGTTACAAGGCCAAGGATGATGTCCAGCACTGTCCCACCTGCTTCCTTGTTCTCCAGGTGCATGTTTGCCTACAAACTGGGCCTCCAGGATCTACCACAGTCAGTGGCTTTCTTTAGTGCAGTGGATATTGACCAGTGCTTAAGGAAAGAGGTGACCATGAACTGTGTGACGCCATCAAATCCCATGGGGATGGAGAAGTATGGCATCCCTCAAGGTGAGCAAGCTGCCCCCTGTCATCTCCTCTGCATGAGCCTTCCCAGCTTAAGCAGAGCACTTGGCCTAAGCTGTCAGTCTCTGAGGGCTCCTCTGTTCAGCTGAGGCACCTCATGAGCCCCTTTGTTCCTGACTTCCAGGGCAACCACTGTGCTGCAGCTGGGCCCTCTTTCCTCAGTCCTTGAGCAGTTTGTGCTGCTGCTTTCCAAGATGTTTGTGACAGTGATGAGCCAGGCCTGGCTCTGTTCTCCCACACTTTGCTTTGTGCCCCTTGGAGGAGCCCTCCTGTGCACTTTTAACACAAACCAAATTTAATTTGTTCTTCTCTGAAAGGAAGCACCTCAACAACCTTGTCTATTTTGCCTTACAGACCTAAACTTTTCCATCTTTCATTTGTTTCCCTCCTTCCCTGCTCTCCCTTAGCCAAGCACAGCTCTGTTCAGAGAATTGCTCTAGCACTGCTGGGTGCTTCCTCAGCAGTCCCAAGGCCTCAAGTCATCCCTATCTGCACTCAATGTAACCCTCCAATTGCTGCAAGCAAGCATTTAACTCATGGCTGGGAAAGCAGCTCCTCCTCACTGTTCAGCAGCTCTTTCCCAGATAAGGGAAGAACATGCCCTCAGATTTGTTCTCTCAGTCACTGCACACATAAAATGCTCCACCCTTAAGTAACCTTTATTAGGACACATACAGGCAAAGGGTGCTTTCAGAAACAGGATTTGTGCTCTGTAGGCAAAAAGGGTACTTTTCACCAAATTAAACAAGTGCATCACAATCAGGGTCAGCAAAAACGTAACAGCAAAACTGTGCAAAACCTGGGCAGAGGAAGCTGTGGCCTCTTGCTGCTCAGGAGCTGCACACAGCAGCTTCAGCTCCAAGGCAGAACAGCTCATGTTCCCAGCTCCCTGCTGGTGCCGGTTTCTGCATTCTCACCACCACCCAAAACAGAAATTTGAATAAATTTAGGGCTTTCTGTGCTAGATGCTCTGGAGAAAACAAATCCCAGTCATGCTCTCTTACACTGCACAGTCTGAGTGTACTGCAGGAAACTGACTGTCCCATTGTCTTCCAGGGGAAGCACTGGATATATATCAGATAATTGAAATAACCAAAGGCTCGCTGGAGAAGCAATGATGACACCAGAGTGCCAGGACAATTGTCCAGACGGTGTGCCAAAGCCTCCCTGTCCTTTTAGAAGCAGATCTTTCGGCAGGGACTGATCCCAGTTGCTCCCTTTCCATTTTAAGGATGTAAGAAGGGATGTTCCTGGGGAAGATTTTCATAGCAGCACATTCAAACAGCATAGGCACTTCTGATGGCAGCAGCCAGCTGTAAAATCTGAGACAGGGGCCAGAGTCGTTCCCGTGGACACAAAGGAAGAAGACATAAATAATTGGCAAGAGAAGCAATAAACCATCATCTCCATATCTGCAGGCTCTGCGACCAAGGCAAGTCCACCGTGGAACAGGCACTGTGAGAGAAGGCAGTGGCAGCAACCCCAGTTTATTTTTTTCTCTGTCTTTTCTTTTTGGGTTCCCGATTCTCATCTGTCTGCTCCGCTGTGCTGCTCTGGAGAGGGGAGGGAGAGAGCAGCAGTAAAGTGTGATTGTTTTTGTGTGAATAGTCTAAAGAGTGTTTACCTAGAGCAAGAAGCCAGCTGTGCAGAACAGGATTTAGCTCTTTTTTTCTTCACTAACAAAATGACCTGGATAAGGGATTCCTGTCAGCCACTGAGACTTTCCCCATGGACCACTCCCTCTCCAGTTCATGCTGGAACTTAGAGCATGGGCTACCAGTGGCACAGAACAGGGACTCTGTCCTGGATTTTGGCTTATTGAAACACTCAGGAAAGTATGGACAGAAGCATCAATAAAAACCTGGACAATCAGCAGAGTAATTTGTTTATTTTTCTTAGTCAGCACGCTGCACTGCCTTCATCAGCACTATGTAGTAGAGATGGGTCTGAGGAGTATGATGCGTTGCAGAATTTGCCCTGATGGGTCTGTATCTGCAAAAACTTGCATACAAAACTACTTTGCATCATGCTGCAAAGATCTGATCCTGGCCAACAGTTTCATTTCCCCAAGACCAGGGACACAGAACTGGTGCATGCAAATAAAGGCCAGTTAAGGCAGAGGGCTGGGGTGTAGGGGGTGTTCTGAGAGAAACTGTTCACTCCTTCCTGTCAGCTTAGTATTAAAGTGAGAGCTAACCCGGGGAAGACAAGCTGTTCTAACCTCACACATTCCTGCACAACTCGCAAATACAGCTGGCTTCTAAAGAGGAGAAAATCTATCAGTAAAAGCAGCTAAATGAGTTCTGACCTGGTCGTTGTGTGGCTCGTTCTCAGCATCCTCTGAGTTCTGCTCCTGCAGGGCACTGTCCAGCACGGACGCGTTGATGCGGAAATCCCGGGAGGTGCTCAACTTCATGTACTGCATCAGGTTCACCTGCAGCAACCAAGGGGAAACCAGGCGTGGAAAACATTAAGCCATGAGCATCTTAAGTTTAGTTTTCTACCCTGCCTAGTCCTTTGCACAGCACTGGGAGAGAGTCCATCACAGGAATAATGCAGGATTGAAGCACAAAGTGGGGGGAAAAGGCACCTTGCCCCTGGGCAGTCCAGGGGCCCATTTACATTTTCCTATAAGCCAAGTGATTGCCAGCTACTGTCATCCTCATGTAGGACCTGGTTGTACATTTCATGACACAGGCTGGGGGAGAGTGAGGAAAGCTGGCACGAGGTGTTCATGTTCCTGCTCCACTAGGAGCCACTGGCCATAGGCAGGACTGATGTTGGCATGGGCTGGTAACAGTGTGGCAACAGTTCAGCAGTGTTGGGCCAGGAGTATAGGCAAGGACTGAAATGTCCTTACACCTTCCAAATTTGAGCATTAATAGACACTTTAACAGCAGCCCTCTACCATGCCATTGATCCCACTATTCCATCAGGTTCAGGTCACAGAAGATCTCTATTTTACATTACCTTTGACTTCTTGGAGAGGTGGATAAGGAACTTCTCATATTGCTCAATTGCAAAAATCAAGTTTGGGATTGGCTTGGTCTCCCGAAGAACCTTGGCCTGAAATGTGAGAGGAGTGAGATGGGTCAGATTTGGAAGGGCACAATGGCACTGTAGCATGACATGAAGAACACAACATTCCCAGTTTAGAAAAGAGTCTTCAGTAGCCTTGCTCTGCACCAGTCTTGCCTCACCCAACAAGCCTTGCTAGCTTTGTCACTAATTTTAAATTGACTCCCAGGATGGTTGTGCAGTGAGGCTCTCCTGTGCACGGTTTTGTGCTCTGCCTGCAGTCTACAGCCCTGATATCCCTGTCAGCAGCTCCTCTGCTCCAGCTCTCCCAAGGCATCACGAGCACGGGCCATCCAAGCAAAAACCACCTTGACGTTTCATCACATTGTTGTCCTGCTTATTTACTACCACTGGTGTTCATTCCCCATGGTGACAGAGTGGTAAAGGACATGCAGCATTTCAGCCCATTTCCATACACTCAGGGAAGAGCTAGGAAGATCATACTTGTGGCTTTTTTAAACCCTTAACATCACAAGAATGTCTGGGACAGCTGACGAGACAGAGAAAATGCTGTCTGGGAGCACAAACAAAGGACATCAAGGACCAGGAACCTTCCAGCCTGCTCACTTGCTCCCAAACAAATAATCTAGTCATTTTCAACTGCTTCAGTGGAATCCATTCCTTCCTTCATCTTTAAATGTACTGATAAAGGTAACAAACACTTAATGAGGATGCAATATCAATAATCAAGTTCCAATAAATTAGCCCATATCTATAATTTCATATCCCAAATGGTAAAAATATCAGACAAGGAAGGCTATCCAGATTGACCTTTGTTTCATGTCCATGAGATTTTAAGCTGCATTTAATGAAGGTGACTTTTTTGTTGTAGTTCTTTTTTTGTTGTTGTATTTTGTTTGTGCTTTTTTAGAATTTTCTCTGAAGTTACAGTAGATTAAATTTGATTTTTACTTCAAGGCCCAAATGACAAATTGTCTGGTGATCTGTAAGAAGCCACCAGGTGCCACAAGCCTCGAGGTACATGTTCCTGCAACTACAACCCATGTTCTAATGTAGTGAGTCAGTCTTACCATTACTGTGGAGATTGCAGCAGCTTCACCCTCTTTCTTCTTCTTTTTCTTCTCTTCTACAAAGCTTAAGCTCTCACTGTGAATGTTCTGAAGGAGGATGCCAAAAGATGTGTCATTAGAGGGTAAGCAGGGAAGAAAGACCAGCCAAGAAACGCCAGAAAAGTCCTTGCTCTAGCCAGCTAACAGCATTACCAGCTAGGTAACAGGTAGTGATATAAGGGTGGAATTAGGTCTGATGTAAAAAAACCAACAACAACAACAAACCCAATTTCATAATTATACATTCAGAAATGTGCATGTATGAGAAGTCCCCAGCAGTGATAGCTCTGCACATCACGACACCTTCCCCAATATGTTGTACAATTCCTGTGGTACTCACACAAGTATCCAGTTCCTCTCCAGGCAGATAAATCCCAGCTCCAGCACTGCAGTCTTTGGCACCCACATTACTTCACACTGTGATGACTGCAGTGTTGTTGACCTTTATTTGCCATTGTGGTTATCAGCAGTATTAATCTCATCTAAAAAACCCCACATGAACAGAGGGGAACAAAACCCAGCTAAAACCCAGTTCCTTTCCTGCTCAAGCAATAATCAGCATGCTCAGTCCCAAGGGTGCTGGAATGTCTTATACTATATTTGACAAAGTAAAGCTTGAACTGTAAGAAACTCAGGTCATGTCAAGAAGATTAATAACCCCCAAGGGTGCCCCTGTAGTGAAGCTGATACACCACTCAGCATCAGATAGACTGGCTGTGATTGTGCCAGTTAATTTAGGCCTTACCTGTACGTAAGTAATGAATGAGTAACACTGTGGGGTCAGATGGGAACCTGAGAGTTTCACCTGCAAACGAGCAGAGAGAGAGAGGTTGGTGCTACTCCTTACTCAAAGCAATGAGCCATTTCCCCAGAAATCTGCTCACACTCACCAGCTTTTCCAGTCTTCCTGGAATGGTATTTGAGCTGCTGCGGCAAGCCTGGATATACTGCAAGGAAAACAGGAGTTTTTTTCTAGGTGTGCTGTTCCCATCCTGTATCCAGGCAGAGCTCAAAGCAGCTCATATAATGGCACAGTGGGGAGGGCAGGATTTGCACAACTATCCTCTCCTCCCTCCTGGGCTTGTTATATCCCAAGTGCTATGTCTGCATTCCAGAGCTCTGAGAGGAGAGCTCAAAGGACCTCGTCTCAAAGGAGCTCCACAGGCCTGTGTTTCATGGCCCAGTTCCCCCAGGTCCTGCTTCAGGGAATGGGAATGAATGGCAAGGGCAGGGCTGGTGAACACTGTGAGAACACTGTGAGTACCCTTCATTGTGCACACAGTTGTGCAGAGGAACTCACAGCACACACTGGAAGCAGCCAACTCCAAGCCATGCAAAGCCAAATTCAGCCAGAGAGAAGCTTTCCTTTTATCTCCACTGGTACAACTATCACTGCTCAGAAAGGTCACAAAATTGAGGGCATGAAAGTCAACAGAGCAGGGGCTCAACTCTCCTGCAAGAGATCAACAGCCCAGTCCCGAGTGTAGCTGCTGTCAGGGGTCACTGTGAGCTTGCTGCAGCAGATGGAGAGAAGGTTTTTAACTCAGAGGCAGACCACTGTCAGCAGAGAACACTCACGTGTTTGATGAGGGAGGTGAGAATTGTGTATGTCTTGCTGAGGCTTCTCAGCAGTGTGTCCACACAGCTCCCTGCTGGGAGTGCAGTCTGCACCAACTCATGATAGACTGTCAGAAGAGTTCCCAGCTGCAGAATTATACCTTTCTCCAGAGCCTGAGTTTGGTTTGATGCCTGAGTGGAGTCTTCTAGAAGAAAAGAGATGAATATCTGGTGAATATATATCTGGTGAATCCAATTGTGCAGGTGGGCAGCACAAAAGACCATCTTTGTGTCTGATGCATAAAGCCCCAGTGGGGCAAGGTGAAAATAATCACTGGAGAGTTTTTGTGACAACAGCCTTATCTTACTTTATTCATGTGGAACCAGCTCAAGGGTTCAGGGTTAACCTGACCTCAGATTATGCTATCTCAAAATCCTCAAATATCTTTTTGCTTTCTGTCTTTGTCTGTTTTTGACAAAGGTGTAACAGTAAGAACTGGACCACTTTCATTACCTGATGTGTCTGACCCCAGACTAGTGAGTTTCTTGATAAGCCAATCCACCTCTTCAAGGACCTTGTCCACCTGACCCAGAACCAGCAGCTGAGACAGAAACAAATAACAAAACAGGTTTCTGGAGTTTGGCACAATGGGAACCTGCAAGCTGCTCCAAGCACAGTAGCCCTGGACACTGCAGGTGTCACACACACGCTGCTCTGACTCACACAGACAGTGGGGGCTGCAGTCTTGGCATTCACTATGGCGAAATGGCACTGACCCTCCACTTCTATGTCCTGGACAGAGGAGAAGAAACAAATTCTGGTGAGTAAAACTAACTGCTGTCACATAGTTTGTACCAGAGATGCACTCAATTCTGACAGCACTATGTGATAGAAGAGCTCAGCTGCTCCTGCATCATACCTGATCTATATCTCCCAGGCAGGCGTGGATGTCTTGTGCAAGTTCCCGCAGGAGACCGACAGGGCTCTTGTAGAGAACATGGACACTGAAGAGCAGAGACAGCAAACCCTTGCAGCAAGAAATATCCTCTGTGGGGAAGAGGAAGTGACACAGTGCTAGATGCAGAGCTTGCCTAGCTACTTAGGAACATCAGAGATCTTGTGAGGGAAAGTCTCAGATTCAGTATGGATTTAACAGTAGGTAAAAATCCTATCAAAATTCCCCAGCTACAAAAGCAGGGTTTAAAACATGAGGCATCTCATATAATAATGCAAGGGGAACTATGTCCCACTGGAGCTGTTGGGTCATAGAAAAATGGTGACCACAAACACTGAGCAAGTGCAGTACAAACCCTGGCAAGAGTACTGTCTTTCCAGAGTATAAATCCCAATTTATACTTAATATATATAACAAGGGAGAAAAGTCAAGTATGTGAGTGTCTTCCTTTCCTTCAGAAATGCTAATTGTTTTAGAGATGGAGTTCCCTCTCTAATACTTGTGGAAATGTGCCACAGAATTGGACCTCAATGTATCTTGAAGAAGAGGTAACACCAGGATAGAGCATGTAAGGGTCTAATATCAGACCTGACACATCATATCTAAACATGCTCCTCAAAGCTTACTTACCAAGAGCATTTTCTTTGCAAACTTTAACTGTCCAAGTCAGGAACTGAAGGAACTATTTAAGAGGAAAAAAGACATCATGACTTTGAAGCAGAATTCAAACCACAAAACTACTACTAATAATAAAAATTCAAGACAATGAATCAGAGCAGAGGAAGATGAGTAGAGAACCCAAATGTGCTCTGTAAAGTTCCACAAGGGACACTTAGCCTACTAGTACAAGCCAAAAGCTGAGTCCCAGGACAGGGTAATGGCTATACATTCCCTTGGACAGAGTAACAGCCCAATTTAATTTAAGGTAAATGATGACTCCAGACTTCTGGCACAGTTAGTGCAGTTCCTAGCTTGTAAAATTGGGGCACTTTAGAAAATGACTCCTTGCATGGAAGGATTTAGGCACTCAGCCAGTTTGGACTGGACACAAGTCTGCTGGCCTTTTTTGCCTCTACTCCCATGTGGAGGCCACACCACAACTAGGCTATGTTAGGAGTCCCTGCTCAGGCAAACAAATCATTCAGCTGCCCAAAGGCAGGATCAGAATGTGCAGGAGTGGGATGGCAAGACAACTTCCTAAGTGTCCTTGCAGATGTGTGACAAGAGAGCCCTTCACAGTGTAACAGAACTGTACCTCTGACCTGGTGTGGTGTGTGGGAGGAGGCAAGACACACGTGCCAGAGCCCACAGATGCCAGCCCCATCCGATAATCTCCTTCCCACACTATGGCTGTGACAGCCAGTCACCAGGTGAAGGCTGAGGAGTACCTGCTGTGAGGCTGGATCCAGGAGTTTGGACAGTGTGGAGAGCACGGTGATGAGTGACTGCGTTTCCTTGGCATTGAAGTCATCTTCAGCACTGCTGAGCTGGTTCACCAGGGATCTCTGGTTAGGGGAATGAAAACACTCCCTGAGTGTGAATATGTGTTGCATAAGCAAATAACCAGTAAGCTGCAAGCAGATAAAGGGATCAGCAGCAAGGAGGATGACAAAGAGTACAAAACCAGGACTCTTCTCAAGAACAAGTGCTGATTTTTGATAGGAATGCTTACAGACAGTTCTGCATATGGTCAGTGTGACTTTTAGAATACTCGGGTAAGTTTATGCTGCACTGAAGAACTTAGAGTTCTGTAAATACACATGCATGTCCACCCAGCTCTGTAGGGCACCCTGAAGAAACTTTCTTTAGGGATGAGAAACTTTTCTGAACTGCTAGTGAATCAGTGCCACAGTTGCTATCACATACTGAGCCCTGTGGTCAAGCAACAGAGAGCTAGCAGTGTTTCCTGCCAGAATCCCAAAAGCTTTGGAACACTTGCAGCACAGTGGTACTCACCTGAAACTGTCGGATCTGGAAGGCAGCTTTCTCTGTGACATTAATATCCGTTTCTTCTGCGTCACCATCAGTAATATCTGGCAGAGACAGAGAGGTGCAGAAAAAAAGCTAAATGCCAAGAGCAGAATACAGGATTTATTTCCTAAAGTGGGAAAGACTGCTCACAGCTAGACAAGGAATACAGACTGCAGAACCATGGTGAGCTGAAAAACATGTTAAAGGCAAACTTCAAATAGATGAATGCCCCCAACAATCCTCTGTTGACAGACTGAGATCGCTATAAAGGCAGGTAGAATATATTTCTAGAACTTGCCTCTGGTGTGAAAATCTGTGCTACTAAGCCCACCTTGTTCCTGAGACAAGAACCAGACCCACCTCTCCCTAGTTATGGATAAAGGGTGCTGGGCCCCTACTTGCCCACACATGGCCTGGAACTTGGAGGGTAGAAACCAGAGCAGAATTGTACCATGTGCCTACCCAGGGCTTGCAGAAACTGGGGGATCCTGGCAGAGTACAGCTGCTGCACTGTGTTGAAGATCCGCAGCAAACCTTCCAAGCACAGAAGTGAAATGCTTTTGCCCTTCTTTTTCCCTGAATCTTCAACAATGGTGGGTATTGAAGTGTACCTCCAAAGCAGAACCCTGTGGGATGGGAGATGAGATTTACTCCAGTAAAGCTGGCTGCACAGGGCAAGAACTAGATTCTACTCTTAGGATCACATTTTTAATATAACTAAGCTGGAAGGTCTTTTACCTATAGAAAAAGGGTGGGGGAAGAGATCTTTTTTAAGATTGTATCTCAATGTCAGGAAAACAGCTACTGCATTATTCCTGTACAGCTAAATAATTTAATTCTTCCCAGGTGCCAAGAGACCTTCCAATCCCATTTCAAGTCCATCTTTATGCACTCATTTCTTCCACCCAGCTTTCCCTCTTTCTCAGACTCCCATGATCACTGGTGTCAAATCCACCAGTGACAAAAAGAGCTTTTCTCGTGGCATGTCAGAACTGTGAAACGTCAGAATTCACTACAGGGCTCTCTATAAATAAAATCAGAAAGGTAAAGGCAGGCAAAGCAAAGCAAAAAGCTGTGAGGAAAGCAAAATTGTTTGGCCCAAAGGAGACTTTTCTATTTGTAGGCAAACATATTTTTCCTGCTTCCCTAACCCCACTTCTTCCCCTTTTTGTTCCCTCTCCTTTCTTGTCATTAGTTCTGTTGCCTGCTCAGATGATCTTATTCTGTTTCAATGTCCAATCACGCAAAACATGTAGCTCACATGTAGTCCTAATGACTGCAATAAAAATAGCCTCTATTATTTGGGGTGAGACACAAAACCGGCATTATGCATGGCAGGGGTAATTTGCATTTTGTGCTCTCCGCTGACTGGGCTCTGAAAAGACCCCATGCAGATATGACCTAGATTCCAAAAGACATTTACATGGTTCACATTCTTGGATTTCCAAAGGATTAGATGTGTGAATGTCTTCAAGCATCTTGCAGAAGTCCTAAACAAATGCTTTCTAAAGCTTGTGTCCCTCATACATCTGTTTTGTTCTGTAGCTCGAAGTGAGTTTTAACTTTGCTGCATTCCAGAGGCCTCAAGAATCCAGCCTGTAATCATCTTACCTTCTCTATGACAATGAGTGATGAACAAGAAGTCAGGAAGAGGCTGAAAATGTTTGAGGGCATTTGGCTCTTCCAGGCCAAGTTATTAAAGTTGTATCACTCACTATGGCACAGAAACTGTAGTGCCTCCACTTGATCTCTCAGGGGCACAGAAAGGCAGTGACCTCAACCCAGCAACAACAGCAGTTTGAAACAGTTATAGACCGCATTCTTCTTTCAAAACCCTGAGAATCAAAACTCCCACAAATACATTGCTGATGCATCCACATGCCCCACTGACTCACTGAGTGATTTTGCAGAGGTTCTGGAACATCTTCTCTGGATTTTGTCCGTCCGGTCCGTCCGTTTGTCCTGTCTCCTCCAGCTGCTGCACCTTCTGCAGAGCGACGCTGACAGCGTAGCGCAGGAACTCCGTGCTGGAGCGCAGCACCGCCAGGCTCTCCTCGTGGCTTTGGGCATTGTCCCTGCAGGACCAGGAGAACTGTCAGGGAACTGGGGATGCACAAAGGAAGTTCAGGGAGGGCCTGTGAGATCCAAAACTTAATATGCATTTGCAAATAAAATCTCTGGCTGAAGTGAGGGTGGAAAAGACCCTTTGTTTTGGTAGCTTGTAGTGAACACTTGGAGGATAAGAGTTGCAGCAGCCTTTCCAGGCACACTAACACGTTTTGAATTGATGCCTGGCTCTGCTTCACAGAGGACTGGACACCTCCTCACCTGAACAGAGCTGTGAGCAGAGTAGATACAAAACCCATAGACAGGAAGCTCCGTGCAGTTTTGTTGCTCAAGCCAGATTTGTTCTTTCCAGCTTTCTCCCTCAGGATTTCAGAGAGTTTACTGTAACATGTAAACAGGCCTAGGACATCCTCAAACTTGTTCTTACTGCAATAAAACAGTAGAAAGCATTAATGGAGAAAATGCATTATTGGAGTTTCCCATTTGAAGCTTCAGCTTATCACACAGTGATGCTGCCTAAATGATGAAATCTATTTCATCTCCCTGCCTCTCTAACAGCCTCACCCAATTCTCCTCAACCTTCTCTTCTACAAAATGTCATGTCCCATCTCCCACAACACATGACATTCCAAAGGAGAACACACCCCAGAGCTCTGTGAGTGGCTGTGTCACCAGGCACTCAAGCTCAGATCACTGATTCTGTGTTGGCACTACCATCCTGTGCCTGCAATGAGGCTGTACTCCAAAGAGCTGGGCAAATAATAGCACAGCTAGTGCTAGAGAGTAAGATTTAATGTTTTACCTGAAATTCCCGATTTTGAAATTGTACTCAATCAGAACCTCACAAATTCCCATCACCTGAATGGCATAGATGTTATTTTTCACACCAACACCAGAAGACAGCGAAAAATCTGCTGATTTATCCTGAGAGGTAAAGGAAAGAAGTGAAAAATCTTTTCAAAACTTGACAAGAAATCAGCGTTTTCTCCCACTGAGTCAAACTGAAAATCTGATTTACCAGTTCAAAGTCTTCCAACTCGCTCTTGATCATTCGTCGTGTGACAGATTCTAACATATCTTCAAAGTTTTGCTCAAATCCCACATCCTCCTCCTCCTCATCATCTTCATCTCCTTGGCACAGACGCACAGTGCTCTTGTACCAGGCAAGGCAGTGCTGGATGCAGCAGAGCAGGTGGGCCTGGAGGATGCAACCACACAGTCACACTCAGCCTCTGAGCTGGCGGTCACTGCCAGAAGTGGGCATGGGCCAGACTCTTATGGTGGGATGTAAAGAGCTGTAGTTGCCTTTTTAAGTGCCTTGAGTCTTGAGGATATGCCTCATTCCTAGATTGAGGGGATCAATAATCTCACACACAGCTACCCAGTTCCAGCTTCAGACAGTGCTCTCTGCCTGAGCTTTTCTAGATGGGATGTAGACTTAACTCCCACTGCTCCCTCTACCCAGCCACCTCAGGTACTGAAGGAGATGGAAAGGGAACTTCCAAAGGGACTCACTCTAGCTGAAGTGTCTGCTCCCTTCCTGGGTGTGCTACTGCACACAAGCTTCCTTAGGGGGAAACAAAATGATTAATTTGAATTTGTTCCCTTGGAAATCCTACAAACCATGGAGGTCTCATCTCCAACGATTTCAAAGGAGCAAAACCAAAGGACCAATCCTTCCCCCTGCTACACACACACAGCACAACTATTTTATGTGGAATTAAGTTAAAGGAGGGAAAAAATCCCCACAGGGTGAACTCAATAGAGGATAACAGAAGAACACTATTCCTAGAGTATTTTTATACAGGTCCCCACAAACACTATGCTTGGGGAGCTCTAATAAATAGCCTGAGGCGGGGGTGAGATGCCCAGCTCTGGTGCCATTAAAAGGATTGCTCCAGGCTAGAAGAGGTTGATGAAGCACAAGGTATTCAGCTCATGTAGAAGGACAACTAAAAGGCCAGTAAAAGATGAGCTCGCAGCTGTGACCAACCAATATAGCCCTTACCAGTGGTTCTTGCAGGAAGATTTGATCTCCTTGAGCCATAATACATCCCTCCAGTTTGAGTGGAGGCAGGAGGTCTGGCTGGGGCAAGTAATATTGCTTTATCTGTCACAGAAAACAATAAAAATAACCAGTTACTTGGTAACTGAGCCTCTTAGGATGTTTGAAAACAGAGAACAATAATCTCTGTACGCCATTCTAGAGAGCAAAACCTGGCAGTGTGATAGGGGGACTGTACAAGTACATGAGCCACATTGTCTGCTCTACTGGTGATTAAAATTCCTTCTCGAGTTGCTCCTGTACCTCAGCCAGGACACATCAGTGCCCTAAAACAAGATTAGCTGACCACCTGCTGTTGTGTTGCCTCAACAAGTAACTTCACTTGCACCCTACCTGCAGTGTGACCCCTCCTTAAATGGTGAGGATCAATAGCGGCTGCTATAGAAAGTTATAGATACATAATGATGCTATAAAATTTTACACCTTTACACCAACTAACTATTAAGTGCCCTCTGTTACCCAAAAGCTGTCTTGGCTCTGTTCATGTTCCTTTCTCAGACCCTATACTGTCATGGGAAAGCTGGAATTAGTCAGCATGAACTCTCTGGATGATTAAAGGGAAGAAAATTACTTGTCTCAAAGAAAGCACAGCCTGTCCAATGGATTGAGGAAATGTGATTGTCCTGTTGCCATGAGCAACACTGCTGGGGGATGAGTTAATCCTCCCAGATCCTACATGGACTTGGGTATTCTCCCAACGGGAGGACAGCAATAATAATTACTGTGTCAGCACATATCCTTGGGGAACTATGGGAAGGTAACTGCTGTGCACTGCTAAGGAACAGGGAGAGCACAAAGAACTTCCCTGGGCTCACACTTCCCGCAGCACCTAAGAACTGAAGGGTTGGAAAGAGCTCCAAGAGATCCTTCCTCTTCCACCCTATGGCAGGAAATGAACCCATCTCCAGACGTTTACCCAGTCTGCTCTGTCTGTGTAGAAGGGGTTTGAATGCCTCTTTAGGGAGGTGTCACAGCACTCAAACATGTTTCCAGTGTGAGGGAGAACGATTTCCCCAATATTTAACCTGGATTGTTTGCCATACTGGTTGAAGTGCAGAATTAAGAGTCCCTGTAGCCCCACCATGGAGCAGGACTTTACCTGGGACAACAGTGTTTCCATTATAGAGCTGGCCAGCTGGGAGTTCCTGCGAAGGACATCATAAAAACCCTGGAGACAGGAAGGAAGGACAAGTTGGCTGACACAGCAGAGCAAATGAACCACAGGCAGAATAAGTTGGCGTCATAAAATAGCAATGACACTTTGGCACCGTAAGGCACCATGAGGAAGTAACAATGTGCTCAGTGTACAACTCCATACCTGGCAAAGCAAAGGCACCACAGAAAGAAGGTATGAATCAGAAAAAGTATGAATTTCCTCACAGGGGCCCTCTCACAAGCTGTATCTCCCTAGCAGCAGTGGCATCAAGCCCAGAGTGACTTTCACTGCTATTTAACACTAGCACAAGATCCAACTTCAAACTGTGAAACCCTGCTTCAAAGGCAAAACAAGCCAGTGGGGAAACTGTAGGAGGCAACAAATCCTGCAGACTGAGAAAACTCAGTGGATGGATAAAGCAAGCACAAGTTTTCTAGCAACAGTGACAAATACACACAGAACTTGCAGCTCATCAAAGGTCAATCCAACCCAAGACAAGAAGGAAACAAAACCTCTCTGACCTGTACAGGTTTTTTCTTTCTCAAGGTGGTACCCCATGGTTATAACACAGCCTAAGATATGCACCCAAAAATGGCCCTTTATAACAAGCCTATCACAACAGACCTAAGGACAGCCAAGCTTTTATAGAAACTTGGAAAGGAAGAGAAGAAAAAACAGATCCCTGATGCAGTTTCTAAGGAAGCTTCTCCATACTCTGCAGACAGAGTTTTCTTTGGAGCCCACAATTAACTCTGAACAGCTCCACATCTACCCAATGCCTGTTATACCACTCCTCCTCACAGGGCATCAAACATCCTTCCCATTCCCTAGGCCCTGCCACAGCAAGACAGACTTTGACATATTTTTGCTCTTGAACAATGCATGAGCTGAAGAAGATACATCAGCATGTCTTTGGGTTTATAATGGTCAAAAAAAAACCAGGAGCAGAAGGAGTGAAAATATGTTACACATGGCCCGTGAAGAACAAAACCGAGCTGAAAGGCTGTTTTTGACAATAACATGATTGCTCTTTACCTGAGGCTAGAGAAGAATCAGACCACAGAAGAGCTTGTGGCTGTTTAAGAGGTGGAAGAAACCATGTTTACCTCATATAACATGAGTCGAACGTCTGCTTGCTGGCTCAAACATCGCCGCAGGCTGCCCAGGATTTCTAGGCAGAAGGCCTCATTAGCTGCAGAATTATAGCAGGCATGGACATCTGCCTGGACCTGAGAAAGAACATTAGTCACGTTATATTGGTTACAATTTTACAGCACAGGAGCAAGGTGGTAAGGGTCTGGCCCCTGAACAATCACTGAGATATTTCTTGTGCTGCCAGGCTCCTCATAACTGTCATGGAGCAGAGGGAATGCTCCCCAGAACACTGGTGCTGTAAGAGAATGACTTTGAGGAGCAACATCTCTAGGCCAGCTTCTCTTTGCACATTACACTTCCTAAAGCTTTCCTTACAGGAAGGAAATCCTTACTGGATTTCCAGGACTAATCCTTACTAAAGCTGTATTTCCATTCTGGGGGAACACCTCCCTTTTGAGTTGTTTCAAACAGTGCATATTAGACACCAGACTGTCTCACATGTCCACCCAGGGACTGCAGAACAGTACTTACCTGAGTGGCACCAATGGCCTGGCTGCACTGGGAGGAGGACAAGCTGCCCAGAACCTTAAAATTTCTTAACAGGAGCAAAAAGCCAGCGACTGCAGCTTTACGAGCATCAAGCTGCCTGGGAATTGGGACAGGAAAGAAGGTTACATAAGGAAACATGGAAGTAAGAAGCTCAGAAGCACATAAAATACTAACTCAGCAATGAATGAAAGGCCACAAATACAAAGTGACTGGGCCCTGTACAACTGTATTTCCCAAAAGGGCAGTACAGTCCCAAACAGTTAAGAGCTGAGCAGTTTGCTGTAAATTCCCCTGCTCTACACTCTCACAATATTCAGTCTCCTTTCTGTCCTTGCAATGCTTGAACTCATGGAGAGCCCAGGCCAAGACAAAAGTATTAAATATCCCTTGAAAGCTGGGAGAGTGTCACAGACCTCAGAGTTAAAAAATTCCTAATAAAAACCTGGTGTTTTGCTTTGCTCACAGAAATATCAAGTCTTTCCCAAGACCAAGTCCCTTGCTTTGAAAAATAATCCTAGATATTGAATTCCATATTCCTAACCAGGCAGCCACTGGCCAACAAAATCCAGTCTACAATCACAGCAGGATGGTTTGCTCAAAGCACAACCAAGAAAACACCTTGTAAGGGATCAGAGGGAATGTGGCAGCTCAGAATTCTGGTGAGTGGTTCCTTCCAGACCCTCCCTGGATGTATGCAGCTGTGCTAGACACATGTTGGAATTGGTTTTTAATTTTGCCTATGTATTCGGAGCTCCCAACAGCTTTCTGAACTGGCAAAGCCCATTCATTCAGATGGGGGTTGGGATTTGTGTCTCAGTTCAGTGGAGCTGTGACTGTGCCACAGTTTCAGGCTAAAGGGACAGGAGATGTCACTGTCTAGTTATGGGAAGAACACTGTATGAAGATACTTAGCCAAAATAAAAAACACTTCTGCTCCAAAACCATAAATGAGTTGTAGAAATTTTTTCAAAGAATCCCCTCCTCAGCTTACCTGGAAAAGATAGCTTTTTGGAGAACAAGTATCAGGGAGTCCCTCACTGACATGCTGACTTTGAGCAGAGGCTGGAAAGGAAAATAACCTTTGGAGAGAAAAGCACTAAGGCATGCCAAGCCCTTGGGGCATATGAGCTCATCTTCCTCAGGCCCATCTGGCCCTGCATTTCCAGTACTGTCATCAGTACAGTAGGAAGACCAAAACATTTAAAAATAGACAAGAAAACCCAGAGAGCACCTTAGCAGGTTAGTGAGGACACAGTGCAAGGGTTTAGGAAAATAACAGGTTGGACAAAGCAGGTAAAACTTAAAACACCAGGGCAATATTTCAGCCCAGGCAAAGAGGAATACTGACATGGAGCTTGGAAGGAGAAAAATCAATGTGACAGCTACAGCTGTTCAGCTAAACACTGTAGACTTAGTTTTCTACAGGGTGCAGCATCTGGGCATCTTCCAGATGAAAGGTCAGCACAGAGCAGTTTTGGTCCCATGCCAGACTATACCATACCATATGCTTTTTGCTTGAGGGCACAAGCAAATCCATGCTTGAAGAACAGTTCCATGCTACACTGAACGACCCACAGCATAGAACGAAGCATTTCATGAGGAGGGTTATCAGATCATGCATATAATTGTGGCCCAGAGCTGCCACTGGAAGTAAACTAGCAAGGAGATGCATGGAGAAATGCAAAGCTTTACCTGAACTGCACGGAGGAGCCCTTGCACTGTGTCAATGGGTAGAAAGGACAAATTGTCAAAGGTCTCTGTGACTTTGGAGGATGAAGTCTGAAGCACAAGAGGAGCAGACACAACAATATTGGACAGCAAGTCTGAAAAATAAAAGGACAAAAAGAACAGCTGATGCCAAGGGGCCAGAAAAGCCTGAGCAGAAGATGTCTGTAGAGCAATTACAGACTAATCAAAGACCTTCACTGACACAGAGAGGTAATGATAAAATGAGCATTGACAAACTGAGCCTACTGTAGGCACCAAGTATTAAAAATGCTCCCAGCCCAGCTGAAGGGCCTCACCCCACCAGAGGGCACTGAGATGCAAGGGAACAGGCTGCAGCACGAGCATCCTAGCAGCCCCAGTAGCTCCCAAGGACAAGGCAAGGCTGGGAACGTGGAACAGGTAACTGACTGATGATTCTGACTTTCTGTGTGTCAGCTGTTCCACGGCAACTGCCTGCAAACATACTTTTCACCTGTGAGGAGTACAAGGCAAAAACCTCAGTCGGAGGAGAAGGAACAACTGATTTTCTTGGCTTCAGGGGACTTCAGCAGGCACTTCAGAAACCAAATCACATCCTGGGCTGCATCAAAAGCAGCTTGGCCAGCAGGTTAAGGGAGGGAATTCTCCCCCTCTACTCCACTCTGGTGAGAGCCCCCTTGGAGTACTGTGTCCAGCTCTGGAGTCCTTAGCACAAGGAGGACAGAGACCTGTTCGAGCAGGTCCAGAGGGGCACAGAAATGCTCAGAGGGATGAAGCACCTCTGCTACTGAGATGGGCTGAGAGAGTTGGGGTTGGTCAGCCTGGAAGAAACAAACTTTGGGAAGACCTTGTTGTAGCCTTTTGGTACTCAAATGGGGTTTATAAGACAAGGACAGACTTTTTATCAGCAGCTGCTGTGGTAAGAATAGGGCTAATAGTTTTAAACTAGAAGAAGGTAGATTCAGAATGGATATAAAGAAGAAATTTTTTACAATGAGGGTGGTGAAACATTGGCACAGGTTGCCCAGAGACGTGGTGAATGCTCCATCCTTGGAAACATTCAAGGTCAGGTTGGATGAGGTTCTGAGCAACCTGGTCTGGTGGAAGATTGCCATGATCATTAGAAGGCAGTGGACTAGATGACCTTCAAAGGTCCCATCTAACCCAATTCTGTGATTCTATAATGTGTTTTTGAGGAGCTGTGTTATGACTGTCCACAGAGCAGAGCACATTTCTCTCTCTTTTCTGTTACCAATGAAGTGGCTGACAGGAGACGCTGCCTTTGTGAGGACTCTGTTCAGGACCTGCTCAAGAATATCACTTCTGATGGGCTCATGAACCTGAATGAGGAAGAACAATAAATGAAAACCAAAACCTTTAAGATATTTCTGTACTTCACAGCACAGGCATTGTACAATACAAAGAAAATCCAGATCTGACAGGTAAGCAAGTATGGTCACCAGAAGCCCCCTTTCAGCTAAATCCACACAGACTGATTCAGATTTCATCCCAAAATAATCAGAACCAGCACATAAAGGCACACATAGTACACTCAGAACATAATATTGGTTCCAATAATCTATAGGATGAAAATTTACCAGTTTGGTGAAGGTAAATGGGTTTCAATCATATCTTGTCAGATTTTATTTGTACCTCTGAATTTCTCTACCTTCTCTACCTCTGCAGTTTCTTGGAAACTGTAATAGGGACTACACAAGTATCATGCCAGCAGGAACAGATCAGAATTAGATCTTATTGAGGATGGCCTCTTCTGACTGGAAAGGGGAAAACAGGAGCTAAAATCTAGTACTGTTTGCAAAACACTCATAACAGATATAGCAGGCAAGGTTTTGACACCATTTACCAAGAGAGAACAAGAACAGAGTTGTTTTACCCCCACTAAAAAAGACCCTCTCCAAAAGATACACTACCTTAAATGTTTCCAGCAGGATATTTGCCCCCAGTCTGCAAGCCTGCTGGGCTGGCACTTTTGAAAGGCCATAACTATTATCAGCAGCTTTTCCTCCAAAGGGCTTTTTTGGTTCATAGGACTCCATTAGGCTGAAGCCAAGATCCACCAGGCCCTGAGTAACATGGTCCCAACCAAATGCACTGAGGAAAACATTGAAGAGATGAGGAAAGAAACAACTTAGTCATAGGAAAGTTAAGATTGGAGCAGAGGTAAAATCTTCTGCAGTCATTCCAGGGTCCAAAGCAGCAGTGAGAGACAGCTGATGACAGCAGGGAAGATGACAGGCCTCACAACCCTGTGACTGTCCTTAGGCTGAGGGACATGTGCTCAGCACACCTCTGCAGTCCTGGCTCTCCATCAGAATTCCTTTCCAGCCCAAAGGTTTCCTCACTGTTGGGAATGACGTGCCCTCAGGTCTGACTTCAACATAAGAGCAGGCTACAGTTAGGATGCATGAGTACCCTAATGATGTCAAGATCTTCAAGTTGGAGAAAAAGGGAATAGGAATGCCTCCCATCAAATTAAAGGACAAGTAGTGACAGACCAGAGGTATCCCACAGGATGTTTAAAGGACTAATCAGTGAACTTATTCCTCATCCCTTCATCAGAACACAAACTACAGCCAGCAGCATGACTCAACACTGCAGATTAGGCTCTGATCAGTTTAGTCCTTTGTACCACCAGACCCCGAGATTTGAGGTAGAATGAGCAGATTTATACAGCCGCATGTTGTTGTGGGTTTTTTTAATTTGCTAATATAAAACTGGGATAAAACCTTTGGATTTTGACACTGATCCCTGCCGGCACATGGTCAGAAGTATTTAGCATCCCAGAGTGTTTTAATGAAGCTGAAACTCTCCCCACTCCTAAAGCCCAATGAATGGTCTGCAGCACGTGGCAGCAACTCACCTATTTTTCACCACTTCCAGAATGACAGCAGTTATATCATATTGTTGAGGAAACAAATCCTGCAGAAACTTGGAGGCCTGAAGGAACTGCATGTCCTTGCAGCTTCTTGTGATTGATGTTTTCAAGAAATCAAATATCTGGAACATAAAATCATTAAGTGTGAGGAAATGATCTTTGAAATGGGACCTGTATAATCTTGGGTATGTTCCAGTAAGAGCACCAGCCAGACACAAGTTCCACTACAGCCTGCCAAAAATCTTAACTCATTTCTTTGTCAGGACAAATACACCAGTCCCATTAAGTGCCTCAAGGAGGGTGACTTGCTGCCAGATGCTCTTCATGTGGCCACCACAGAGCCAAAACATTAGAAAAATAAGACTGGTTTTCTTCTCATCCTACAATACGAACCCACAGGAATCACTGTTCTGGAAAATTGTGATATTGCTCAGGGGTCTTTTACAGTGTTCAGTAAAGTACAGCACACCGATGATCTAACTGCCTATCCATGACCATCCTGCAATCATTTTAAGCCTAATTCTGGTGGGACTCTGAGCTAACCATGCTTCCTTTCCTTTACCAGGAGTGCAGAGTGCATCCCTATGGAAGCTGTCAGCAAGCTTATCAGGCACATACCTGCTCTTGCAGTCTGTGTTTTACAGCAACTGACAGCAGAAGAGCCACACTGAAGGGACACAGAGCTCTACCAGGGTCCTTCTGTTGCTCAGTCTAGGAAACAGCAAGGAGCAGTGAGAAAACTTGTTATGTTCAACTGAAACACCCTGGAAATTAAGGAAGCCATCAGGCATATGTCTCTTCAAACATATCACAGCACTCACTAAAGAGAACATAACTGCAATCACAAAAATTATTAAATTTTTGTCCAGATAACAAACTAAGTTTTTAAACCCTGCTTCAGTATCCTCAAGAACAGTGGCTGCTCCATCTTTGCCATACCTTCAGATGTCTAATTAGCTCCTCACCCAGGTCCTGGTCCAGGTTGATGACAGAAACAATGTGGAGAATAACAGTGCCTTCCACATGGCGGAGCTGGTCCAGGGGCATTGTGGCTACCTCAAGGTCCACTGACCTGTAAGTTTTACCAGAAAATAATAAGCCATTCAAAGCCAGAAATCATTCCTTATGGATCAAGAAATATGTTTTTGTACAAGGTTTAACTTCAAATTCAGGAGCCCTGGGCAGTGTGGCTACAAATACCCAGGTAGTAAAGAAAAGGGGGTGACAGAGCAAGAACTTACTGTGGAACCTTCTGTTCTTCCTTCTGTCTCTTATCCAGCTGATTGAAAAAACTGATGATTCCATCCAGAACAGTCTTCTTACTGCCCTGCAAGGCAGGATGTTACATTAAGCCATTGCAGGGCCTGCAGTATACTCCAATACTCCATTCCCTCACCTATCACAAATCTCAAGGTATCCTTCATGTCCCTCCATAAATTGCTAAGGCAGGTGAGTGCTCCTGTATGGCTCATTTCCAGATTTCCAGTTTTCATATTTCTTTTGACTGCACTTACTTCTTTTGACTGCATTATCGAATAGCTGGAAGAAACTCAAGCTCTCGGGTGTTCTGATTTTCTTCTTTTTTTTGATGTTGTTATTAATTAGAAAGGATCCTTTATGTTTTAATCAATTGGGAAGGCTAACTCCTAACCTTAAATGTAACAATACATTTTGGCCAGTGGACCCTAATGACCCTCTATAACACATGTATAATTTGTCTTTGGATCTTTTTGGCATTGACTTGGTCACAAATGAAGCAAGGAAAAGAGCCAGATCACCCTGTCAAAGGGCAAAGATGTCCCTGGCAGTCTCTGCTCTGGTGAAGAGCACAGGAGATGACACATTCCCAGGACAAGTCAGACTGCAGCCCAGTAGACAATCATAGTGCATGAGCTATTATTGTAGAATGCAGATCACACAGTGAGCAAAACCACGCTGAAAAAAAAATCCTCTCTGCTGTATTCTAGGTCTGTGCTCATCCCCTGTTTCCCAAAGGTTTGCTTCTTTTCCCACAAGGAAGACCAAGATCCCATCTTTCTCTGAGCAGTCAGCTTCTCCAGGCTAGAGGGAGTTAGAGGAAACAAAACCTAATAATGTTCCATTGTGTCCCTACATCCTGGTTTGGGAGCAATCCAAATCCCTGCCAAAATCCAGACTATAGATCACTCTGCACCATATTTTTCTGTGGTTTTTTTTTGTTTGTTTGGGGTTTTTTTTTTGTTTGTTTGTTTGTTTGTTTGTTTTCTGATGGAATAAACCTGGGGGGAATCCAGCTCCTGTGAACTTTTACCTTTGCAGAAAGCAGCAGCAGCTGATAGACCAGAGGGGGAATCTCCTGCAGGTCTAATCTGGAGAACATCCTCAGGATCTTTTCCACCACAAACTGCAGCTCCTCTCCTGACAGTGGAATATCCCTGTTGAATCAATTTATTTTTTTTCATAAGTAAATTGTTTATTTGCTAAACCTCATTCATACATGGAATAAAAACCATGATGCCATGCCCAGATATGTTTTGCAACCAAACAGATCTGGCATGGATGCTCACTGACCAACCATACATGGTGCTTTGCCTGGCATGGTCAGGCCTCCTATTTGTACTTGCTCCAAACTGCTTGTGAAATAGGACCACAGACAGGACCACAACTTCTGATGTTGAAGAGAAAAGGAATTACCTGAACATGTTGGCAAGATGTATTACACACCGAGGATCCCACCTGGTAAAATATAGATATGTTGGAAGATTGAGAGCAAGCCGGATTATCATTTAGCTCTTCCCTCCTACACAATTATTCAATGTCACCATTTCCCTGTTACATTCTGATACTAAAATTAGAAGCCAGATTTCTGCCAGACATTATCAACACCAATCTAACCACCCACACTTCCATAGTTCTGAACTGCCCCAGCCCCTTTAATAACAAATGCCAGAAAAGGAACAAAAAACAAGCACTTTTTGAGACCAGTCTCACAAGATGTGGGGACAGACAATCTCCCTTGCCTTCCCAGCTACAGAAGACACTGTCTCAGAGGGCACAGATTCAAAGATGACAGGACACACAGCTCATGGAGTTGTCTTTATCCAAGCACAGTGTGAAACACAATGTTTTTGCCACATAACCCAGACCTGCCAGACATACATACTTGCTGGAGCAGAGGGTATTTATCAGCTGTTTCTTAAACTCTTCCCCATTCAGTTCACCTGAAAAAGCAAAAGTCTTAGGAGTTGATTCCAGAGGAAGGGAGGACAAGCAGCGGAGAAGGAACTGATAGGGGTTACCTTTCCCATAAACCAGGTTCTCCTTTGAACTTGCCAGTGCTGTGAGAACAGTGGAAAACAGCTCCAAGGATTTCCCATTGGTCAGGCTGCCCCCTTTAATAACATCCACAAACAGGTTGGCAAGCTCTGCTAATGCATGGCCTGGCAGCTGGCGGGCCTAGGAGAACATAAAACAGGAGAGAGCCTGACACAGCACACATAATTCCACACATACATCCAAACTGTCACCAAAACCCAGCAGAAGACAGAATTTCTTACGGGGAAATGCTCCCTTTAAAGGAAAAGTCGGCCCTAAAATCTCTGTTTTGTACTTTTTTTTTACAGAACAGATTGTTATATGTGATTATAGGTTTAGAAGTTTGAGCCTAAGACTAAACATCTAAAGATAATCAAATTCACACACAGAACCAGCTAACTTAGCCTAGGGAAGATCTATAGGAAGGATAAACTAATTCTCCTCAGAAGTATTTCAGTCTACATATTAAATTATATTCAGCAGAGCCCAGAAAAGCGAGCCCAAAGGAGCTTTACCTCCAGCATCAGCAATCCTATGATTTCCGACACCTTGCCCAAATGCAGGTCCCCTGACTCCACTAGTGGGACGCAGTGCTTGTAAACCTGGAGTCTCCTGAGAACACCACTTCTCTGGGAACAGGGGGAGCCTTATAGCAAGCAAATAGAGGGACAAAAGAATGGGGAAAAAGTTATGCAAGTAACAACACGTTGCTAAACTACAGGAGATCCGCGGGGATAAACTGTCACCTAGCTGCACTCCCTATTTTACCTATGCGACAAAATAAATAAAAAAACCCCAGAGAACCGGAAATGAAGATACTCGGATAAAGTAGTCGCCCAGCATGTTATCACATCCTGTGGTTCCCTCAACCTGCTGCCGGAAATCAGGAAGTGTCACAGTTCTGAGAAGAACCAGCTCGGCAATTAGCTGTCATCTGGCCAGTTCAGTCCTACTGCAAGGTACCTAAAGGCTCTCAAAAGTAAATCGCACTTACCACGGGCTCATCACAACTCTAGTCCAGTTCGCTATCTTTCCGCATGTACTTATGGATGTCGTGCTTCCCTGTGACAGCCCTGACGAGAGGCTTTCTTCCCAAAAGCGACACTTCACCGTGCTCCTGAGCACGGGCTGCACCCACCAGGGCTGCACCCACCGAGCGCAGCTTACACACCACCCACCTTTGAAGATCCCTCTCAGCAAAGCCGCCGTCTCCCTGCCCTTCAGGGCCTGCCTGGTCACCATGTCGCCCAGCTGCAAGAGAAGGGGACGCTGTGAGCTGAAGGAGCAGCCCCGGCGGCGCATCCCCGCCCGGCCCGCGGGCCCCGCGCACCTCGCCCTCCGCCAGGCTCTGCAGGGCCTCCTGCAGCCGCTCGGGGCCCTCCTCGGCCGCCAGCGACAGGATGTGCTGGGCCATGGGGCCGCGGGATCACCCGGGACCGCCCGGGACCGCCGGGCCGCGGCTCCGTCCCCCGAAATTCCCGCCCGGAAGTGCCCGCGCGTCACCCGGGGAACAGCTCCCGCCCCCGGCGCGCGCTTCCCGCCCCGCCGGGCCGCGGGTTCGAATCCCGCGGGTTCGAGTCCCGCGGGGGCGGACAGCGCGGGGAGGGGGACGGTGCCATTGAGTCACGGAATCGGGGCGGGGCAGGCTGGAAGGCAGCGCGCTGAGGCGCCTGGTCCTGCTCTCCCTACTCTACTGCAGCCCGATGGTTCTGGAATATCTTCAGTGAGGGAAACTCCGTCTGGGCAGCCCGTAGTGGCGGTGCGCAGTGAAGAAGTGAATGGAGTGCGGTGCAGGCACGTGGGGTGGGCAGCCGGCGGTTCCGGGTGTGAAAAACGAGGTTCGCCTTCCTGGTAGATTTAAAAAGGTTTAATAATAATAACAATAACAGTAAGAGACAAACAATAAAGTAAAAGGTTATGACGACCGGGTGCTTAGCATTCAGCCAAGAGCACATCTGCTGTTTTGGAGACACCCCTTTAATTCATCAGCCCGCTGCATATTCATAGAGCTATCATACAGTTTCAAACTTTACTATAAACTATTTTCCATATTCCAGGAAATGTTTTACATGGCCAGTCCTTGAATCCTCCTTTTTAGATCATGCGTGTTTCTTGGCTGTGGTTTTAATTTATTTTTCTCATTAGTCTTACTTTGGGCTGTGGTCTTCCATTTCTGCAGACAGTCAGTGCTGGTAACTGGTGTATCAGTAGCAGGGGTCTTCACTGGATGTTATCCAACCAAGCTGGTAGTTCACTTACTACGAACTTTATCAGCTTATGTTACTCCTACAGAAAAGTGTTTTAAAAACCATTTGAACACTGCACATATAGTATCCACCCTAATATTTATGAAAAGCCAATACCATAATATGTATTTTTAACATGGGGCATTTGGCACAAAATGCCCCTTCAGGGCACCCCACATCAGCAGTGAGCACTGTCCACGTGGGGTTCAGACACATTGGAGTAAACCCTTTAATTCCAGGGGACATGAGGGGTGGCCTTTAGTGTACCAGGAGGTGTAGCCCGCCTTTAAGCAGCAGGATTTGGCCACTGGATCCAGTGCCAGCACAGCGTGGGAGCTTTTGCAAACCCCATGCTCACGTGGAGTAGGAGTTGATGCTGCAGAGCAAGGGGAGCGGGTTTGATGTGGGGAGGGGGATAAGCAGGCCTGGAGGAGAGATGCATTTTAGGCTCTGTCACACTACATCACGGTGGGACCCCCTTGAGACCCATCTACCCAGAACAAGACACTCGCTTTGTGATGCTAGGGGTTGTACATGTGCAAAACTATTTTACCAGGATGCTCAGGTGGCCCAGGGATCACAGGTTCTCTCTGGCACCCCAATAGATCATTATTGGGTCTGTTTGGGAAACCCCATGCTGATGATGTACCCTGTTACACACTGTCTTGTGCTGAGCTGCACACAAAGGTCCAGTGAGCTCTAGGAGGGAGCTGAGCCTTGCACCAGGGCTGGTGTGGAAAGGGGATGGGAGAGTTGGAGGTCTCCTCTGAGGAACAGTGCTCAGTGCCTCTGGCCACAGTGGCATTGCTCAGGGTTTTGGCACAGGTCCGATTTTTCCCTCAGCAGCACCCCCACCTTTCATCTGGAGTCTCGTGCCTTCCTCCTCCTCCCTCCCTCACATCGGGGTCTCAGCTCCACTCGCAGGACAGCCCTGTGTGGAAACCAAATCCATAAATCCCAGAGGCATTACAAAACATGCTTTGTGTAAGCCCCTTCAGCCCTGCTCTGGTGCTTAGCCCGGCCCTGCCACCTCCCCAAAATCCTCATCATGGTAAAAGCCTAAGCAAGCTCCTCTCCTGAGCTTGAGCACAGCTCCATCCTCACCACATCTTCATCCAGCTCCCATAGCCCTTGATCCAAAGAATTAAGTCTGCAAGGGCTCTCCTGCTCTACGCAGCTTCAGCATGCTGGGACATCCCAGAAAAACCATTTTGCCATCCTGCTACACCCATGTATGGACTCACCCTTGTTTCTCCCGAATCCCAGAGCTCCCCTCCCTTATGGGTCTGTGGCATCTCCCTGGGGGTGGAACGGTTTTCAGTTCCCAGAGCTCTGAGCAGTTAGTCATCACTTGAGGGCATTGTAGAAATTTTGCCTTTTTTTTTTTTTTTTTTTAATGCTGAAAGGGGCCTTGTGTGGATGCTGGTTTGGGAGCCTCATAGGGGAGGAATTGGAGAGCCTCAGGAGCATCCTCTGTCACAAACCACAAACCCACAGCCAGACCCTGCCCATACAGCCAAATTCACAGCAGGACCTTGCCAGGGTTTTTGGGGCAGAAGCTGGGGAAGAGACCAGTCTGCTCACCCTGGGGAGCAGGCTGGGATGGCAGGCTGCCCACCACCTGCCTCTGCCCCTGCCCCTGCCCCGTGCTAATGAGCGAGTTACACAACAAGGAGCTTTTATACTTTGTTAATTGGGTCCGGCATCCAGCCCGCCTCTCCACACACACTCTGGCTGGTGGTGGAGCCCCAACTCCCTCCTTCCCTCTCCTCAGCTGCCTTTTGTAATGTTTTAATGGGGTTTCTTTCCTGGGCTGGACTGACTTAATTACAAAGCTGCAGTGAGTTGATGCCTTGTGACGGTCTAATCCCAACCCGGTGACTCTACAAAGCTTTCGCCCGGCTTCCTTGCTGCTCCACTCCTGCCTCGCCGTCCCTGCATCCACCTCACCTCTGTGCTCTGACCTTCTGAGGACAGTTCAGCTATCCCTCTTCCTGGTGAGTATCCAGGACATTTTTCAACTGAAAGAACTGCCTTGAAGACCATCATCCAGCCCTCGCTCAACCTGGCACCTCCAGAGCTTGAATTGGTTTCAGTGCCTGGAACAAGGGGACGACTATTCCTTTCCCAGGAGGTGGAGGGAAAGAGGACGCCCCTGGGAAATGGTTGAGCTGGAGCCAAGCATCCCTCACACAGCCTGGGCTCAGAGCTGGTGCTACAGCCAGGCAGGGGTAGATGCTGGAGGCAGGATGAAGGCAACCCTGCTCCTCAGTGATGGGAACAAGGTGTTTCACCCAGACTGTGTTAGAAAGATGCTGAGAGGTTTATAGTCCAGCTTTGCAGTTGGTGGAGCAGTGAGACTTGAGAGTTTGGGGAATACTTCAGGGATGAGTATTTATTTTGGTAATATTATTTCTTTTGGTAGTAGAAATAGAAGGATAAGTTGGCTGCTTGGCCAAAGTTGGATGTTCTGCCCATGTGAAGGTGGTCTGAGACAGAACAGTGCTGGGTGAGCACAGGCTGAGATGCCCCAGCCCGAAGAGGAAAGGCAGAGTGAGAAAAACATATGAAGGGATGATCAATACACAGATTTTTAAGCTGCTTTTGCAAACATCCCTGGTGTTTCTCCAGGCTGCTCAGCCTCCTCAGGCAGGCAGAGATTCAGGCAGTAGGTGATGGAGCGAGGAGGGCTGGGGGTGCCCTCTGGACACACACTCCTGCCCCCATCTGTACAAGATGGGCAGGGAGTGGGGCATGAGGGAGGCCGTGGAAACCATTTGGATTCATGCTGATTCCTCCTTCCCTCTGCCAGCATCCTGCTGCCATCAGAAGACAGAGGACAACATGTCTGCAGTTGTGAGTACTGTCTCCATGCTGCCCCATCCTCTGGGCTCTGATCATGCCCTCCTTGCAGTGCTGGGATGGGGTGCACATGGTGCACCTTAATCCAAGCAGCACACAGCCCATCCCTATCCCACTGCACCCCCTTGGGTGCATGTGTGGAGCTGCTCCCCTTCCCCATAGCTCCCAAGGAGACTTGAAGTGGGGCAAGGAGCTGGGGGGCTGTCTGGGGAGCCCCCACATCCTGTCCCTCGTCCCTCAGACGGGCACATTTCGGATCGTGTCAGAGGAGGAGCAGGCCCTGCGCACCAAGCTGGAGCGCCTCACCACCAAGGACCACGGCCCCGTCTTTGGGAGATGTGAGAAGATCCCCCCACACACCCTGCAGAAGGTGAGACGGCTCTGGGGAACAGGGGCCAGGTGCAGCCTGAGGTTCCTGCTTCTCAGGGACCAGAGGAGACCCTTGACTGTCTCTTACCAAAATGCACTTAGCAAAATGTCTTCAAACTAGGGACTTGAGAGACCCTGCCCTCCCTATGCCTGGATGCTGCAGGGAGTTTTACTGTCCTCCCCTAGCTTTTGGGTGCCTCCACAACCCCTGGGGTGTTTTAGAATGTGTGCGTGGCATCACTGGATCCCCTCTCTACTCCCCCAGGCAAAGGATGAGCTGAATGAGACGGAGGAGAAGAGGGAGGTGGCAGTGAAGGCGCTGCGGGAGCTGGTGCAGGAGCGGGCGGGCGGCGAGGACGTTTGCCAGAAGGTGGCCGAGAAGGTGCAGGAGAAAGATGACTCTTTCTTGCTCCGCTTCATCCGTGCTCGCAAGTTCGATGTGCACAGAGCCTATGACCTGCTGAAAGGTGGGGAGGGGTCCTGGGCTGTGATGCTGGGTGAGGATGAGGGTACAGCAGCTCCAAGTCCTGTGCTGGCGTCTCTTAGCCCAGACTGGGCTGTGCTGGCAGAGCAGGAACCTGACACGTTAAGGGAATGAAGAGAGGGGATAAATAGAAAAAGTCAGGGTTGAGGTGCTTGGAAAGAATTGGGATGGGGAAAGAAACAGATGAGTCTGACATCAGGCACCCTGCAGCACCAGGACAGTCCCATTCCTTGAAAATTTACCCCAAAAAAATGGAAAAACCCCTCACATTTGGTGATGGTTTTGTTCATGCAGCAAATCCAGCTGATTTGGGCTGCATCCCCTTGAGATCCCCATGCCTTGTACATGCCCTACACTCCCCTCTCTGTACCCCTGTAAGGAGCCACTTCTGCACCCTCCTGATGCTTCTGTGCATGGTGCCTGGGGGGCTCTGCACCCCTGGGGCACCTCTAGGTCTGGGAAAAGGTTGGGGTGCTTGTGGCACCCTCTCCTCACACTGAGAGTGACCCATAGGGGTGGAGGGGGAGCTGAAGGGCAGCCCAGAGCGTGGCTGCTGATGGAACCTGCCTGGCTCCAGCTCTGCTCGTCTTTGTGTAGGCTTAGGGGATAATGAGTTGTAATTATCAGTGCTGGCTCTCAGATGAGCTGTTTTGTTTGCCTGCATTTTCCCAGGATTAAATTCTTTATTTTGTGCCTGCAGGGTGCCAAGAAAGAGTAGATGGGGGTTTTCACCCAAACAGGGAGGAAGGGGAGAAGGGAAACAAGGGGAGAAATTACTTTATCTACTTGTTGAGGTGTCGGAGAGAAAGCAGGTGTGGGAAGCTCCTGGCAAGGGGAGGAATAACACCAAGCATGCTGGAGCTGGTGTGCTGCTGAGCTTCTTCTTCCCCCTTTGCTGGAGGAGACCTGACCCATGTGGGCCACAGGCAGAGCTTTCCACAGCTCTCAGGCTCAGCACTGACATCTCACCATCACCAGCCCATCCCATCTCTGTCAGCTGCCCCAGGTTCCTGAGGCTAGGCAAGCAGCCAGTTTTCCCAATTTTTGCCCCTCTCCAGGCTATGTGAACTTCCGGCAGCAGTACCCCGAGCTCTTTGACAACCTGAGCGCCGAGGCCGTGCGCAGCACCATCGAGGCCGGCTACCCCGGCATCCTGGCCAGCAGGGACAAGTACGGGCGGGTAGTGATGCTCTTCAACATTGAGAACTGGGATTATGAGGAGATCACCTTTGATGAGGTGAGCCCAACTAAGAGGTTGCTCCCACAGCAGAGTGGTCCTGTTTTTGGGCTTGTCCCGCTTGGTGCATCTGAGCACAGCATCCTTACACACACACATGCATCTGTCTGGCCATACAGGTGGAAGCAAATCTGTAGCCCTCTGAATTTATCCTTTGAGGGAGCCTGGGAAAGCATGGTCCACCCTGAGGGATGCAGTGCAAGATGCATCCCAAATTCAGGGTGTGCATCCCCCAGCCCATGTAACATTGGCTAAAGAAAGGCACCACACCATTAAATCAAGGGCAGAGGAGGAAAATGAGGCATAGGTCATGGAAAGGGCTTCTTTGCAAAGAGGTCTCCAGGCATGTAACTAACAGCTTCTCCCGGTTTCCTTTTCTGCTTAGCTCTGAATCTGATCTCAGTGTATCACTGATCCAGATCTGATGCTCGCAACCTGAAAAGAGGTTGTGGTCACCCCCTCCCTACTCTGAAATCTGAGGGCTGGCTGTGACAAGCAGGCTGGAGTCCAACAAATCCTGGATAACTCCATGGGACTCTTCCTGGGCACCCCCTAGGGTCTATGGGAGGTGACACCTCACAAAGACCCTGCTGTGTCTCCTCTCCATTAGATCCTTCGTGCCTATTGTATTATCTTGGAGAAGCTGCTGGAGAATGAAGAGACCCAGATCAACGGGTTCTGCATTATTGAGAACTTCAAGGGCTTCACCATGCAGCAGGCATCAGGGATCAAACCCTCTGAGCTCAAAAAGATGGTGGACATGCTGCAGGTGAGGTGGCAAAGTCTGCATCCAGCAGTGGCAGAGGGGATCCTGGGGAAGCAGGGAGCTCAGAGAACGGAGGTGGCAGGGCTAGCAGGGTTTGGGATTGCCACCATGCTGGAACAATGAGAAAGCATCAAGGAGAGGCTGTTCCCCATCACCCTCTCCCTGCCTTGGCTTAATCCTGCAAAATTTTTCCCACCTTATCTCCCTGCCTTCTCAAATGCCTGACCAGAAGCAGTACTACCACTCCTTGCAGCATCCTAGGGCATATTTTCCTCATGAGACTTTCAGCCCAGCCTGGTCCAGGCTGGATGGAGCCTCCCAGGCACTCCAGGATTTCTGCCCTTGGACCAAACACCAGACACTCTTCCCAGTGAAGGTCCTTCTCATGGAGTGGGAGCAGTGAGCTATCTGGGAGGTTCTTCAGCTCCCTGGTGCTCCTGAGGCCATGATGGTTGATCCTCTGGGTCAGAACAGAAAGGGGCCATCAAATAGAGAAGGGGCCATGGAGCAAGGGGAGCTGTGGCAATGCTGGTGTGTCCATTGCTGCCTGCTCAGATCTGGGTGGACAGCACCATCTGTAACCATCTGTGTCTGGGTTTGGGATCCTAGGACTCCTTCCCAGCGCGGTTCAAGGCCGTCCACTTCATCCACCAGCCTTGGTACTTCACCACCACCTACAACGTGGTCAAACCATTCCTGAAGAGCAAACTGCTGGAGAGGGTGAGTGTGGGAAAGGGATCTGCAGGCAAAGGTATATCCTTGGGTGAAATGGAGCAGTTGGGAAGAGCTGCCCATGTCCTCTGCTGAGGGTGACTCCCATCTCCCTCCAGGTCTTTGTGCATGGCGAGGAGCTGGAATCCTTCTACCAGGAGATCGATGCTGACATCTTGCCAGCAGATTTTGGTGGCAACCTGCCCAAGTACGACGGCAAAGCAACTGCAGAGAAGCTCTTTGGGCCCCGCATCGAGTCCGAGGACACGGCTCTCTAAAGCAGGAGCCTGCTGCCCTCCCCTGTACCACAGCACCAGAGGTGGCCCTCTAACTCCAGCCACCTCCCTCCTGTAGCATTGGTTCAGTGACTGCTCGTGCTGAGGCGCCCTGGGCTCGTTGCTCCATGCCTGTCCTTCCTGTCCCTCCAGGCAGTGGGCTGTCCCTCCCAGGCACAGCATCCTTCCCTGTGGAGCTGGTGGAGAAAGGAGGCCACCAGCCCTCTCCCACAGCATTTCCTGGAGCTGGGAGGGGAGGACAGGAGAGTGTCTGCTCTGGGAAGGGAGGGCTACAGTGAGGGAGAAATAAAGTGTTTAACAGCAGAGCTCTGCAGTCCCTCATGATGAGGTACAGGGCACAGCTTTCTGGGTGCTGGTGGCATTGTTGGTTCTAAGGAGTGCAGGAATGCCAGCGTTTGGCAGGAGACCCCCATCCCCTCATCACTGACTACACTTAGGCACCGAGACCAAGGAACTGCCTATCTCCATCCTCCCTGCATTCCAGATCAAGTCCCTTTCTTGCCTGGGAAAAGACTCCCAGTTCTTCATTAACTGCTCTAACCAGGGAAAACAGATGCAAAAAAAACCCCCCACAGCCCAACCAGAGTCCCAGGTGGAGCTGTCTCTGCCTAATTCATGCTTGGGCAACTAGGAGATGGATTTAAATCACAAAACAATTGAAAGACAGGCAGAATATACTCCTAAAACCTTCAAAATCCTCAGCACAATTGTTTTTCCCAGCACTGCACTGTGAAAAGGAGCTCAGTCAGGGAAGCCCCACCAAAAGCCACCATGGAGAGCAAAGGATGGTACCTATGCAGCAAACAAGCTGCACCTGACACCAATTATACCTTGCTCAGGTGGGGAGGAGGGAGGCACAAGTAGCTGTCCCAGGCAAAGGAGTCTGTTCTGCTTTGTGAACCAGGCATCTCCAAATAGCCAATTGGACACCCATTCCCAGACCATCTCCTCCCTTGGCCAGCAGCAGGGCTCAGAGAAGAACAATTTCCTGGTCTCTGCCCAGGTTACCTTCTCTCTGAGCCTGGTCCCACAGTGTGTCCTGAACCCCCTCCCAGCTCCACACAGGTCCTTTGCATCAGCCAGATCAGGCCCCCACCCAAAGCTGGCCGAGCTGGAAGGCACTAGCTCAGGCTCAAACCAAACAGCACATGGGACCTAAAGCTACAGGTAGGACAGAGCCAGTCTGGGGGGTTAGATCTGTTTGCCCCAGCCTCAGCTGCTTGGTCAGTCTACACATGGCAAGCCCCAAAGCCTAAGGCTGTGTTAACCTTGTGCAGGAGCCCAGATACAGAGCAAAAGGTACCTCTCCACCTCCTTTGGCTCCTTTCTGCACCTGGAGCCAGCCCAAGGAAACCACGTGCGACAAGGCTGCAACCATCAGGTCACTGCAAACACAACAGCAGAGCTTGCCTAGGAGGCACAGCAAGTGCAGCTTGTGGAAACAGAACAAGGGGGGAAAAAAACCCATGCACACAGACAGGAGTATCACATTGCTGCCTCTGGGATTTGGATAGTCACAGCTCTTGGGAGGCACCCACAGCTGCTCACCATTCCTGTGACAAATTGTCAACCAGGAGCTTGCTTTGAGGGGTAACAGCACAGCAAAGCTGGGAGCTGAGTGACTGACCAAGGCAGGAAGGAGTTCTGAAGCTAATTCACTGTGGCCAATAAATTAGAGATGAAGCCCATTGTCTCCCACAGAGCACCCAGTCCAGCTGCCCTCCACAACTCTCTCCTTTGGGCTGTAGATAATAAAGCACACACTGGTCAGGTGACTAGTGCTTTTGTATGCCCTTGGCTCAAAGATGCCACTGTCCTGGCTGGAGATGCTGGTTTATGTTTCTTCTGCCAGCAGCAGCAAGATTAGGAAATGCACTTGCTCTTGCAGAGGGAAAAAGAACAGATGCTCTACTGCACCAGCAAAAAACTCTTTTTCATTAGTTTCATGGCAGATGTGTTGTTACCCATTCTCCACCAGCATGGCATTAAGACAACATCTTGGCCAGAAGACAAAAAACAACCAGGAAAGGCATGAGCACAGCACTAGTGCTTGTATCACCTTTCCCCCAGCCAGCTCCCAAAGATGGGCCTCAGGGAAGACAGAGACAACACACAGAACTTCACACACAATTGCTAGATGTAGCACTGACTTGAATAAGTCCTTTATTTTTAAATAAAGAAACCCCACTGAATCAAAGATAACAAAATTACATTTTGTTTTGCCATGACTTCCATTTTACACCACACAAAAATTAAAGAAAAAATCAAAAGACAGTTTTATATATTTTATATAATTTTAAAGGTAAACATCAGCAGATATAGAAAAATTGCATTGCTAGTTGCAAATCATCTCCCCTGCAGCTCTCAGCTCCAGAGAATCTGACTCAGAACATGGCAGCAGGGAGGGTATCTCAGTATACATGCTTCTTCAGGGCAGCATTTAGAGATAGTTACAGAGCATAATTTTGCCAAATTATTAAAATATTTTCATAGTCAGCTGCTCACCAACAACACTGGAAGTCACTGTGCCTGCTCTAACACAGCTGCATGAGAAAAAAAAAAAACAAGGACACAGGTCTTCTCTTCCCAAGCTTTTTACACACCTTTCTGGTTAGCAACTTTCAGAGAAAGAGGTTATGCTTTCTCAAGAATTGCTAGAGATCTGTCGCTGGGAATTGCAGTCAAGCTGTCATGTAACAGAACAAGAAAATATACCCCTTGGGAAAGTTGCTGACTTGAGCAAAGCAGTAAGATTTAGTTATATCAAATACAAATTTATTTTATTTGGTTTTTTTTTTCTTAATTTTTAAGACTTTCCAGTTGGCAGGGAGCATGAGAAGGGTCAACATCCCAGCAGAACTGTACCGGAGATCCTAGAAGAAAATTCTGCATCTCCTCTCTAGTCATGCAAGAACTTTGATTACAAAGGAAGCTTGTCAGTGAGACCAAAGGCAAGAGGGGCTTTGTGCCACCTTGTACAGATGTTCAGGTTAACTCCAGAAACCTCTCCAGCACAGCATGGAAAGCTGGCAACTGCTTTGACTCATTGATGACACTTGTGCCTAAGCTCCCCTAACAGCTGAGGAAGTCCAGGCCAGTATCACTCCCACTCCCAGTGAGAAGGTACAGTAACAGAGCACCCTCCTCCCTTGGGCTGGTGCTGTTCTGAGGCATTCTAAGCTTGGAGAAAAATCAAAATCCTCACACCAAGAAGGGCTGTTTTCTTTTTACCTAGAAGCCATGAAAGAGACATTGCTTTGAGTCACTGTGGCTCCAGCACCTTCCAAATGAACCAGCCCACATAAGGGATACAGACACATGGACTATGACTCAAGCAAGAAACAAGATGTTCTTTACAACAAATGACTTAGATAGGCAGCACAAGGCTCAGGCCTTCTCTGGTCTCACAAAAAAAGATGGAAGAATTTCAGTAAGCTCCAGACAAGCATAGCATTTCCAGAAAAACTTGGAAGCAATCCAGGTGACTAAACTGGCAATTAAGTCCTGAAAATGGTACTCTCTGCTCCTTCCTTTGAGATATAGCCACTTGAGCAATCTACCTCCAGCTATGCTGCTGGAGTGTTAATAGACACAAAAACTTTGGGACTGCAGGATAACGAGTCACACATTAAGCAAAGCAAACCCTGCTTCTATGACTCAATTCCTACTGCTAGAGGAGCAGAGAGCTGAAAGTGATCCACTGCTTCTTTATATACTGTTATTTTAAGCATTGAAATTGACTGTAGCCAGTTGCAGGCTGCCCACAAAAGGTCCTTTAAGTCAGCACGCAGTTGTACAGTGTAT